>NC_045446.1:53682132-53861813 GCF_002776525.5 Piliocolobus tephrosceles | reverse complement strand
GTTTGCTTGATGGCAAATATTGTCCTTTACTTTCAGATATAGGACTGACTTAAGCCTGTCTTGTAAGACCAGTCTAGTGGTGATGAATTCCCTCAGTTTTTGCTTGTTTGGCATTTTATTTCTCTTCATTTTCGAAGGCTAGCTTTGCTGGGTTTAGTATTTTTGGCTGATAGTGTTTTAAACATACCATTCTATTCTCTTCTGGCCTATAAAGTTTCTGCTGAGAAATCTGCTGTTTGACTGATGGGGATTCCCTTATACGTGACTTGATGCTTTTATCTTGCTCTTTTTAGAATTCTCTCTTTGTCTTTGACTTTTAACAGTTTGACTATAATATGTCTTGGAGAAGACCTTTTTGGGTCGAAGCTGTTTGAGGATCTCTGAGCTGTATCTGGGATGTCTAAATCTCTTGCCAGACTTGGGGAATTGTCAGCTATTATTTTGTTAAATAGATTTCCTATGCCTTTGCTCATTTCTCTTCCTTCTGAAACTCCCAGAATTTGAACATTTGGTCACTTTACGGTGTTCTATATGTTATGTAGGCTTTCTTCATTTTTTTTTTTTTTTCTGAGCTGTCTTCAAGTTCAGAAATTCCCTCCCCTTCCCCTTCCCCTTCTCCTTCCTTCTTTCTTTTCTTCTTTCTTTCTTTTCTTTCTTCCTTTCTTTTTTCCTGAGATGGAGTCTCACTCTATCACCAAGGCTAGAGTGCAGTGGCTCAATCTCAGCTTACTGCAACCCCCACCTCCTGGGTTCAAGTGATTCTCCTGCCTCAGCTCCTGAGTAGCTGAGACTACAGGTGTGTGCCACCATGCCCAACTAATTTTTGTATTTTTAGTAGAGACATGGTTTTACCATGTTGGCCAGGCTGGTCTCAAACTCCTTACCTCAAGTGATCTGCCCACCTTGGTTTCCCAAAGTCTTAGGACTACAGGCATGAGCCAATGTGCCCAGCCAGAAATTATTTCTTTTGCCTAATCTAGTCTGTTGTTGAAGTTGTCTATAGTATTTTAGTATTTTTTATTTCATTCATTGAATTCTTCAGTTCCAGGATTTCTGTGTTTGTTTGTTTGTTTGTTTGTTTTGAGACAGCGTCTCGCTCTGTTGCCCAGGCTGGAGTAACTTGGCTCACTGCAAGCTCCGCCTCCTGGGTTCACACCATTCTCCTGCCTCAGCCTCCTGAGGAGCTGGGAGTACAGGTGCCCACCACCACACCCGGCTAATTTTTTTTGTATTTTTTAGTAGAGACGGGGTTTCACTGTGTTAGCCAGGATAGTCTTGAACTCCTGACCTCATGATCTGTCCACCTCGGCCTCCCAAAGTGCTGGGATTACAGGCATGAGCCACCGTGCTCAGTCACCCCTGTTTGTTTTTTATTAAATGATACCTATTGCATTGTTGAATTATTATTTTTTTATTTTTATTTTTTTGAGACAGAGTCTGCTCTTTCTCCCAGGTTAGAGTGCAGTGGCACAATCTCGGCTCACTGCAAGCTCCACCTCCTGGGTTCAGGCCATTCTCCTGCCTTCCGAGTAGCTGGGACTACAGGCACCCACCACCATGCTCAGCTATTTTTTGTATTTTTTTTTTTTAGTAGAGACGGATTTTCACCGTGTTAGCCAGGATGGTCTCGATCTCCTGACCTTGTGATCTGCCTGCCTCAGCCTCCCAATCATAAATTGCTTCCTTGATTTCTGTTTTTTACCTGTGTTCTTTTGTAACTCACTGAGTTTCTCATTCTTTTCAAGCATTTCATAAATTGCCTTTTTTTTCAGATCTGTTATCAGAGAATTATTGTGTTCCTTTGGAGTTGTGTTTTGTGTGTGTGTGTGTGTGTGTGTAGTTTGAGACAGGGTCTATCTTTGTCACCCAGGCTAGAGTGCAGTAGCGTGATCATAGTTTGCTGCAGCCTCAATGTCTTGGGCTCAAGGGATCCATCTGCCTCAGTCCCCCAAGTAGCTAGGACTATGGGCATTCACCACCAGGCCTGGCTAAGTTTTTATTTGTCATAGAGATAGGGTCTTGCTATGTTGCTTAGGCTGGTCTGCAACTCCTGGCCTTTAGCAATTCCCCTTGTTGCCTTATTAAGCACTTATTTATCTGTCAGGCACTTTATTTTATTTTATTTTATTTTATTTTATTTTATTTGAGATGAAGTCTCACTCTATTGCCCAGTTTGGAGTGCAGTGGCACGATCTCAGCTCACACCCTGCCTCTTGGGTTCAAGCAATTCTCATGCCTCAGTCTCCCGAGTAGCTGGGATTACAGGTTGCATCACCATGCTCGGCTAATTTTTTGTGTTTTTAGTAGAGATGGTATTTCACCATGTTGATCTTGAACTCCTGACCTCAGGTGATCTGCCCCCCTCAGACTCCCAAAGTGCTGGGATTACAGGTGTGAGTTATCACACCCAGCCTCCAGTGCCTTTGAATAATTTAAATTTTTTTTCCAGATTTTATTATTGTTATCTAAACGAGGGTTAGTATAACCAAGGTACTCTGCCAGTATGGGCAGATGAAAGTCCCTAGTTACTGAATTTTGTGTGTTGATCTTTTTAAAAAAGTTTTAATTTTAAAACATTTAAATAGTTTTTGGAGTACAGGACAAGTTCTTTAGTGGTGATTTCTGGGATCTGGTGCACCTGCCACCTGAGCAGTGTACATTGTACCAAATATGTAGTCTTTTATCCCCCTTCCACCCTTCCCCCACCCCAAGTCTCAACATTCTGTTAATTCATTCTTATGCCTTTGCATCCTCCTAGCTTAGCTCCGCCCCACTTATAAGTGAGAACATATGATATTTAGTTTTCCATTCCTGAGTTACCTACCTTAGAATAATGGCCTCCAGCTTCATCCAAGTTGCTGCAAAAGACATTATTTTATTTTTTTTTTTATGGTTGAGTAGTATATACACCATATTTTCTTTATCCATTCGTTGGTTAATGGGTACTTAGGTTGGTTCCACATTTTTGCAATTGTGAGTTGTGCTGCTATAAACATGTGTGTACATGTGTCTTTTTCATATAACGACTTGTTTTCTTTTGTGTAGATACCCAGTAGTGGGATTGCTGCATTGAATGGTAGTTCTATTTTTAGTTCTTTAAGGAATCTCCATACCGTTTTCCTTAATGGTTGTACTAGTTTACATTCCCACCAGCAGTGTAAAAGTGTTCCCTTTTCACCATGCCCACACCAACATCTATTGATTTTTGACTTTTAAAGTATGCCCATTCTTGCAGGATTAAAGTGGTATCTCATTGTGGTTTTAATTTGCATTTCCCTGCTAATTAGTGTTGTTGAACATTTTTTCATACGTTTATTGCCACCTTTTTTCTTTCTTTGAGACAAAGTTTTACTCTGTTACCCAGGCTGGAGTGCAGTGGTGTTATCTCAGCTCAGTGCAACCTCTGCTTTCTGGGCTCAACTGATCCTCCAGCCTCAACCTTCCAAATAGATGGAACTACAGGTATGAGCCACCATACCTGGCTAATTTTTGTACAGATAGGTTTTCATCATGTTGCCCAGGCTGGTCTTGAACTCCTGAGCTCAAAGTGACTCACTTACCTCAGCCTCCAAAAGTGCTGGGATTACAGGCTACTATGCCCAGCCTGTATATCCTCTTTTGAGAATTTTCTATTCATATTCCTTGCCCATTTTTCAATAGGCTTATTTTTTTTTTCTTTGTTTGAGTTCCTTGTAGATTCTGGTTATTAGTCCTTTGTTGGATGCATAGTTTGCAAATATTTTCTCCCACTCTGTGAGTTGTCTGATTACTTTGTTGATTATTTCTTTTGCTGTGCAGAAGCTCTTTGTTTAATTAGGTCCCATTTATTTATTCTTGTTTTGTTGCATTTGCTTTTGGGTTCTTAGTCATGAATTCTTTGCCTAAGCCAATGTCTAGAGAGTTTTTCTGATGTTATCCTCTAGAATTTTTATGGTTTCAGGTCTTAGATTTAAGTCTTTGATCCATCGTGGGTTGATTTTTGTGTAAGCTGAGAGATGAGGATCCAGTTTCATTCTCTAAAGGTGGCTTGCCAGTTTTCCCAGCTCCATTTATTGAATAGAGTATCCTTTCCCCAGTTTACATTTTTGTATGCTTTGTCAAAGATCAGTTGGCTGTAAGCATTTGGTCTTATTTTTGGATTCTCTATTCTGTTACATTGGTATACATGCCTATTATTATACCAATAACATGC
Organism: Piliocolobus tephrosceles; assembly: GCF_002776525.5. Classification (NCBI taxonomy): domain Eukaryota; kingdom Metazoa; phylum Chordata; class Mammalia; order Primates; family Cercopithecidae; genus Piliocolobus; species Piliocolobus tephrosceles. The sequence goes on along the minus strand of NC_045446.1, from coordinate 53,857,621 downwards.
TGTTTTGGTAACTATAGCCTCATAGTATAATTTGAAGTCAGGCAATGTGATGCCTCCAGATTTGTTCTTTTTGCTTAGTATTCCTTTGCCTATGTGGGCTCTTTTTTGGTGCCATATGAATTTAAGAATTGTTTTTTTTTAGTTTTGTGAAGAATGATGATAGCATTTTGGTGGGAATTACATCGAATCTGTAGAGTGCTTTAGGGAGTATGGTCATTTTCACAATATTCTACTTATCCATTAGTATGGCATGTGTTTCCATTTGTTTGTGTCATCTATGACTTCCTTCAGGAATGTTTTATAGTTTTCCTTGCACAGATCTTTCACCTCCTTGGTTCAATATATTCCTGAGTATTGTATTGCATTTTGCAGCTGTTGTAAAAGGGATTGAGTTCTTGATTTGGTTCTCAGCTTGGTTATTGGCTACTGATTTGTGTACATTGATTTTGTATCCTAAGACTTTACTGAATTCATTTATCAGATCTAGGAGATTTTTGGATGAGTCTTTAGGGTTTTCTAGTTATACAATCATATCATCAGTGAACAGCAACAGTTTGCTTTCCTTTATTTCTATTTGGATGTCCTTTATTTCTTTCTCTTGTCTGATTTCTGTAGTGAGCCCTTCCAGTAGTATGTTGAACAGAAGTGGTGAAAGTGGCATCTTTGTCTTGTTCCAGTTCTTGGGGGGAGTGCTTTCAACTTTTCCCCATTCAGTATTATGTTGGATATGAGTTTGTCATATATGGCTTTTATTATTTTGAGTTATGTCTCTTCTATGCCTATTTTGTTGAGAGTTTTTATCATAAAGTGATACTGGATTTTATAAAATGCTTTTTCTGCATCTATTGAGATGATCCTATGATTTTTGTTTTTAATTCTGTTTCTGTAATGTATCACATTTACTGACTGGTATACATTAAACCATTCCTGTATCTCTGGTATGAAACCCACTTGATCATGAAGTATTATCTTTTGATATGTGGTTGGATTTGGTTAGCTAGGTTTTTTTTTTTTTTTTTTTTTTTTAGGATTTTTGCATCTATGTCCATCAGGGATACTGGTCTGTAGTTTTCTTTTTTTGTTAAGTCGTCTCCTGGTTTTGGTATTTGGGTGATCCTGGCTTCACAGAATGACTTAGGGAGGATTCCCTTTTTCTCTACTTTTGGAATAGTTTCAGTTGGATTGGTACCAATTCTTCTTTGAATGTCTGATAGAATTCAACTGTGAATCATCTGGTCCTGGACTTTTTTTTGTTGGCAATTTTTAAAAGTTACTCATTCATTGTTACTGCTTGTTTTTGGTCTATTCCAGGTTTCTATTTCTTCCTGATTGAATCTAGGAGGCTTGTATATTTCCACAAATTTGTGTGTTGATCTTGTATTTGCCCATTCTTTACTAAATATCTTATTAGTTCTAATATTTCAGCTATAAATAGTATTTCCCTTTCTCATATTGGTACCTCTTAATTACTTTTCTTATCAAATCTCATTGTCTACAATGTATAGTCTAAACTTGGAGATGACACAGCAGGTATCCTTGTCTCATTCCTGACTTTTGTGAGAATACTTCCAGTGTTTCATCATGAAAGCATGATATTTTATGTAGGCTTCTAATAATTCTTTGTGAGGGAATTTCTCTTTTTAAAATTAGAAATAAGTATTTAATCTTTAAAATGCTGTTTTTAGCATTTATCAAGATGAATACATGATTTTCTCCTTCAATCTGAGTTTATGTAATTAATTACATTAAACATTTCCCAGTTTTGAGGCAACCTCACTTTCTTAGAAGCAATCCTGTTGGGTCATGATGAATTGATTTTTAAAAATATTATAATATTAGATTTAATTAGGTAATACATTATTTATCATTTTAAAATTCATATTTGTAATTGAGACTTGCCAGAAATTTCTTCTTTCGTTTTCATGGTCTATTGTCCTCCAGCTTTGACATCAGGTTTATGCTAATCTTTAACAGATACTTAGCCTGCCAACTTGATGTTATCCACAGTAATGTCTCCCTATGAGATTTCTGAAGAGATTGGTGTGAGGTAGATATTATTATCATCATTTTTTTTCAGATGTGGTAACTGAGGCACATTGAGAATTATAGTGTCTAATGTTCATGATGTAAGTCAGTGACTAGCAAACTACTTCGAGCTTAATACTTCTTATTTATGAAATACTACAATTATTCTTTTAATTTCTGGGGTTGAGAGTAGAGCAAGGAATATTTAAGTACTCCTCTGATCCTCTCCAGCTACTCAAACTAATATTGTTGTTTATTTCTGTTTCTCTCTGTTTTCACTAGGCTAGGAATGATCTGTGAATGTAGGACCACAATTCTTAAATTCATACGGCACCAAAAAAGAGCCCACATAGGCAAAGTAATACCAAAAGATTTGCAGTCTTCCTCTGACGTTGTGGAGAGTTTCTAGGAATGAAACAGATATATGGCCTTGGGTCCTTTTTTTTCTCTCTCTTTTTTTTAAATAGAGACGAGCATCTCACTATGTTGCCCAGGGTAGTCTCAAACTCCTGACCTCAAGCAATCCCCACCCCAACCCCACCTCTCAAAGTGATGGGATTACAGGTATAAACCACCATGCCTGGCCAGAAGTTGCTTTAACACCAAATCTCAAAATTGTTCAGAAGAGAAACATTGAGCATGAACACCATCTGTGCAAGTCATTTACCTATTGCCCCCACCTCTAAATCCACCTTCTGTACTCTTCCCTGTAATGATGGGACTAGTTATCTTCAAACTGTTTCTCAGACTTCTTTGTAAGCTTGCTTCCTGTTCGGTTCTGCCAATAGGGGTCACTAGAGAGAGACTGGGAGGCAGAAGGAGAGGAGAACATATTTCCTGTTTTTTCTATTCTTGTTAATGTTGCTTACAGGACCAGCAATGCTTCTTCACCTAGAGGCACTTCCCCCAGCAGTGGCAGTTGGTTCTAGCCTTCAGCTTCTTTCAGCAGTACCGGAATCAGCCTCAGTGATTCTGCCTTTACCCGCTCAGAGATTACCAACAGCAGCCAGATGGTTCTACCTTCCACAAAGATTGTGGTTGCAATTCCGGGCTTCTAAGTTCTGGTTACTTCATATTTTTCCTTTTGTTCCTCCAGCCCTAGAGGTGGTAGCTGCTTCCTGAAGTTATTATTTCTAGAGGACTTTTGCTTTTTCAGCCTTTGTATCATGCTTTTTCAGCCCTCTAATGCCTGTGTAACCAATTTCCCTGTAATAAATTAATTTCCTCCATTGAAATACCTAGTGTGTTTTTTTGTTTGTTTGTTTTTCTGACTGGACTCTGACATAAAGAGGGACTGCTCATTATATGCCAGCTCAGAACCACTTAATTATGAAAGTAGTATATTCATTCTTTTTCACTCCTCCAAAAATTCTGAGATTAATTTGTAGATATTGCTGGCCTTGAATGAAGTGCTTAGTTCCTTGCCAATGGAAAACAAGATTCTGGTAATCTATAACATAAGTAGGATCATGATTAGTTAAAGTATCATCTATGGTTTCTTGGGAAAAAATACCTATTGAAGTAGTTGTCTTCAGGGATCAAGTGGCTGTTGCATTTTACCATTGTGGTAGTACAGATAACAACAAGGACTGTGAGTAGAATGACATCTGTGACTGCACTGGAAACCTTACAGACAGAAAATGACAAATTGAAGGCTTTGAAGTCTAAGTTCAAGTCAAATTCAGACAGAGAACTTCTATAGCAACTTTGAAAAAAGTTTCTGATTTCTTATAGCTATAAGATCAACATTATTAAAAATATAACTAGGTGGGTTGCAGAATTAAAATGGAAATTAAATTTAGAGACTCATTAAATCATTTATTTGACAATCAGGGCACTGGGAGCAAGCAGGATTCTAAGACTTGCACTGGACTTGGATGAAGCTAAATGCCCAGGTCCCTCAGAATAAGCAGAAGCAGCCCCTCTTATAACAGAGAAGATTGCTGGGCGCAGTGGCTCATGCCTGTCATCCCAGTACTTTGGGAGCCTGGGGAGTGCAGATCACCTGAGGTCGGGAGTTCGAGACCAGCCTGACCAACATGGAGAAACCCCGTCTCTACTAAAAAAATACAAAATCAGCCAGACGTGGTGGCACATGCCTGCAATCCCAGCTACTTGGGAGGCTGACGCACGACAATCACTTGAACCTGGGAGGCTGAGGTTGCAGTGAGCCGAGATTGCACCATTGCACTCCAGTCTGGGCAACAAGAGGGAAACTCTGTCTCGGTGGGGGGTGGGTGGAAAGGCCGGTGTCTCATGCCTGTAATTCTAGCACTTTGGGAGGCCAAGGCGGGTGGATCACCTGAGGTCAGGAGTTTGAGACCAGCCTCAACATGGAGAAACCCCGTCTCTACTAAAAATACAAAATTAGCCAGGCATGGTGGTACATGCCTGTAATCCCAGTTACTCGGGAGACTGAGGCAGGAGAATTGCTTGAACCTGGGAGGCAGAGGTTGCGGTGAGCCGAGATCGCACCATTGCACTCCAGCCTGGGCAACAAGAGCAAACTCCGTCTCAAACAAACAAACAAACAAACGAAAAACCAGAGAAGATTGACCTTTCCTTCTTGAAAACTCTATAATCAATTCATCTGAAGCAGTTGACTTACAAGGGATACTTATTATCCTCAAGACCCGTCCCCACTGCTGATTATTTTTTAGTCCAGACCTAAACTTGAGTTAGATCTCAGCATGCTCAAACAGAATGGAGATTCAGACCTGGGGAGAAATTGCCTATACCAAAAAAAAAAAAAAAAAAAAAAAGGCAGGATTTTGATAATTCATATAGAAGAAACCAAGAAAATATGTGTGAGAATAGATTCCAAGGGTGTTAGGCTAAAAGGAACAGAATATAATTTTGTCTCGGGATTAATATATTGATATGAGAACATTTACCAGATAGTCTAGATTTAATGTTTTAGATAAAGCTAGAAATGGCTCTAATAGCTTGCTGGAATGACTAAATTTTTGACTCACTGATGGCCTACATTCAATGAAGTTTGGTGCCAGAACTTCTCTTGCATAATATATGAAAGGACTCCAAAAGTTAAGAATTAGGAATGTTGGAATAGATTTTCATATGAGACCAGTGTACCCATTTCTCTCTCCTACATCTTTCAAGAAGTCTCAGAGATTTCCTTCCCTAAAGCATAAGGAAAAACATTAATGAGGAAGATATGAGGATACTTGACAATCTCTGTGGTGTCTGTTCTTTTTTTTTTTGAGACAGAGTCTTGCTCTGTCGCCCAGGCTGGAGTGCAGTGGCCCAATCTCAGCTCACGGCAAGCTCCGCCTCCCGGGTTTACCCCATTCTCCTGCCTCAGCCTCCCGAGTAGCTGGGATTACAGGCGCTGCCGCCTTGCCCGGCTAGTTTTTTGTATTTTTTAGTAGAGACTGGGTTTCACCATTTTAGCCAGGATGGTCTCGATCTCCTGACCTCGTGATCCGCCCGTCTCGGCCTCCCAAAGTGCTGGGATTACAGGCTTGAGGCACCGCGCCCAGCGATGTCTGTTCTTTATAGCCCAGGAATGATCACGGAAGATATTGGCATTGAAATGGACATAATACCACCTTTTATTCACCTTAATAATATTTCTCTGCCCACTTTTCTTTCATAAACACACATGAAGTCCTATTCTCCTGGAGCAAGAGGAATTGCTAGAGGAAGTGAAAAGTGTTTGCATTTCAGATCTCTATTATTTTTGCCACTACCTGCTGCAAAATTTTGTCTAGTTACTCTAGGGAGAGGGGGGAATTTCAAAGATTGCTGAAGATAATAGCAGACCTGGCCCAGGTGTTCTCAAATCCTAACTCTTAGTGAAATGAAGATGAAAAATGAGGGCAGTTATACAAGATACTAAGATAATGTGTTATCATTTAGGACTTCCATTTTTCCAATTCTCCCAGGACCTGTAACTCCACCAATGACACCCTTTTAAAAATTTCACATTAAGTCACCAGAATTGAGATAGAGAAAGTAGTTAATTTTATCACTCTTCAAAGAAACTACTTTGAATTTTTCTGGAGAGCCAAGCCATTTCACTGATAATTTTAGTAGAATGATTTATGTGTTCTCAGAATTACTGAAACATTATTGACTTACTGAAGGGCCTTATCACTGACATAGTAATAATTTGTTTCCTTCACTGAAAATAAGAAGTCACTTTTAAAACAAAAAGAAAATTTGTGATAGTCTGAAGGAGAATGTATCTTGTAGCAGATTCATATATATCTAAATTTACAAAATTCAATACCAACTTTTTCTTGTCCATAAATGCACCAAACCTTGGTTAATACATAGAACTCTTGGTGATTAAATGCTTAACCATCATCATCTGTAAGAATGCAAATGCTTGTCCTGAGGCTTTGTCTGTGCCTTAAAATCCTGCGTATTACCACTTTACCATCTTTACAACTCAGGGCTTGTAAATCATAGGGCGCTAGGGGAAGAAAGTACCTGCCAGGGTATACAAACTCATGGTACGTTTGTCTAAGGGTAGGGAGTCATAAACTGGCAGCAGGTGATTTTCTTTTCTTTTCATTATCATTTGATCTCCCTACTTTTCTCAAATTTGTATGGGGCCGGGCCAGCAGCTCTGCATATGAGTGGGTTGTATGGGAATGCTTTCATTTTCTCCCCTAAACCTGCTCTCAAATGATCACTTTCTAGCATCTACTGATGGATCTTAGGGATGTTCATGTTTCTTAAGAAATTTAGCCCCATAAAAGGTATGAAGAGATTTACCCAAGTAGCAGATAAAGTTAAGGGATGTCACTTCCTTGATGTCAACTCTCCCACTAGGGTTGCAACTGGGACACTATCAATGTTCACTTTTCCAGCTCTCCCGTCTCCTTTTTACCCCTAGCCATGGCAAACATGGAATGAATACAGCACTAATTCTCCACATTTTTTATCTCAAGACCACTTTGCACACTTAAAAATTGAAGATTCAAAGGGCTTTTGTTTGTGAGTGTTATGTCTATTGATAGCTGCTGTATTAGAAATTGAAATGAGAGAAATTTTTAAGAATTGATACATCCTAAAACACAATAACAAACCTACTACATGTTAATATAAATAACACATTTTATGAAAAATTAGAAGAGTAGCATTGTTTTACATTTTTTACATATTTCCCTAATGAATACTTACCAGAAAACAGTTGGATTCTCACATCTTCTTCTGCAATGGGTCTATTGCAATATATTGCTTTGGTTGAAGTATATGAATAAAATTCAGCATTACACAGATATGTACTTGAAAAAAGGAGGAGTATTATAATAACTTTTTCAGATAAATGGGGATAATCTTCTTTGATACTACACCAAAACTGTACAAGTCCTAGCTAGTTTCTTAAAGGATGGTTCCAATGTGGAATCTGAAACCATAGCAGTGAAGGTTATGTATTCTTTCACATTAAAATCTAGTGCCCTATTTTGTACCTTGAAAATTTCTATTACCCATGCATGATTTTGTACCATGATGCACTGGCCATTTGGAAAATATTGGTTCATTGAATTATGCCTATCTTTCAAATGTTGACACATTTCTTTGTACAGCATCAAAAATCACATTCATTAATATTACCACTGATTTAATTTTAAAAAAAGTCACAGTATTGGGATGATGTCAAGCTTATAGTGGCATATACAAGTTTCCCAAAATTCTAAGTTTTGCTTGAAAGCTAGAATGTTATCATTGGATACAAATACTGCCAGTTATTTTTCTTGCAGACTCACTTCATTCATTTTTGAGAAAATGACAAATACTCAAGTCTGAATTACTGTAGTTTCGTGTCTGTTGTTCTTTCAAGAAAAAAATGGTGTTCCATAAAAAAAGTAGCTAATTCAGCTTGCAGCTCAAACAATTAATTGTACAAGTGCTTTTTCTTGAGAGAATCATTAGATTTTGGTATTCCAAAGAAGTGCCTTATACATCCCATTTGGTCACACAGAATATTAAAAAGACCCAAAGGTTGAGATTTTGATGACATTAATAATTTTTACTGCTTCACCAGGGCATTCTTATGTGAAACAGTTTTTTTCCCCCCTACTCCTGTGAGTACCTGGCGATAAAGAATATAATGACTATTAGTATCAGTTAAGTGTCTGCTTTGGTTTAAATGTTATTGTTTCCTCTAAAATTAATGTGTTGAAAACTTAATCCCTATGGCAACAGTATTGGGGAGGTGTATGGATTAATGACGTTATAAAAGGGCTCACAGGAACAAGAGTGGCATTCTCTCATTTCTGCTCTTCTGTCATGTGGGGACCTGGCCTTCTTCCCCTCCAACAGCCACGGCACTCAGGTGCCATTTTGGAAGCAGGGAAACTGGGCCTTCACCTGCCAGTGCCATGATCAGCCTTCAGAATTGTGAGATAATTAATTTCTGTTCCTTATAAATCATCTAATCTCAGTTATTCTGTTATATTAGGTTGGTACAATCACTTTTACACCCACAGTTTTTTTTTTTTTTTTTTTTTTTTTTTTTTTTTTTTGCATTATCTATTGGGGGACCAGCCCCCACTATTTCATCATAGGTTCTTTCTATTTTCCCTAAGTGTTGGCTTGTCTGAGAAATAAAGAGAAAGAGTACAAAAAGAGAAATTTTACAGCTGGGCCTCCGGGGTTGCCATCACATATTGGTAGGACCGTGATGGTGACCCTGAGCCACAAAACCAGCAAGTTTTTATTAGGGATTTTAGAAGAGGAGGGGATGTACAAACAGGGAGTAAGTCACAAGGATCACATTCTTCAAAGGACAATAAAAGATCCCAAAATTAGAATTACTGATGAGGGTCCACATCCTGCTGTGCATGCATTGTCTTGATAAACATCTAAACAGGAAATAGGGTTCGAGAGCAGGCAACTGGTCTGACTAGAATTCACCAGACTGGAATTTTCCAATCCTAGCAAGCCTGGGGGCACTGTAGGAGACCAGGGCATATTTCAATCTGTATCTCAACCACATAAGACAGACACTCCCAGAGCGGCTGTCTGTCCAGGAATGCATTCCTTCCCCAGGGTTATCAGTTATTAATATTCCTTGCTGGGAAAAGAATTCAGTGATATTTCTCCTACTCACACATCCGTCTATAGGCTTTCTGTGAGAAGGAAAATATGGCTGTATTCTGCCCGACCCCGCAGGCAGTCAGACCTTATGGTTATTTCCCTTGTTCCCTGAAAATCACTGTTATTCTGTTCTTTTTCAGGGTGCACTGATTTCATATTGTTCAAACACACATGTTTTGCAAAGAATTTGTACAGTTAACGCAATCATCACAGGGTCCTGAGGTGACATACATCCTCAGCTTATGAAGATGATGGGATTAAGAGATTAAAGTAAAGACAGGCATAAGAAATTATAAGAGTATTGATTGGGAAAGTGATAAATGTCCATGAAATCTTCACAATTTGTGTTCAGAGATTAAGACAGGCATAAGAAATTATAAAAGTATTAATTTTGGGAACTGATAAATGTCCATTAAATCTTCACAATTTATGTTCTTCTGCAATGGCTTCAGTTCGAGGTCCGGTCCCTGACTTCCCGCAACAATTATCAAAACAAATGTCAATACGGTGAAAAAGGCAAATAACAACTTAGTATTATTTTGAAAATAGTTTTTATCTCACAGGCCTCACACATTTAGAAGTACTGGTCTATAGGTCTACCATATGAGACAGTGACACAATTCTAAAATGTAAGTCTTTTAGTGTAATTATCTTGAGCTTTCTCCAGCCTACTTTTTATGTTCCTGCTGTGCTAAGTCTGATTTTTTTTCTACAGGTCTTTTGGGGAAACCTATCTACTTACTTCCCTATTCTCTTCTGCCTGTGTTGAGTGCTCACCCTTGGCACTAACTGTCTTTTTGTCAGTTTGCTCAATTAATCAAATATTTATATTTAGACATATGTTACATATGTTAAAAAATATACATCAAGAATTATATTTGTCCTGTCTGCTTCTTATCTTCCAGAAATTCAACATTTATTTGGGGTTCATAGCATTCTTCCTGATTTTTTTTAGCGTTGCTATTTTTTTTCTTTTTATGTCTTTATTATTTCAATGGCATTTTTGGAAGAAGCGGAAAAACTTTTTTTCCATTTATCATTTTCTTAAATCCAAAAGTATTTCTTCTATTTGGAAATATTGGGAATTTGGACTTTCCACTAGTTTGGATGGATCTTTCTCCCAACTAGTTGACTTGAATAGTGAGGTTTTAGGTACTTTATGACTTGGAGGTGCACTCTTCACCTGATTGTCAACTTTGGCTGTGCTGCTTCCCTCCAGAGTTCACATCAAGGGCAGGGAGGTTGTACAAGCCAGAGATGTCATGGTGTATCAGTTTTTCTAGTTGGCTCAATTCCAGAGCAATGCTCTGTTTTTACTCTAAACAATCCCTCACTGAATTTGTCAACAGGGATTGAGTCTGGCTTTTAAGGTCCTGTTTAAAAAATATCTATCCTTTTCAGTATGTTTTCATGACTTCTTTAATGTTTTCTGGTATGAAATTAAGATAAAAATATCTTTCTTTTCACCAAGTTTGAAATCAAGCAAATAGATGAAAATCTTTGTGGGAGAGCTAGTGGAAGGATGGTTGTAGCATGAAAGGAGGCTATGTATCATTAGCAGACTGACTAATGCAGAATTCATTAGTCAGTGATGAATTAGTCAATGATGACCTCAAGATAAGGTCATCATTCACAATGAGTTGTGTTTTTTTTGGTTGCAATTATTAGCAACATATCGAGGTCTTCAAGGCCAGGAAAGATTAGACTCTGTATTGTATTTACATTGGATACTTTTTACTTTAGTAGTGATAAAATTCACAAAGATTCTTTCGAAGGGTTGAAATTTTCTACAAGAATTCTAAAATTCAGGTGTCAGAGAGATTTTTCTTTTATAAAGATTTTCAGAAAAGGTATATTAATTCAGTTCCTATTGATGGTGTCAGATCCACTTCTGGTGCTTTGATATATTCTACAGACATTTTAAAAAGTTCTTATCCAGTACTAGAAAATAAATTACATTGAAGCAAAAGTTCTTGAGCTGATAATGCTGCTCAGCTAAGAAAAAATTGGTGAGTTGAATACTTGTTGATTGAATCTGGGTAAAATAGCTTTGAAGAATCTGACATTTCTAAATGGCTCTTAGTAGTTACAAATACAGTAAGAAGACGAGTCTTACTAACTTATAACCAACATGGTTGATAACAAGATATTATTGTTTGGCATTCACAGCAGTAACCACAGCACCATTTCTCAAAGCTCTTCTCTAAGAGGGCTATGAAGTAGTAGATTGTTGTTCAGGAAATATTCATTCCTTCCCTTCTAACTCCTACAGTAGTGTTGTATTCTTCCTTTTCCTACTGATGCTGGACTTGGTTGTGTGACTTGCTTTGGCCAATGGAATGTGGGTGGAAGTGATATCATACAAGATCTGAGCCTAAGCCTTAAGAGGAATTATGTACCTTCCCTCATTGCTCTATGAGCTTTTGTCCTCTGCAATGAGAAGAAAATGCCCCTGGGGACTGTGGCTCTTTCAGCCTGAATATCCACAGTTTCTGCACAGAGCTACAACCTGAAGCAGCCTATGATTCTATCTGAAGACTTGTGAACATGAGAATAAATGCTTATTGCTGAATGACAGAGTTTTAAAATGGTTTGTTATTTAGCACAATCTGACTTGTATAGGGACACAGATCATTTCCTAGACATCATCCAATAGTGGCTTTTAGGATATTAAGGTCAAAGGTACTATAATTACTAGATTGCTGAAAGAGGCAGAATTTTCAAAATTTTGCCAATCACTTCTTTGACACATTGATTGTTAAAGAGTGTGTTGCTTAATTTCCTCATAGTTGTGCATTTTCAGATTTCCTTATGTCATTTATTTCTAGTTTCATTCCGTTGTGGTTGGGGAAGTTTCTTTATATGATTTTGTAGAGGCAGAAGCAACTCTATTTTGGATGCTAATCTGCTATGTTGACTTCGGATTAACTCCAGTTCTGGGAATGCCTCTGAGATTTCTAGTTTATCTACTGTGAAGAGCACATACTTACCATAAACCCTGCCCTTAGGTCAAAACAACCTTGATGGTGCATTTTTTAAATAGATATATGAAGCACATATACCCTTTCCTTGTGGTATATAAGCCCTGGGTCTGGGAGTTAATGGTGCAGGAATCTACTATTTTGTAGCTGCCTGAGTCAGAGCTTCTGTTTGTCAGTCAGAAACATTTTAATGTTTCTTTCTGGCTAGGAGCAGTGGCTTATGCCTGTAATCCCAGCACTTTGGAAGCCAAGGCTGAAGGATTGCTTGAGGCCAGGAGTTTGAGAACAGCCTGGGCAACATAGCAAGACCCTGTTTCTACAAAAAAAAAAAAAAAAAAAATTAGCTGGGTGTGGTGATACGTGCCTGTAGTCTCAGCTGCTCAGGAGTCTGAGATGGGAGGATTGCTTGAGCCTAGCAGTTTGAGATTGAAATGAGCTATGTTCATGCCACGGCACTCTAGACTGGACAAGAGAGTGAGACCTTGTGTTTATAAAGCAAACAAACCAACTGTTTCTTTCTGAGAAACTGGATGTGTTAGCCTCTTTCTTTGGCCTCTTGGCCTTTAGGGGTAGGTCTGCATAGACCTGCTCAGGGTGAAACAGATTTTAATCTTTTAAAATTTATTGAGACTTGTTTTGTGGCCTAGTACATAGTCTATACTAGAGAATGTTTCATGTGTACTTGAGAGAATGTGTACTCTGTTGTGGTTGGGTGGAGTGTTCTGTATATGTCTGTTAGGTCTAGTTGGTTTATAGTTTTGTTGGAAAGTCCTTTATTTATTTCCCTGTTGATCTCTTAATAAGTGTTCTGTCCTTTATTGAAAGTAGGAGTATTGAAGTCTCTAACTGTTATTGTAGAACTGTCATTTCTGCCTTTAATTCTATCAGTTTTGCTTTACATATTTTGGGGCTCTGTTATTAGGCATATATGTGTTTATAATTGTTATACCATCTTGATTGACTGATCCTTTTACCAATATATATAATACCTTTCTTTGTCTTTCTGTTCATAGGTGCTTTCTAATATAAAGTGGTACATTGTAGATATTCAACCCATCTAATTGCCCACTAACATCTACTTTAAGCATAACTTTCATGCAATAAATTCCTTAACATTTGCTGCACAAAAAGGTATAAATGAGGTTGGTATTTAAAGGATGGAAAGAAGACTAGTGTGGCTAACAGTGGTATCAAGGGGAGTCAGAGAAGTGGGCAAGGGCTTTGTAAAATAAGGTAAGAATGTGGATTTTATTGCCAATGGTATAAATATTTAATGGAGGATTTTAAGCATGAGATTTATAATTTAAGAAGATCACTCTAGGGACTGTTTTAAGAATGGGTCATAGACAGGTAGGGAGAAGGGTAAGGCTTTCTCTATAGTGGAGGCAAGAGATGTTGGTGGATTAGACCAGAGGGGCAATAATGAAGATTAGGGAAGTGTAGACTTTTAAGATATATTTTGTATATAGAGTGGATAGAACTTACTGATGAGTTTCTGTAGGGAATGGGATAGATGACTCAGGGATGACTCTTGGTTATTTTTGTTTGTTTGTTTTGTTTAGTTTTTTGGTTTTACCTCTGTAGTATTTCCTCAGACAAGGAGAGCATAACTGCCCAGTGGCTGCACCTTGTCCGCTGCATAGACAGAGCCCATTTATCAAGACAGGGGAATTTCAATACAGAAAGAGTAATTCATGCAGAGCTGACTGTGCAGGAGACCAGAGTTTTATTATTACTCAAATCAGTCTCCCCAAGGATCAGAGGATCAGAGTTTTTAAGGACAGAGTTTTTAAGGACCAGAGTTTTTAAGGACAACTTGGTGTGTGGGGGGAAGCCAGTGAGCCAGTTGTGCTGATTGTCAGGGGAGTCAAAGTTGTCTTCTTGCACTGAGTCAGTTTCTGTGTGGGAGCTACAAGATCAGATGAACCAATTTATTGATCTGGGTGGTGCCAGCTGAGCCATCATGTGCAGGGTCTACAAAATATCTCAAGCAATGATCTTAGGAGCAGTTTAGGGAGGGTTGGAATCTTGTAGTCTCCAGCCATATGACTACTAAACCATAATTTCGAATCTTGTGGCTAATTTGTTAGTCCTACAAAGGCAGTCTAGTCCCCAGGCAAGAAGGAGGTTTGTTTTGGCAAAGGCTGTTATCATCTCTGTTTTAAACTATAAGCTAAGTTTCTCCCAAAGTTAGTTCAGCCTATGCCCAGGAATGAACAAAGACAGCTTAAAGGTTAGTAGCAAGATGGAGTCAGTTAAGTTAGATCTCTTTCTTTTTTTTTTTTTTTTTTTTTTTTGAGACGGAGTCTCACTCTGTCGCCCAGGCTGGAGTGCAGTGGCCTGATCTCAGCTCACTGAAAGCTCCGCCTCCCGGGTGCACGCCATTCTCCTGCCTCAGCCTCCCCAGTAGCTGGGACTACAGGCGCCTGCCACGTCGCCCGGCTAGTTTTTTGTATTTTTTAGTAGAGACGGGGTTTCACCGTGTTAGCCAGGATGGTCTCGATCTCCTGACCTTGTGATCCGCCCGTCTCGGCCTCCCAAAGTGCTGGGATTACAGGCTTGAGCCACTGCGCCCGGCCTAAGTTAGATGTCTTTCACTGTCTCGGTCATAATTTTGCAAAGACGGGTTCAAGAGAAGGAGTAGCAGGTCTTTTTGTTTGTTTGTTTGTTTGTTTGGCTAGTTCCTTGGTGGAGGAAAATAAATCAAATGTTCTTTTTGTTTGTTTGTTTTTTAAGCTTGAGATACCTATTTTAGTTTTGACAACTTTCCAAGAAGGAAGGATTAGTTAGTTGGGTCAAATGTTATGAGACGTCAAGTAGGATGGAGACCAAGAAGTGACCCCTACTTTGTCCATATTTGGAAAGATCAGTCTCTGGTATAAACAGACAACCACAGAATGGGAGAAAATTTTTGCAAACTATGCATCTGGCATCTATAAGGAACTTAAATTTACAAGAAAAAAATAAACAACCTCATTAAAACGTGGGCAAAGGACATGAACAGACACTTTTCAAAAGAAGATATACATGTGGCCAACAAGCATATGGAAAAAAGCTCAACATCACTGATCATTAGAGAAATGCAAATTGAAACCACAATGAGATACCAGCTCACACTAATCAGAATGGCTATTATTAAAAAGTCAAAAAATAACAGATTCTTGAGAGGTTGCAGAGAAAAAGGAACACTTATATGCTGTTGGTGGGAATGTAAATTAGTTCAGCCATTGTGGAAGACAGTGTGCCAATTCCTCAAAGACCTAAAAGCAGAAATACCATTTGACCCAGCAATCCCATTACCAGTATATACCCAAAGGAATATAAGTACATGCATGTGTACATAAAAATATATGCATGTGTATGCTCATTGCAGCACTATTCACAATAGCAAAGACATGGAATCAACCTAAATGCCCATCAATGATAGACCGGATAAAGAAAATGTGGTACATATATACCATGGAATACTATGTAGCCATAAAAAAGAATGAGATCGTGTCCTTTGCAGGAATATGGATGAAGCTAGCAAACTAACACAGGAACAGAAAACCAAATATTGCATGTTCTCACTTATAAGTGGGAGCTAAATGATGAGAACTCAGAGACACATAGAGGGGAACAACAGACTTTAGGCCTACTTGAGGGTGGAGGGTGGGAGGAGGGAGAGGATCAGAAGGAATAACTATTGGGTACTAGACTTAATACCTGGGTGATGAAATAATTTGTACAACGAACCCCTATGACATAAGTTTACCTATGTAACAAACCTGCACATGTACCCCTGAACTTAAAAGTTAAATTAAAAAAAAGGAACAGTTTCTGGTAAATGATGGGGGCAGAAACTTGATTGGAGTGGGCTGAGAAGAGATTGTGAGATGATAGGGTGGAGATGGTGTTCATGTATAACTCTGTCAAGAAGGTTTCTTGTAGTGGGTTTGAGTGGTTCATAATAGTTGAAGGAGATTGCGAGGTTTAAGGAAGTTCTCCTTTTTTTTTTTTTAATAAGATGGAACATAATTAGTATCCCTGGCCTCCACCAAATGCCACTAGGGCTCCATGGTCACTGTGACATCAAAATGCACCATCACTGGTTTCCAAATTTTCCTTGGAGAGGGAAATCGTGTTCCCCTCCACTTCCTCAACTACAACATGTTTGTGTAACAATGCAAATAATCTAGTAGAGAGAGAGAATGTGGAGAGAAATGGGACAATTGCAGGAGTGAATACTGAGAATGCCAGAGGGGATGGAATTTAGATGGGACAGGGATATTTTGTCCATTGTGAAAGAAAGAAAGCAAAGCAAATATGTACTGAATAAGAAGGTTGGTATTTTGTTGGTGAGAAGATGAGGGAAATCTGTTAACTGCTTTTTTAAAAAAAAAAATGAGGCAGAAGGATAGATTATCTGTTGGGTATAGAGGCAAGTATTGGGGCAATGAATTTGAATAGGGAGAAGATGGGACCTATTCATTTTGAATGTGAATGCTAGGAAAGTGTTCTTGGATTGAAAGAAGCTTGAGCATCCTTTTAAGATTTGATTGTGGTCTGTTTCCACCATTCAACCTAGCTCCACGAGTTCAGAAACCTTGTCTCTCTTGTTGTACAACAGCATACCTATACCGCCTGACATGGTGTCTAGTGTCTTGTAGGTACTTGATAAATGTTTGTTCTGTAATTTAATAGTGCTTGGCTTCCTGTTGAAATTGCTATCCTAGAAGACACCTATTCACCAACTTTACCAGTATTCCATAGACTGTTAATGCTGGTCAGTTGTGCCTGAATTCCAAAGGGAAGAGGGGATAATGAGACATGTCTGGTTCTCCCTACACATCATGGCCTGACCTAGTTTTTCAGGATAACTTTGGAATGCCTTTGGTTGGGCATTCTACCAAGGAAGTAGGCAGGTTTGAGGAGCGTACATTCAGTTTGATGGGGAGCTTAGAATTTTATTTTTGGTTTATGAAACCCACATATTCTCTGAAGAATTCCAGCTGTATTATATATAATATATATGTATTGTAGAAAAAATAAGAAAAAACAGATAGAGCATCTTGACACTGAAAGTATCTTTCTCAGATACCATCTGGTAGATTAACTACAGTCATTCACTTCCTCCTTCTTAGCAAGTGAATTATATTTCCTCTTTCCATTGACTCAGGGCTTGGCCATATGACTTGCTTTGGCCAATGAAATGTTAGCAGTATGACATATGCTATATCTGAGCAGAAGCTGTAAACATGATTGCTTGATTTGGCTTGGCCATTCATGTTTCTGTTCTCTGTCATGAGCTGAGCATGTCTCAGACCCTTCTGCCTGGGTCCTGGCATAAGAAGAAAGGTGGAGAGGACTCTGTCTAGCCCACAGCCGTATCCTCCATGTGGTGAAAAATATGCATCTGTGCTTCTAAGCCACTAAAATTGTGCAGTTGTTTTTTGTTATTGAAGCAAGGGTTCCTTCCTCCAAGAATTGACTGTCAAGCTCAATGCTTTCAATCAACAACAGGGATGTCATGCAAGGTTCCAGACCCTCCTCTTGTATCCATTGATCAGGGGATTATTTCCTCTTGAACCCAAATATGACCTCAGAATCCTTTTGAATACAGGGCCCCAAGGAGCTACCACCAATCAAGTGAATGTAGCTGGTGAGATGAAACCTGTCTGGCCTGATTCCACTACACTATTTTGTCTTCTAAGATTGATAACTTTTGCTTAGATGGGTCCTCCAAAGTAGGAATGTCCTTGGACATGCCAATCAGAACTGCCTGTCTCAGAAAACTCATTTATTATTTTATTAATATAATGTTTTATAATATTTTTAATGTTTACCATATTATTGTCTTGAAATCAATAATACCGTAATACTAATAGTGCTCAAATTCATGAAGCTGTGACTGGCTCAAGGTCACACACTCTAGTCTGTTTGTCTTATGACCACAGTCTCTACATTATCCTCATGGATCCCAGGTGTGGCTAAAGGATTCCACTGGCTACAGCCTTTGAATTTCTTCTTTCTCTGGGCCCCAAACTTCCTTATTTCCTGGATTCCAGGGGTACTGAAGCATATGGATCCTTTAGATCCCTCTTCCACAAAGAGCTGACATCCAAGTGTCTTTACAGGTGAAGAGAACTGCAAAGGAATTGTATTAGAAAGCAGTTATTAGTGGAGCCAGGAGAGGCACATGACTGGCTCAGGAGGCCTCTCCTGGCAAAAGCATATTCTTGAACTTAACCAAAGCGGCATCAGAGGCTTTACTGAGAAAACTGATGAGGAAAGCCAGGTATCCCTAGCATGTTATTGAATGTCAGCGTATCCATTAAAAAGGTACAGTGCAGGCTCTGTCAAAACATGGGGTTGGTGGACAAGGTAACTAAGATCCTCACTACTTCTGGGTAATGGAAAAAAATGCTGAGATTCACTGGGGTTGTGGTCCATAGTTTTACCTGCAAGGTGACTCATCCATGGGACAGTCAATCATTATAATCAGGGTTAATCATTTATAAAAAGAATTTCCTGCTGAGAGAAAGCAGCTTCATGGGGTATCAGGCCAGATGTTCTTCTAAGCATTTACAGCTCTGTGATGAGGTTGCTATTGCCCCATTTTATGTTTATTTTTCAACTGATGTCATTTTTTTCAAAGTGGTTATGTTTTCAGCCTTGTCATTCCTGCCACTAGGCAGCTTCCAAATTGTCCATTCTTGGCAATGTTTAATGCCTTGTCACCTGTCTTGCTGTCAGGGGCAGCTCATTTGAGCTGCCAAGAGGGCCTGCTTTATTGCTCAGCCAGCCAAGGCCTAAGCTGCTTTATGACATTTCAAAGTGAATCGATGATAGAAATTTCAATTTGTTTCAGAAGAGAGTTGTCAACAGACCTAGAGCTCAGAAAATGAGTGACCAGGTCTTTAAAAGGCATTGATTTGAGTGTACATAGATGAAAGACACCCTGAATGCTGTTTCAGCAAGTGTTTAGTCTCTGAAATTTATCCTTATTTATATATGTAGTTACTACTTCTGAAAAATGCTTGGGTAGCCTAATACTGCTGATTAGAATTCATTCTTTTCTACTTTGATAAATGTGATGATCATAGGTTGTTTTTGTCTGTCCCTTTGGGGGACTACCACACCTCCACTCTCAGTACCTGTGGTTTTGATGGAGCTAATTTCAGACCTTTGTCCCAGGGGTAGGCCTGCCCAGTGAGACACATGGATTTGTCTTAGGGATGGACATGTTAGCTGTATCAGTCAGGATCTTGGAAACAGATGACACTTTCAAAATGGGTTATCAAATAACCCTTCCATGGAGGCGTAGGTGGAGTGTGGGAAAACTGTAAAGGATAGTGCAGTTTCTGGGGCTGCTCATAGTAGGGCATAGTACTGCTTTTAGGTTGCAGAGGCAAAACTGGGAAGCCATTACTAGAACTCAAAGAGAGAAGGTGTGTGGAGAGAGCTGCAGGCAGGACCTGTGACTATTGGCTGAGAGATATAACCAACTCATGTGGACCCTTGCAAGGGGTGCTGGGGGAAATGAACATCCTGACCTCATTCTTCTCTCTTCCTCCAGCCTCCCACTGGTCTTACTATTGACAATACCCAAGGGAAGAAGGCACAGAGGAAAGGAGCCATTGATACATCCAATCTCTCACCTACCAAGCTGGAAGAAGAGTAGAGTGAACCTCCCAGCTACTGAGCTGGAAGAAGAGGAGAGAATAGATTTGGAGGTCAAACTGAGGATATCTGGCACAAGAGCCAACTTAGGCCAATTGAGAGTTAGTTCTGGGACTTTTAATGGAACAATTGGGCAACAAGTTCTTCATTCTGCTGAAATTACTGTGAAATAGGCCTGGTGGCCATCTCATCACCACTCTGGAGAGAGGGCAAAAAGATGGGGACAAATTCCTGATGATATCATTTAAGGACTTGAGCCCAGTGACACTTGAGGACTACTAGGGGCCAATTTTCAACTAGGGGCCAATAAATCCTATCTCTGCATTAGCTAGTCAGGTTTCTCTCACTTGCATCTGAAAGAGGTCTGACAAATAAACAGTCTACACAGTTCTACACATTGCAAAACTCAGTTCATGGCGCCATTGAGATGATCTTCTGCCACATGCAGCAATGGCTCTAACATACTCATTCCACTAAATCTGGGTTTTCTTGGTGTCAGTCCCTGTTCTTTCGTAACCCTCTCCAACTGTAGCCTCAGTTCCACCCTGTTCCTTTGTAGTCTTAACAAAGATAGCCAGGATGTTACTGGTCCAGAGGCATCATTGAGCAGCATCTGGAATTTTATGAATTCAGTGTGTTTTGGAGACAATTTTTTTTTTTTTGAGATGGAGTCTCTCTCTGTCACCCAGGCTGGAGTGCAGTGGCGCGATCTCAGCTCACTGCAACCTCCTCCTCCTGGGTTCAAGCGATTCTTCTGTCTCAGGCTCCTGAGTAGCTGGGACTACAGGTGTGCACCACCACACCCCGCTAATTTTTGTATTTTTTTTAGTAGAGACAGGGTTTCACCATGTTGGCCAGGATGGTCTTGATCTCTTGATCTTGTGATCCGCCCGTCTTGGCCTCCCAAAGTGCTGGGATTACAGGCGTGAGCCACCGCGCCTGGCCAGGAGACAATATTTTCAAACATGCAGGGAAAATAATGCAGGTCCCCTTTAGTAGGGAAAAAAAGGCTGAAATTAATATAGACTGAGGTTTGGTGATTTAATTGAAATATTGAAATGTGTGCAAAGCTGGTAGATGT
The DNA here is from genome assembly GCF_002776525.5 of Piliocolobus tephrosceles. Lineage (NCBI taxonomy): Eukaryota > Metazoa > Chordata > Mammalia > Primates > Cercopithecidae > Piliocolobus > Piliocolobus tephrosceles. The sequence continues at coordinate 53,836,801 of NC_045446.1, read as the reverse complement.
TGGGCCAGATCAAATAATTCTATGAGAGAATTATTTTAACATAAGGATAGACCTAGTTCATGGACTCAGGTTGAGTAATAACTTTTCTGAAAGATACATAGCATCAAAGGACATTTGGTAAGTCCTTGGTTAGCATCTTTGATAGGTGGCAGGTCTTTTATTTATAGAGAGCCCTCTTCTTGGAGTGTGTGTGTGTGTGTGTGTGTGTGTGATTGTACATATGTGTATGTATAAAACAAAGTCATCTTTAAATTATGCTTTTCACCAGCAGGAAATAAAAGGAAAGAGTTTGTAGGCTGAGGGCCAGGAATGTCCCATCTCCTTCAGGGTAGTCCTGTAGATGGACCTTCCCCCTAGGCGCACATGTCTTGCCTTCCCTCCTTTGATACGGGGCAAAGAGTGAAAATCCCTATCTGCGCACACGCGGTGCTGGGAATGGGAAAGGGCTGAAGCACAGCATGGCAGAGCAGAAAGCGCACACCCTCGAACCAGACTAGGTTTCCAGCCTCTTCTATTCATGATCTGTGAGGCCTTTGCTTAATCTCCCCAGGTTCCTGTTTCCTCCTTTGTAAAATGGGGATACTAATATCTTCCTTAGGGCACTATTGTGAGGATTAAATGAGATCGAGTGAACAAAGCTTCTAAAGTCCTGCTGGGTGAACGTCTTCATAAGCGGCCAAAACAATAACAATGATGACAAATCTGGGCAAGTCAGATCAGCAGCACATCCAAGATTCACTTTGAAGCCTGTAGGACAATGCCTGGTGCTCAATAGCAAATGTTAGTTCCCATCTCCTTCTTCCCGCTTTCCCCGGGAGTGTTTAGTCCCTCAAATAGAATCCTCTGCTGACTGCATTTCAGGGCTTCATGAGATGATGGGAACAATGAGAGCTTCGGAAAACTATAGTTTGCTTTTTTGGCCCAATAACCCCATCTTTGACAATTAGCCTAAGAAATCACCTGAAAGAAAAAAAAAGTTATTTGTGCTAAGAGTTTACTGCAGAATCATTTATAAGAGCAAAAAAACAAAACAAACAAAAAAAAACCCTACCAATATTCAATAATGATGTCAGTTCAATTATGGTAATTCAGCTAAATGGGTTATTCTACAGTCATTGAAATGATACTTTCAAAGGCTATACAGCAACATGGAAACTGTTTATGATTTAATGTTAAGTCAAAAGATACAGGGCAGGGCATGGTGGCTCACTCCTGTAATTCCAGGACTTTGAAAGACCAAGACGAGAGGATTGCCTGAGGCCAGGAATTTGAGACTAGCCTGGGCAACATAACAAGACCTCATCTCTACAAAAAAATTTAAAAATTAGCTGAGCATGGTGGTGCATGCCTGTAGTCCTAGCTCTTCAGGAGGCTGGGTGAGAGGATCACTTGACAGGAGTTTGAGGCTGCAGTGAGCAGTGACCTTTGATAGTGCCACTGCACTCCAGCTTGGGTGACACAGTGAGAACCTGTTTCTAAAAAAAAAGATACTTACAGAATTGTGCCTATACTATGTCATACTATGATACAGGCCTGTGTCCATGTGAGGGGCACTACTGGGAGTTTCTGTCCCTTGGGTGCTTCATTTTTGTCATCTTTACACACTGGGTTTGCGTATTTAGGTAGGGAAATTCTCTAACCTTTTACAACTTATTTTTTGACCAGGTATGAATATTTATTATGCATAAACCTTACAAGGCCAGGAGAGAGAACACAGAAAAAAAATAAAATAAAAACAGTCTAATTCTTTAAAATAGCAAATATTGTGATGAATTTCGACAATGCATTTCAACTCCTTATACAATATTAATGTATTGTATATTAATGTGATGGAACTTATACAATAAATATTAATGATAACTTAAATTAGAATTATAAAAGATCCTTCTGTCTCTATTTCACTTTGCTTAGGAAAAATGAATTATTGGATGTAAGGTATTTAGAGTAAGACCTGACATACAGTGAAAAATCAATAAATGAGAGCTTGTGCATCACAGCACTTATTACACGGAGGCACCATTTTTATGCTAATTCATGCGTACATGTATATGGCTCACAGCAATGCAGTGGGGTGGGGACCATTAGTATTCCAACCTCAGAGATGAGGAAATGCTATAGAGAAGTTCCATTACATGTCTAGGGTCACATCACTAGCAAGAGGCAGAGCTGGAATTCCCCTGTGGACCAGGCACTAGAGTCTTGGTCCTCACCATTTCACCACAGGACATTCTCATTAAGCAAAGCTACTATCTTTAGGGCTTCTGGAAAAGAAAACCAAGTGAGTCCCTGAGCTTTTAGGGGAAGATGGTTTTTGAGTGCCTTGGCCCCCAGGGAAGGGAGTGATGAGGGCTGGAGAGGAGGAGGAGGGGAGCAGGCCCTTGTTTCTGCTCCTTCTGGAGTGGAGGGAATGGAGACATCAGGAATGGGGAGCCTTGGGAGGACTTATTGTTCCCTGGTGCAGGGACTGGAAGGTAGAACATCCTTGACAGATATGTTGCTAAAGTCACATGTGTAGTCAGGCGGACAAGGAAAAGGATGTGAGCCATATGGGACCAGAGGACTGCCTCTGCCCCTCAGCTGCTCTGAGCTCTGAGGTTTTAGAACTGAATGCTTGTCTGCGTTATTTGGAGCAGCATCCTCTTCCCTACACACAACTGAGAGTCTTCAAGTGCCTTAACTTGTGCTGTCCCTCTAAGCTTTTCCTCATAAATAATCACTACATCCAGGGACAGAAAGATTCCCAGGTAGCTGTGAGACTCCCCACAGGCTCTGCTCCCCATCAGGGCCCCATTTGAGGCAGTGTTGCCCCGTCCCTTCAGCAGCCTGAGAGCCTCCTCCACTCTGACCTCAATGAGATAGTGAGGGGAGTGGGTTGGTGTAACTGGGGCAAGCATGAAATCAGAAACTGAGTTTGGGCAGAGCTGTCCCAGGTGAGGGAGGGACTCTGAGGATCAGGACCTAAGTTGAGGCCAAAGCCCAGGTGCATGACCAGGGAAGTCCAGCTGCTGGAATTGAAAGACAAGGCAAGGCTGAAGGTGAGAAGGCAGGCAGGGACCCCAGGAACAAATGCCTCACCCTCTGCCTCTTCTGGGACTGATCTCAGGGGAGGGGGTGTGCAGGGTCTGGGGCTGAATTATGGGGTACTCACCTGAGACCAAGGGTGACACTGGCATGGCAGAAGCAAGTTGAGTCAGAAACATGTGACAGCTGTGGTCTAAAAAGGGAAGGCTAAAGGGTCACCAAAGTGAAGGGGCCAAAGGAGCTATGGCAGCTGGGATACGGAGCCAGGAATCTGAGAACCAGGGAGGTGAGTGCAAAAATAGTAGGTCCAGGGTAAACACGATTGGTTTAGAACATGTGTTGCCTGTGGCTCACTCTGATGGGCCAGCTGGGCATGGTGGGAGTGTGGATTTGCTAAATTTAAAGGGCCAGAACAGACACTACTGTGCAGGAGACTGTGCATCTGTTTTAGCCTGGGAACCTCTTATGATAGCTCACGCTGGGTCCAAGAAGGTCTAAGCATGGTTTGCCCTGAACCTGGAGCCGGGAAAGCAGACCGAGTCTAAATGGGAGGGGAAGGCAGTGTTGGAGATAAGGACGCCCCCGTGATGGGCGCTTGGGTGGAGGGACAAGTCTGGGCGCTGGGGCCTGGGCACCATGGGGCTTACATGCTCGGGCCTGCGAGAGCGAGTGAATAGTGCTGGGGGAGAGAGCGGCAGATGAGTCACAACCCCAGATGTGAGCAGATGCTCTGGGAAGATTTGGGCTGCTTGTCAGCAAATTTGACCACAGCCCGGATGGGCTGTCAGGCTCAGGCCACTGGCCCCACTCCCAGCACAGAAGAAACCTAAGAACTCACTCCTCTGTGAGTGATCACTCTTTGAAATGTTTCATAGCCCTTTATGGAACCACATCTGGGAGAGTAAATGCATTTTCTGAGCCAGGCTTTACAAGTTGATTTTATGACGCATCTAGGCAGAAGGTGAAACGCCCCAGTCATTAACTCACTTCCCCTTGTGGGTGAATTCCGCAATACGTTTTTCATCTGAGCTGTGGAACAAGTTTCTCTAGCACACACAGACCTGTCTGTCAGTGGACATTTGGCTGTTCATATAAATCCTTGGCTTTTCGGAGGCTGTCCCTGTTTCACCTCTCAGGTCACATGCTTTCTCTTGCAGGCAACTTTGCTGGCTCTTCCTGGAACAGGCCAAAACACGGGGATGAAGTTCTGTGGATAAGGCTGCCTGTGTCAGAGGGGCCTTGAGCACACATTCGGATTCTTAGCCACCAGCTTACCACGTAGCTTGCTCTGTGTGTGTGTGTGTGTGTGTGTGTCCTTTAAAATTCTAGGTTAATGGCCACATGTTTTAGGCCACTTCTGTCCTCCTAAAATAGGGCTCTGAGCACATCTCCAAAGGAGGGCTCCTGAAGCACAAGCAGTGGGCTGGCTGCCAGGGCTAGCAGAATGAGACACAGTACTTGAAATAAATGCAGGGTGTTTGCTTACAGATTCTTCACATCATGGGTCAGATGACTTCTCACCCCAGATTCTGTTTTTACCCTCTTTCCTACTCGGAGCTAGGGGTGGGAGGATTGTGTAAAGTTTAAAATATATCCCCAAATTATATACTTCTGTCTTTTGAGTTTTAATGTACAATAGGGATCCTTTCATTCTTCGACACAGTCGAGAATTACGTGTTACTTTTTCAGTTTCATTATGTTTTAATTCATACCTGGTTGTGGAAAGGGCAGTGGGTTGGAAGTTGAGAGACTTAGGATCAAGTCTCTGATAGTTAGTAGCTGTGGGATTTGGGGCAAGTCAGTCCACCTCTCTGAGCTGCAGTTTCCTTACCGACAACATGGGCTGTCAATTCCTTGTGGAGGCTGTGAGCTTGCCTTGGGAAGGAATGGCTTTCCCCATTCAGTGGCCCTGGTTTTCTGAGCCCCTGCCCTTCACGTGGGGTTGCTTGTTATGCCCTTGCTTGTCATGACAGCAAGTTAGATCACTCTTGGAAGTGTTTTGAAAACTAAAATGCTACATTCTTATGAGGGATAATTATTACTATGTGCCACGCCAAAAACAAACAAACAAAAAATCTTTTTCTTTTCTTTAGCCTTCTTCACACTCAACTTAGCCTCATCTGTGACTAGAACTTCTTCAGTATTCAAGGCAAATCCCTTCTCTCCGGTTTTCTGAGGCTGACCTAACCTCCAACTCCACTCATAACACCTCTGTATCTGCTTCTGCTACTTCTTTTTTTTTTTTTTTCAGGGTCGTCATATGTTCTTTTATTATTTATTTATTCATTTCATAGTAGTAACATATAAGAATATAAAACTTAGCATTAAAACATTGTAAAATTTTTAATTTCAAAATACTTTTAAGAATTGTATTTTCAAAATTGATACATAATTTTACATATTTATGGGGTACATAGTGATGTTTTGATACATATGATATATAGTGATCAGATCAGGGTAACTGACATAGACGTCTACCTCAAACATTTATCATTTCTTTGTATTGGGAACATTCAATATCCTTCTAGCTATTTGAGTCTCTCTCTTATTGTGAACTATAATCCTCCTACAGTGCTATAGAACACTACAACATATTCCTCCTATCTAGTTGTCATTTTGTATCTTTAACAAATTAACAAATTTCCCCTGCCCCCCCCCCCCCATTACCTTTCCCAGCTTCTAGTATCCTCCGTTCTACTTTTTACTTTTTTTTTTTTTTTTGAGACAGAGTCTCCCTCTGTGACCCAGACTGGAGTGCAGTGGCACCATCTTGTTTCACTGCAAGCTCCACCTCCCGGGTTCACTCCATTCTCCTGCCTCAGCCTCCCGGGTAGCTGGGACTACAGGCGCCCGCCACCACGCCTGGCTAATATTGTTTTTATATTTTTAGTAGAGACAGGGTTTTACCGTGTTAGCCAGGATGGTCTCTATCTCCTGACCGTGAGATTCACCCACCTTGGCCTCCCAAAGTGCTGGGATTACAGGCATGAGCCACCGCGCCTAGCCTGCTTTTTACTTCTAATATCTTTTTTTTTTTTTTTTTTTTTAGCTTCCACATGTGAGTGAGAATATGTGGTATTTAACTTTCTCTTCCTGGTTTATTTCACTTAACATAATGTCCTCCACTTCCATCCAAGTTGCTGTGAATGACAGGAATTCATTCTTTTTATGGCTGAGTAGTATTCCATTGTGTATATGTGCCACATTCAAAAATCCATTCATCTGTTATTGGACACCTAGATTGATTTCATATCTTGGCTGATGTGAGTGGTGCTGCTAGATACATGAGGGTGCAGATGTCTCTTCAATATACTGATTTCCTTTCCTTTGGATACATGGATCATATTTAACCATTTTTAAGTGTACACTTTAGTGGCATTAAATACATTCACGCTGCTGTGCAATCATCATGGCTATCCATCTCCAGAACATGTTCATCTTGCAAAACTGAAATTCTATCCATTAAACAACAACTCCCCATTTCCTCCTTCCTCCAGCCCTTGGCAGCCACCATTCTATTTTCTGTCTCTAAGAATTTAACCACTTTAGGTACATCATATAAGTGGAACCATACAATATTTGTCCCTTTGTTTTTGGCCGATTTCACTTAGTGCAGTGTCTCCAAGGATCATTCATGCCTGCTTCTTTTCAGAGACAGAAAGTCTTCAGAAACTTTTAAACAGTAGATAGAAAAAAATGATATTGTATCTTAGAAACTACTATAAAATGGGAAGCTGAGTGGATACATACACTTCTTTGGTTAGGTGCTCCTATAGCTGTAAAGTAACTTTCTTAAATAAAAAATAAAATGTATTGTGTATCTGTATCTGGGATATCAGACGAGATCGGGCGTGTTCAGGGTGGTGTGGCCGTAGAGGTCTCAGCTGGGCAGGAGCTGAGTGATACTCCATCTGATATGCGGATTTGGGCAATATCCTTCCTCCCATGCATTTAGCTGTATCTGATGACTTACCTAGGACCAAAGAAGTCCTGAGCAAGAACGCTTAAGAAGCTGATAGTGGCTGGGCAGAAGTGGCTTACACCTGTAATTGCAACACCTTGGGAGGTTGAGACGGGTGGATCACGAGGTCAAGAGTTTGAGACCAGCCTAGTCACCATGGTGAAACCCCGTCTTTACTAAAAATACAAAAATTAGCTGGGTGTGGTGGAGCACACCTGTAATTCCAGCTACTCGGGAGGCTGAGGCAGGAGAATTGCTTGAACTCAGGAGACAGAGGTTGCAGTGAGCTGAGATTATGCCACTGTACTCCAGCCTGGGCAACAGAGCAAGACTCTGTCTCAGAAAAAAAAAAAAAAGGAGAAGAAGAAGCTGATAGCTTGGGGGGTCTGACAGAACCAGGTTTCAGGAAGGCGATTTGACTACTTGAGGGAAAAGTTACTGAAAGGGGGAAAGTAGACTGGCATGGTGGTCCAGACCTGGTAGTGGGGTCTGGGCACAAAAGAGGAGTGGCATCAAGACCCCCAAGCACCTTGGAAGCAAGGGCCAGGTGTAAAAATTCAAACACCTGTTTAAGTAAACTCTGTAATGGTTTGGGGCCCAAAGGAAAGGAAGGGGAAGCTTCCTATCGGTGTGGAAGTTTGTTTAATCAATGTCTACTTTAGAGTGGCTGCACTCTCAGCGGTTTCTGCTTCTTCTAGAGATTCTTTTATTGGCGTCCCAGACTTTTGGGAACCAAAGAGGAGTTTGCTTGGAAGTGACAAGTTTCTTGAGCCACTTCTATGCTAGTTTTCTTCAGAAAGGTGTTTGAGTATTTCTATATGTCGTGTGGCTGGTTCTTAACTACTCTTGACTCTAGGAAAAATCTCAAAGTGGTTTCATTTGGTCTTATCCAACTACAGGCAATGGAGGGTAGGATGCTACATAGGTCCCCATCCTTCCTTTGGTGGGACTTACAAGTGTCCCAGGCCATCAAAATTTGAGTTTTTCTCACAGTGTGGATTTCTTGGGCTAAGAAAAGTTTGAAGCATGGATGGGCATTGGTCCTGCTGGACCATGTGTGGCTACTCAGAGGCAGCTGTTGGTGGGATGTCCTCACTCAGGGACAATGAGTGCAGCAAAGCTGGGCTGATGATTTACTACTCATCAGCCCAGGTAGTAAATGTTGGTTGAATTCTGGGCACTGGATGATCTCTCATGTGGTACCCTGGCACTGCCTACTGATCACGCTCACCTGGGCCCAGGTGGGGCAGCCTCTTGAAGCTGACTCTCATCATCACATGCCACTCTAGTCCTGGGGGCTCTACTGATTTCTCTCCTCATGCCCCTGCTCTATCACTCATGGCAACTCCAATACTCACCGTTGAGATGACTTTTGATCTTCATCGGTTCTCTTTTCAAGCTATTTTTAGTTTTTATTATTATTTAATATTTTTATTTGAGACAGGGTCTTGCTCTATCACCCAGCCTGAAGTGCAGTGGTGCAATCATAATTCAGTATCTCCTTGAGCCTAGGCTTAAGTGGTCCTCCTGCGTCAGGCTCCTGAATAGCTGGGACTACAGGCACATGCCACCAAGCTTGGCTTCAAGCTATTTTAAAAACTATTTATTATAGACATCTTCAAGAATACAGAAAAATGGAAAGAACAGAACCATGGCACTCATATTCACTTAATCTCGATTAAACAATTGTTAACATTTTGTCATGTTTACTTTAATAGAATGTATATGAACCACTTCAAAGTAAATTGTAGACTTTTCATCATAAACACTTCAGTATTCAACATGCATCTCTTAGGAATACAACATTCTTTTACATAATGACAATACTATTATCACACCTAAGAAAATTAATAGTAATTGGCTAATACCATCTAATTTAAATTGTATATTCATATTTCCCCAATTGTCCCCAACATGAATTTTTAAATTGGTACTTTAGAATCAGAATTTAATCAGAGTTCATGCATTGCATTTAGTAATATGATTTTTACTCTCTTTTATTCTAAAACAATCCCATTTATGTTTTTAAAAATCATATCATCAGGAGCCAGGGCAGTTGTAATGCAGAATGTCTCACCTTCTGATTTGTCTGACCATTTCTTTGTGGTATCATTTAACTTAAAAATACATACGTAGCCCTTGTATTTTCTGTAAACTGGAAATTAATTTTAAAAGCTTGATTAGATTTGGTTAATAATTTTAGTAGAGGATGCTGATTTTTTAAATGAACAAATGTCATGCCCTAGTCCCTTCAGGGTTTGCCTTTTGAATTTCAGTATGTTCTCTTTCTCCCCTTTCCTCTCAAAAAGCTTAATTGGAAAATTGCTTCCCCCCCCCCCAGCCCCACAGCTATTACTACTGAACTATTTCACAAACTCATTTTGAAAGTCAAAAACTGAGCACTGAGTCTTTCTCTTTGTAATTTACCTACACCAACCCTAATCTTCTCTGAGGTGATGCACAGCTGTCACCAGGTAGACATGGAATGCCAGGAAATGCACAAAGGAAAAGCACCCTGATGAATGTTTTCAGCCTTATGTGCCACACCACTAAAGAACATTGCCACCTGCTGTAGGATATGAAGCTTCTGAAGCACATGAGAAGTAAGAGGAAGCAGAGGTCATGCCCCTAAAGGTCTTGCTCCACAGAACTGGAGGGACATGTTCTGAAGAATCCCGGGCTGCATCCTGGATGCCCCCCGTGGAAACATGGGACTTTGGTCCTTTTCCAACACCAGGTCACAAGGAGAAAGCTCATTTTGCAGCCACTCACAGTTACTAGCAGGGCCATCATCCTTAGCGTTTTTCTGTTGACTCAGATCTCAGTGATTTGTAGAAGGACAAATTATCTAAGTGTGAATTTCCTCTTAATTCTGAATAGAATCTTATAATAGCCTGTATCCTGTTATGACTTTCCCAGTAGTCTTATGAATTCAGTAGGGAATAAATCAGCTGTTTCCATTTCATGGTGGGGAGACGGGGAGAGGGGCGGGGAACAATCTTGGACTTTTTCTTTTTTTCCAATGTTTATTGAACCCTTATTATGAACCAGGAGCTGTATTAGGCTCTGAGAATACACAGTTAGCCTGGACCTACATGATGCTTATAGTAGGGAAGAAGACACACAAACAGATACTTTTATTATAAAATGGTAGAAATAATTACTAGGTGTCAAAGGTTCAAAGTTGAAGGGTATAACTCAGCCTTCCTGGAAGAGCTGAGACTTGAGCTAAGACTTGAAGGATGGGCCAGATGCCAAGTGGGGAGAAGAGCTTTGTTGGTCTGTTCATTGTGGTATCCCTACCACCCCACCACATGGTCTAGTACATGGCAGACATTTAATACAGTGAATTTGTGAAAGAAATCTCAGCAGTGGAAATGTTATAAGCACAAACAAGGCAGAGGAAACTAGAAATAGTTTGGATTTACCAGGAGATTAATCCTTATAGGATCATAGATTTCTCTGAAAAATTAATAGAAGCTATGGACCTTCTTCCTAGCAAAATTAACATACACTCAACATTTAACAGATAATTTTAGGGGGGTACAGATATGCCTGAAACTTGTTCACAATGAGAAATCTCTGTTATAGGGAATTGGGGGTATTGAGGTTTTTAAAAACTTCTTTATTTTATTTATTATAAAGTAGGAGAATGACATAACTTAGAGTTACTTTGGATGCATTGTGAAGGATGGGCTTAAGGAAGATAATTCTAGATGTGACAGTTCACTTAAGAGGTTGCTGAAATAATTCTGGGTGAATTAGCCAGCACTAGGAGTGAAAACATGGGCATGGAGAAGAGTAGTGGGGTGAAGAATACTTTAAGCAGTAAAACTGGCCTTGCTGGTGTTTGGTTGGATTTGAGAGTAAGGAATGGGAAGGAGCTAAGGTTGACTTTCAGGTTTTTTGAAGGACAGGGTGGATGGTGGTGCTGCTAATTGAGAGAGGAAATGCAGGAAAACAGGTTTGGGTAAGGAATGGGCTGATGGAGTCTGGGGATGGGAGAAATGAGGAGTTTGGGTTTTGCCATGTTGAGATCACTTGAAGCGACCAGGTAATGACAGATACGAACAAAGTGGAAGGATAATGGGGAGATGCTGTAAACTTTAAGGAGCAAAGGATTATGGAAGAGTGGAGTGGGTCCAGCATATGTTTTCACTTAATTGGGCAGTCAGGAGGACTGATGGCCACTGAGTCTGAGGAATGTGGGGAGTAAGATCATAAGGCAGCTCCTCAAACAAGGGTTGGCGGAGGGCCAGTGTCTTCAGGAGCTATGTTAATTTCCCAGGGCTGCCACAACCAAGCACAACAAACTGGGTGACTTAAAACAACTGGAATTTATTGTCTCACAGTTTTGGATGCTAGAAGTCAGAAATCAGGGTGAGGCAGGAGAAGAAGGTCTGAAGGCAGGGAACCTAAGGCCATTTCATGCAGACTTCCTAGAACTAAATTGAAAGGAAAATCCTAACTTTCCATGCCTAAGTAACAAAAGGACCAGAGGCTATTCCCTTTGCAAACCCCCACCTTTTCTGTGTGGCAGATGGGAAATTGAAAGTGCCTCAATTTGCATAGGAGTGTAACTTGTTTGCATAGGAGTGTAACTTTGTTGTTGTTGTTGTTGTTGTTTTTCAGACGGAGTCTTGCTCTGTCCCCCCAGGCTGGAGTGCAGTGGCCAGATCTCAGCTCACTGCAAGATCCGCCTCCCGGGTTTACGCCATTCTCCTGCCTCAGCCTCCCGAGTGGCTGGGACTACAGGCCCCCACCACCTCGCCCGGCTAGTTTTTTGTATTTTTTAGTAGAGACGGGGTTTCACCATGTTAGCCAGGATGGTCTCGATCTCCTAACCTCGTGATCCGCCTGTCTCGGCCTCCCAAAGTGCTAGGATTACAGGCTTGAGCCACTGCGCCCGGCCAGCCTCTGATTGGTTGCTGTCCATAACCAATCAGACTGATTGCAGGCCAAGTCTTTGATTTGCATAGAAGTGTGGCTTTGTAACTTCACTTCAGCCTGATTGTGGGCCACCACTTCATTTACATGAGGTGACCACCAAGTGGCCAATGGGAAACCTCTAGGGGTATTTGGACCCGAGAAGATTCTGTATCCGGGCCCATGAGCTGGCTAGTGCCGCTCCCACCCTGTGGAGTGTACTTTAACTTTCAATAAATCCTTGCTTTCATTCTTTTGTTGCTTCATTCTTTCCTTGCTTTGCTGTGAGTTTTGTCCAATTCTTTGTTCAAAATGCCAAGAACCTGGACAACTTGTAGTCAAGACTCTCTACCTGCAACAAAGGTGCTGGCAGGATCATGCTTCCTGTGAAACTTAGGGAAAGCCTTCTGCCTCTTCCTAGCTTCTGATGGTTTGCTGGCAATCTTTAGTGTTCTTTGACTTGTGGAAGCATCACCTTACTCTCTGCCTGTGTTATCGCATGGCATTCTCCCTGGGTCTGTGTTGTCATGTGACCCTCTTATAAGGACTCCAGTCTTATTGGATTAGAGACCCACACGCTCCAGTATGACCTCATCTTAATTACATCAGCAACTGCCCTATTTCCAAATAAGGTCACATTCTAAGGTACTGGGGTCAGGACTTCAATATACGTTTTTCAGGGGATAAGTTCTACCCATAGCAGGGAAGATACTATTTCTAGCTCAAGGAGAAAACAGAGGGAACATTCTTCAGAGACTGAGGGGGCGGGGGGAATTAGGTTATGAAAGGCCTGAGTGAAATGATTATGCATACTAGGGGGGTTGGTGGTGGGGGTTCTGATCAGATGAGAGGTGAGAGGTTCTCGACATTCTGGGTGATAAGACTGGTGGAAATGTGAGGCATGGGGTGTTAGCATGAGAAACTCACTGCAGCTCTGGTTTGATGGCAGTCTCGGTGGACTGGCCCTGGTGAGAACACACTCTGCCTCAGGGGACTCTGGGTAGAGAGGCGTCCTGTGAAATGCATCTGAGTGCTGTTACCTGGTCAGCTTCTGCTTATGGATGTTAGTTTGCTGAAGAAGAATCACTTACATCTTGTGGATTCTTAGAGTTTTCTCCACGGTGGCTGAGATTTCTTAAAAGCTGCCAGTGTCACTGCTGTTTTTAAAATTATTTTATTCTTGCTGCTTCTAGCAGGCAGGAAGCAATGATAGTCTGACAGGTGCTTCCGTGCTCATAACTTCTTTATTTTCTTTGGGATTTTGAAGTGTTCTTCTATTCCCAAAGAACTTAAGAAAACAAATTCAATGAATAAACTTGTTATTCGAGAAACCTCTCTCTATCTACTTACTCCTTTCTTATTGCCCTTATGAATTCCAAAACAACAGAGTGGAAGATAAAGGTGTTAAGTCAAAAGATTGTCACTGGATTATAAATACATTCTAGGTAGGGGCTCTATATTGTTAGCCCTTCTAAAAATTCTACTCTCTATGCAAAGGGCAAAAAGAGCTGATGCTCAGGCCACTGCTCTGTGTTTCACTTGCTTGCACTCTTTATTAAATAATTTCTTAGTTATAGTCCCAGCCACTTTATATTCTATTTGATCCTTTTTTTTTTTTTTTTTTTGAGGTGGAGTTTCGCTTTTGTCACCCAGGCTGGAATGCAATGGTGCGATCTCGGCTCACTGCAACCTCCACCTCCCGGGTTCAAGTGACTCTCCTTCCTCAGCCTCCAAGTAGCTGGGATTACAGGCGCACGCCACCACACCCAGCTAATTTTTGTATTTTTAGTAGAGATGGGGTTTCACTATGTCACCCAGCCTACTCTCAAAATCCTGACCTCAGGCAATCCACCCACCTTGGCCTCTCAAAGTGCTGTGATTACAGGCGTGAGCCACTGCGCCTGGCCTATTTGATCCATTTTTATGAAGGGTTGTATAAATGTCCTCTGATAGACATAGTTTCATAAAAGGAAGCTCCTACCCAGGTGTGCAAGCTTAAATACCAGTACAGGAAGAATTGTTAAATGATGCTTTGTGGTAGCTAGAGAGACTACATCTGTTGAGCAGGGTGGTGAGTAATATGGCACAGATCTGAAGTTAAGGTGGTTTCTTCTTCTTCTTGTAAAAATTATGGTTGGAGCTATTTTCAAAAAACTCATAAGAAGGGATGATTGTACACATGTGTGTTTCAGTTCATGTGTACAAATACAAAGACCGGGGACTTAGGGATGTTGACTGCCACTTACAGCAGTGTTTTGCAAAGTTTAATAAGCACATGAAGTGCTTGGGTGTTTTTAAAAATACAGATTCTGATTCAGCACATCTGGGATGGGTCCCGAGATTCAGTAGTTCTAACAAGCCCCTAGGTGACATTGATGCTGCTGATCCAGAGACCACACTTAGAGGAGCAAAGACCTAGGGAACCTCATGAGGAAGCACCCTGATAGCACTGCAGTCTGGTCCTCAGCCTAAATCTTTCAACTGCAACTTTGAAATCCAGAAACAATAAAAGCCAAAAGTATTTTTGTAACTCCTTTTGAGGCAAAATCTGATTTTCATAATGCTTATTTCCTATATCGCACAAATATTCATGTTTTCATTGCAAAAAGATTGGTGTATGCGATTATGGGAAACATCCCTAGACTCCAATGGGGTGTGATGTTATATAAGGCACAATACCATATCCAAAATATCCAAAAAATTTCTGAATTCAGAAACACCTCTGAGTCTCAGAGTTTGTGGACCTGTGACGATTTTGGGAATGCTTACTCTATCTATAGTCTTCCTTCTTCTTCTGGAAATTGTTTTCAACTTCATGAAGCTGGGCCTACTCTGTCCTACTCCCAGCTCCCCCCACCAGCTGCAGATAATTTGATCAGGGCTGGATACTTGACCCAAATTGGGCCAATCAGATTTTCTTTGTGAGACTGTAGAATTTGAATTCATAGATGTTCATCTGGGGTGCAGGGACTGAGGCAGGTGAGAAGCAGCTTTCTGAAGCTGCATACCTGAGAAGCAGAGAAAGTTGATCTGGAGAGAGAAAGAGAGAGAGGGAGAGAGATGTAAAGAGAAACAGAAAGGAGTGTACATGCAGCCTGAGAGTGGGAGGGGAGAGCATCAGCAGGAGTGTGAGATGCAGACTGTGATGCCGTAATATAATTAGAAAATATTTATTTGGTCTTTGTTTCTGGTTCCTGGCACAGAGCTTCTAAAACCCTTGTAACTTCTTGAGCATAGGGAGTCAGAGGTGTATCTTTTGTTATAATATTTGGCTTTTGTCCCCAGTTCCTGGTACAGAACTTCTAAAATCCTTGGAATTTCCTGAATGATAGGTGTGAGAGAAACCTCTTTTGTCATTTATAATAAGCCTCTTGCAATCATACTTGAGTTTATGTGAATGGGGTGATTCTTGGAGGGTGCAGGCTGGTTACCAGAGGAACCAGCCACGTGATTAGAAGACTGGAACTTCCAACCCCACCTGCTGACCTGTGGGAAGGGGAGAAGGGCTGGAGATTGAGTTTATCACCAGTGGCCAATGATTTAATCAATCATGACTACGAAATGGAACCTCCATAATGACCCTCATTGGTGGGGTTAGAGAGCTTCCTGATTGGTAAACACATCTATGCGCCAGGAGGGAGGCACACCCCAACCCCAGCGGTTCAGAAGCTCCTTCTTTCTGGACCCTGCTGGCCTCTTCACCTGGCTGTTCATTTGTGTCTTTCGTAATAAGCCAGGAAGCATAAGTAAAGTTCTCCCCTGCATTCTGTGAACCATTATATCAAGTTATTAAACCTGAGGAGGGGGTTGGTGGCCAAGTCTGAACAAAGTGTAAATAACCTGGGGGCCAACTGCTTGCAATCGGTGTCTGAAATGAGGGACAGTCTTGTGGGACTGAGCCTCTAATCTGTGGGGTCTGCAATAACTCTGGGTAGCTAGTGTCCGAATTGAATTCAATTTTAGGGCACCCAGTTGGTGTCCATATAGAATTGGAATATTGCTTGGTGTGGAAAACCCATAAATTTGGAGTACAGAAACAGTTTCTCCTAGTACAGACCAAGAGTGAAGGCAGAGGCTTCAATCCTGATGGCTTTCTGATTTCTGGTTTTCAGTCCCAACAGCCCTTTCTTCCCTTGAGTTCTGCAGCATACAACTACCATCTTATAATACATTTTTACATTTTGTTAATGCTAGATGGAGTGGGTTTTATTGACCTAAAAGGCCTTAACTAACACACTAACATAACTTTTTCTGTTAGTGCAGTAAAAATTTTTTTAGACTCTGGAGAATGGACATGCAAATCAAATTCCCAAGAGAATGCTGATTTATTAATTTCCATGCAGAATAACTGCCAGTCGGACCAGAATACTCCTTCTCACAGGTCAGCTTGTTCCCTGCTTGTAGGAAAATCTGCACAGGAAGCCAAGTTATTATGAGAAGGCTGCTTGATGAGTGCAGACAGAACCAGATAATGAGGGGATCTGAGCAGACTGTCTCCAAGCTAGCCAGGATGGCTGGAGGCCCTTTTCCCTACTTTCAGGATGAAGCGAACCTGCCAAGTGGTGTACACGTGTGCCCGTGCTATGGCATCGTTGGAAAATAGGCCAACTCACTAAAACGAGTTCACCCATAAGCCAAGTCAGCTAATGAGCTATTTACCTAAAATGAGTATTTGTTAAAACATTTGATGTGTGACGGAATGGTTTCCATAGCTTTCTGAGTCTTTTCTGTCTATGGTGACTGGTGACTGTTTTATGTTCTGCAGTTCTTATACCTCTTTTTCCGTTTCCCTTCCCTTCCCTTCCCTCTTTTCTTCCTCCCCTTCTCCCTGTCCTCCCTCCCTTCTTCCTTCCTGCTTTCTCTTCTATTCTTATTTCAAAGATATTTTTGCCTGCTTTTCTAAGGTTGCCCACCTACCCTACTTCATCCTCCCACCACCCCATTATCTCCTAGAGCTCAAGACTGGAAATTGCTTCTTGAGAGCTAGGGCAGCCATAAAGCCAGAAACAGTGCTGGATGGAGAAAATGGGTAGAGCAGAGCTAAATGTGTGTGTGTGTGTGTGTGTGTGTGTGTGTGTGTGTGTGTGTTTATGATGGGGGGAAACTGGAAAGGGCAAGAGCCAGACACTCCAGACAACTTGAGCCACCGAGACCAAAGCAGCAGAGGCAAGACTGTCAACTGGAAATCAAACCAAGAGTCTAGAATGGAACAAGAGACTGGACTGAAGTAAGGAGATAATAATAGTAGTTTTGTATTTCTATTGCTCAGTACCTATCTTATAACTTTCTATTTTTTTAAAATTGCAGTATATGCCTTTTGGAAACATTTGTGTAATGTTGAATTTGCATAAATCTAGAGTTGCCCAACTCAGGGGGTGTTTTATTTATGATTCATCAACTTTCTCCTTTTTTCTTTTTAGCTTCTCCTTCCTACTGCTTATAGCGTGCATCTTAGGCTTTTGTGCACTAGATGTCATTATTAAGCAAATTAACCCAAATTCAATGTTTGCTGCTCTGTCATGAGGCATTTTTGTGTTGACAGTGGAAGTGAAAAAAATAAGACATTCATCAGAAACATATTAAGCTCTGTTGCACTTTATAGCTTGTGACACCTAAATGACAAAGTAATACTGGACCACAAATATTAACCCATATTATATTTTAATTTTTTTTGAAACAAATAAAGTCCATCTTAACCAAATATTTTTCCACCATAAAAATTATATATATTTTTATTTCTTTCCTGCTGTTGATGTAACAATCACAATTTAGTGGTTTAAGACAACATAACTCTTTTTTTTTTTTTTTTTAAGTGAGACAGGGTCTGGCTCTGTTGCCCAGGCTGAAGTGTAGTGGCACGATCATGGCTCACTGTACCCGCGACCTCCTGGGCTCAAGAGAGCCTCCCATCTTAATACCTCCCAAGTAGCTGGGACTACAGGTACACAGCACCATGCTCAGCTAATTTTATTTTTTGTAGATACAGGGTCTCACTGTGTTGCTCAGGTTGGTCTTGAACTTCCGGCCTCAAGTGATCCTCCTGTGTCGGCCTCCCAAAATGCTGGGATTACAGGCATGAGCTACATACAGCACCTGGCCCACAGATTTATTATTTTACTGTTCTAGAGATCAGAAGTCTTAAAATCAAGGTGTCTTAAGGGGTATGTCCCTTCTGAAGGCTCTCAGAGAAAATGTTTCCTTGTCATTCCCTGTTTCTGGAGGCCACCTGCATGCCTTCACTCAGGGACCCTTTCCTGCATCTTTAAAGCCAGCAGTATACTTTATTCAAATCTGTTTCTCTGACTATATCCCCTGCTTCTGTCACCACATCAACTGTCTTCTCTCTTGCCCCTCTGTCTACCTCTTATAAGGACCCTTTTGATTATATTAGGGCTACCTGGACAATCCAGGTCCTCTCCCCATTTTGAGATCTTAATCACACCTGCAAAGTCCCTTTTACCATGTAAGGTAACATATATATGGGTTCTGGGGATTGGGATGTGGACATCTTTGGGATGGTCTACCATAAAACTCCTTTCTACTATTTAGCCTACCATAATATTAATTTATAAAGCATTAAAAAAGAGTTCAGAAACAAAGAAAGAAGAAAAATGTAACTCATTGTTATACTACTGAAAGATAAACAAAATGAACATTTCCTTCTAACTTTAAAAAATAGTTTTTACATAGATATGTATACAATTTGAGATCCTGTTTTTTACTAAATATTATATCAATGTATTTTCCATGTTAGTCTATAGTCTGAGCAAACTTTTTTTATTGACTACACAATATTCCATTGAGTGTATACACCATATTTTACTTAAGCCTCTCTTTATTTTTGAAAAGTTATTTTTAATTTTTTGATGTTATAAATAACCCTGGACCAAATATTTTTGCTTACAAGGACTTTTGTGTTTGTGTTTGTTTTTCCTTGAGATAGATTCCCAGATGCTGAATTACAATGTCAAAGGCTTTTCATAGAAAATTTTTTCAAAGAGTTTATACCAATTTTTGGAACCAACAGAAATAAGTTAGTGCCCATTTTACTATATTCTCACCAGCACCAAATAAAACAACAATCGCAATAATATATTTGACAATCAGAATATATATCCGATGGACTATCTGGTGGAATATATATCTGGTGACATTAATATGTGGTGGCATAGATATCTTTTGTTTTAATTTGCATTTGATTGTTTACAAGGGAGACTGAACATGTTTTCATGAGATTCTTTGCAAGCTAGCTATAATTCATTTTTTTTTTTTTTGAGACAGAGTATCGTCTCGTCCAGACTGGAATGCAGTGGCTGGATCTCAGCTCACTGCAAACTCTGCCTCCCAGGTTCAAGTGATTCTCCTGTCTCAGCCTCCCGAGTAGCTGGGATTACAGGCATGCACCACCATGCCTGGCTAATTTTTGTATTTTTAGCATAGATGGGGTTTCACCATGTTGCCCAGGCTTATCTCAAACTCCTGACCTGGAGTGATCCACCCACCTCGGCCTTCCAATGTGCTGGCATTACAGGTGTGAGCCATTGTGCCTAGTCTGCTAGCTATAATTCTTTGATAAATTATGAATTCAGGTCTTTACTTTTGGGGGGTCTGTGTTAGTCTGTTCTTGTGTTGCTATAAAGAAATACCTAACCCAGCTTAGGGAACATAGTGGGATCCCATCTCTAAAAAACAAAATAGTTGGACACAGTGGCATGCACCTGTAGTCCCAGCTACTCAGGAGGCTGAGCTGGGAGGATCACTTCAGCCCAGGAGTTCGAGGCTGCAGTGAGCCATGATCACACCACTGCATACCAGCCTGGGTGACACAGAGAGACTCTGTGTCTCAAACAACAACAAAAACAAACCAAAAAGACAAAAACAAAAACAAAAAAAGAAATACCCAAGACTAGGTAATTTATAAAGAAAAGAGTTTTAATTTGGCTCACAGTTCTGTGGGCTGTACAGGAAGTGTGGGGCTGGCATCTGCTTCTGGTGAGGGCCTCAGGAAGCTTACAGTCATGGTAGAAGGTGAATGGAAGCAGACAAATCACATGGTGAGAGAGGAAGCCACAGAGAGAGACAAGGGTGTGGTCCCAGACTCTTAAGCAATCAAATCTCATGTGAACTAACTGACCAAAATCTGACTTATCACCAAGGGGTGTTAACCATTCATGAAGGATCTGCCCCCATGATCCAATCACCTCCCACCAGGCAATCACATTGGGAATCACATTTCAACATGAGATTTGGAGGTGACAAACATCCAAACCATATCAAAGTCAAAGTATTTTTAAAATCAATTTGTCTAAGATCTATATATTTTTGAAAGCTTATTTAATGTTTGTGATACTTGCTATATTTTTTTCTCTCATCTGTTGTTTCTATACTTTTTTATCTAGAAGTTTTACATTTGTACATATATAGTCTAATCTATCCACTTTTTTTCTTCTTCTTCCTTGTTGTTTCAAAAATCTTCCTGTTCCAATGGTTAAATACACAGTACGTTTAATATTCATATAGTTTTTCTTATAGCTTAAAAAGTGTCTCTTTTGTCCATCTGGAATTTATGTTGGTAGGAAATCGACGGAGAAGATCTGACCACCTGCTTAAATTATACCCAGAGGAGGAGCCAATTTGCACTTCTGAGTTTTCTGCAATGAGCCACCTGCCTTTTTCTCCTTGTTGAAAAGAAATAAAAACGATGACAGAACAATGTGAAATGCTATGCTGTTTTCCTAGTCACAGGGAATAAGTTTCCCTTTTTATGAATCTAACTTTCTCCAAATGTTCTCATCTTCTGATTAGTATTTTAACTTAAAATTGAGACAGAAATAGCCTTAGACAGAAATAAACAGAAATAGCCTTAGATTGGTATTCATGGAAATTGCTCAAAAGTGGACAAATTAGAAAAAAAAAAAAAAGCACCAAACTTTAAAAAAGTGTTGGAAATCATTCTCTCTGGTGTAAAATATTGTACATTTAACAAATATGAATTCTGGATAAATTGGTTCAGGTAAATTAAGCCAGAGCTGACAATCTTCCCTCAGGACAATAATCTAGACCAGCATTGTCCAGTGGAAATAAAATATGGGCCATGTATGGAACTTTAAGCCTTCTAGTAGCCACATTAAAAGGTAAATAGGAGCAGGCAAAGGTAATCTAAATGTACTTTCTTTAACCCGATATATGAAATATATTATTATTTCAACACATAATCTATGTTAGAATTATTAATAAGATAGTTTATTTTTTTCATATTAGGTCTTTGAAGTCCATTGTTTATACTGTGCTTGTGGCACATCTCAATTTGAATTAACCTCATTTCAAGTGTTCAGTAGCTACATGTGGCTAGTGGCTGCCATATCACACAGAGCAATTCTAGACACAGGAACACATTTTGGCTGTTTGACTCCTTTTTTTCTATACTCCACCCTGAGCAACCTTTTAAAAATGTCTCTTCTCAGGGTCTGTTGTAGCTGATTAGCTTTTGGTATTGTGTTGTTACAATCATTTTAAACATAACTCTTATGCACAGAACTTGGGTGTTGCCCAATCCTGCAGCCATGGTTTACGGACAACTGCTTGGTCACTCCTGCTAATCTGAGGTTAGCACTGAGGTTAATCCTTCCCTCTGTCACTCTCTCTGTCTGCCTCTGCCTCTGCCTCTCTCCTCCCACTCATTCCCCTCCATTTTCAGAGTAGAAATAGCGGTCTTACTTTCTTCTGATTAAAAATGTAATAATATATGTTCATAGGGTTTTTTTTGAAAAAGAAGCAGGTGCTCAAAAGAAAAAATGAATAAAATGAAAATTAACTGTAGCTTACTACACAAAGATAACCATTAGTAGCATTTTGGTAGCTTATCTTTCAGTATTGCAAACATATATTTATGAAAACACGATCATACCATATATACTATTTTACTTTGCCTTTTACAAATAATAATACCTGTATTAAAAATGTAAATTGACCTCATTGTTCTTTGTGTTCCTCCTAGTATTCCATATGTGTATTTACCATGATTTATATAACCAGCCTCCTACTATTGGACATTTAGGTTGTTTCCAATATTTCACTCTTATAACCAGTTTTTGCATGGGTGTATAATTTTCTAAGAAAAAATGTCTAAAGTAGGTCAAATTTTGATAGACAGGGATAGATTGTCCTTCAGAAGGATTAGGCAATTTACATTTCTTACAGCAGAGTGTGAAAATGCTTGTCATCCTATATCTTGGTTGGCACCAGAAAGTATCAATCCTTTGTAATCCTGTCCATTTTAGTTTGAATCCTCCTAACTTTACTCTTACAGTTCTAGAAATATCTTAACATTGATTGTAATATATGGAGAAGTTCAAAGCTCTGAGTGAATTAAAGTGTATACTGAATATCTCCAAATGACTTCATGTACAGGAAAGGATCTAACCTGATATATCAAATAAGATAGGTTTGGTTATACTCAAGTAAGAAGCAACTCAAAATCAATTTCTTGCTCATGATCCATATTCAGGGCAATTCAGTAGGGAGTTTTGTCCATCATAGACACCTGGGGGCTCAGGTTGACAGAGGTCCAATCTGGATGTTTGCTTCTAGAATCACCGTGTTAGGTGGAAGAGGGCCTAACAGATCATGCTCTGGTTCATAAAGCTTCCACCTCAACAGACCTAAGTCACTTCAGCACACATTTCACTTCCTAAAGGAAACCATAAGAACACATCTGACTTCAAAGAGGGTGGGGAAGTACAGACCTACATACACCTGGCAAGAGAACAGGACTCTGTGAGCATCCCTAACGACTGTCACACCTTGGAGGAAAGGAGATACTACCAGGTACATATTATTATCCAAGTGTCACAGATAAGAAAACAGAGACTTAGTGAGTTTAAGAAATAGCTCAGTGCATTTCTCAGGTGGGTGCAGGGGCTCACGCCTGTAATCCCAGCATTTTGGAGGCCAAGCAAGAGGACTGCTTGAACCCATGAGTTTAAGACCAGCCTGGGCAACATAGTGAGACCTCGTCTCTACACAACATCAAAAAAAATTAGTCAGGTGTGCTGGAATGCACCTGTAGTCCTAGCTACCCAGGAAGCTGAGGTAGAAGGATCACATGAGCCCAGGAGGTTGACACTGCAGTGAGCCATGCTCACACCACTGCATGACAGAGTGAGACCCTGTCTCAAAAAACAAAACAAAACAAAAAAGTAGCTCAAGGCCACTTAGCCAGTAAGTCAGGGATTATAATTATCTGGGATTATAATTTAGGTCTGTCTGATTTCAAACACATGCTCTTTGTAATACTTTGTCCTCTTAGGAGCGTCAGCAACATCTTCACAAAGAAGGCTCAGCTTTGGGACATACATCTCCTTCTAGTTCTGTGTCAGTGCAGGTTCTTTAGATTCTCTGGGGCTGTTTTTCTCAGTCAACACATCAAATGTATCATTGTACTTTGTCCTTGGTAGGACTTCCTTCTTCCCATCTGACAAATTTTACCTGGAGTCAATTCTCCTGTTGTGGCAATTGTTCTGCAAAAGCGTCCACTGTGATGTCCTCCTCAGAAGACACATATTTTGGCCCATCACTTGTAAGCATAACAGTATCACTGCATTGGGGATATCTTCTTGCAAATATTTGATGCTCTGACCATGTTTCAGTGCAAAATAGGTCCAAAGAACATTATCTTGGACAACTGTGTAGGTCTTGATAACGTGCAAGCTTCTCATCTGTGTGCATTTTGTGTTTGGGCATCATATTCTAGGAAAAGGAGACTAAGATTTGTTGAGAAACTACTGTGTGTCAGGCACTGTTCTAAGTGTTTTAATGTATTTTTATCCTCCTTTATTCTTCATAACAGCCCCTCTGAGGGAGGAGCTGTTATTCAGGGGTGTAATTGTCTAATCAAATGGGATAATGAAAGTCAAAAATAGATTTCTGGTTTCAGATTTCTGAGTAGGATAATAACTATGATAATTACTCTCATGGAGAGTTTTTCAGCTTCTGCAGGATGTTTATAATTTCTAAGAGGTGTGTTTGGCCATCCCTGTAATATTTGGAAATAGGTATTGAATTTGAGAGCATATCATTTAGGATTATTTTGTATGTGAGCAATGGAAAACTTAGCTCATCTTGGCTTAAGTAAAAAAAAAAAAGGGGGGCAATTTATTGGGTTGTGCAACTAAAAAGTACAGGCATATATAGCTTCAGGTATGATTTGATCCAGGGGATTAAATGATATGACTAGATCCAAATCTCACTCTATTTCTTGGCACTAGTTCTTCCTAGACTGACGTCAGCTTCAGGCTGTAAGTGGTAGTGAGAAGGCAGTGCCAGCCTTTTGTCTTTCCTGATTTAAGTCCAGTAGGAAAGATCATGTGTTTCTCTCTCAGCAGTTCCACAAAAACTTTATTGCATTTCATTGGTTGTGATTAGAGCAAACTCTGTTCCTTAAGCAATCCCTATGGTAGGGACTGTGATGCTGTGATTGGTCAGGCTTGACTTAATGTTCATCCCTGGAATTAGGGCTTCCTTTGTATGTGGACTTCTTTTTTTTTTTCTTCTTCCAACTTTACTGGAGTATGTTTGACAAATAGAAATTATATATACTTAAGGTGTACAGCTTCTTCTTCTTTTTTTTTCTCTTTTTTTTTTGAGATGGAGTCTTGCCCTGTTGTCAGTTTGGAGTGCAGTGGCGGAATCTCAGCTTGCTGCAACTTCTGACTCCCTGGTTCAAGCGGTTCTCCTGCCTCAGCCTCCCAAGTAGCTGGGATTACAGTCAGGTGCTACCACGCCCAGCTAATTTTTGTATTTTTAATAGAGACAGGGTTTCACCATGTTGGCCAGGCTGGTCTCAATCTCCTGACCTCGTGATCTGCCCACTTTGGCCTTCCAAAGTTCTGGGATCACAGGCGTGAGCCACCGCGCCTAGCCCTCATGTTTATATATATACATATATACACACACACATATATATACACACACATATATATATATACACAGTGAAATAACCACCACAATCAAACTAGTTAACGTAGTTATTTTTTTTTTTTTGTGGTGAGAACACTTTAAGATCTACCATCTCAGCAAGTTCCAAGTATACAAAACAGTATTGCTAACAATAGTCGCCATGCTATACATTCGATCTCCAGAGCTTATTGATCTTGCATAACTGAAACTTGGTACCTTTAGCCATCATCTACCCACTTCCCCTCCCACTAGCCTTGGTAACTACCATTCTGCTCTCTGCTTGTATGAGTTCAGCTAATTTAGATTCCACATGTGAGATCATGCAGTATTTGTCTTTCTGCATTTGGCTTATTTCACTTAGTATAATGTCTTCCAGATTTATCCATGTTGTTGTAAATGGTAGGATTTCCTTGTATTTATGCAAATAAACATCTTTCATGTGCAAAATTGGGATATATAATGTATACTATGTAGCTTTTTAAAATCTAACAATACACTGTGAATAATTTGCCATATTTTTAGATATTATTATACGTGATTATTAAAGACTATGTGGTATTTTCCAGTGGATATACTACAATTTACTTACATGTTCCCCTACTTCTTTTCTGTTATATAAAAATAATATCACAATGGACATGTTTGTGGACAGCTACAATTAATTTTTTTTTTTTTTTTGAGACAGAATCTCACTCTGTCGCCCAAGATGGAGTGCAGTGGCACGATCTTGGCTTACTGCAGCCTCTGCCTCCCAGGTTCAAGCAATCCTCCTGCCTCGGCCTCCCAAGTAGCTGGGATTACAAGTGTGTGCCACCACACCCAGCTAATTTTTGTGTTAGTAGAGATAGGGTTTCACCATGTTATCCAGGCTGGTCTCAAGTAATCAATCCATCTCAACCTCCCAAAGTGCTGGGATTACAGGTGTGAGCCACCATGCCCAGCCAGTTACAGTTAATTCTTCAGAATAAGTTTTAGAAATGAAATATGTTCCCTCAAAAGGCTGTACCATCATATACAATTTTTTAAATAGCTGGTAGACAAGTAATAGAAATATCAGTAGTATATTGCTACTTTGCATAGGAATACTAAGCTACAGTTGTATACATTTAGTAGTTTCCTGGGAAAGGTCACCTGATTGACAGTCAAGCTGTTTTTGAAAAGTCATTTGACAATTCCAATTTTCCATCTGCCTTCTCCTCTAATGGACAAAAGATATTTTTCCTCTTATGGTGATTTTATCCTGTTTTGAAGTCATATCAGGCTGTTAATGCCGTCTAACTAAGGTTTCAAGGGCGCATCCTAAAAAGGCTTGAAAAAAAATGCAGTATACAAGTTACAGCAGGCTTCCTGGAGGAGGCAGGCTTGGTTGGGTCCTGTATTTGGGTACATTCAAGTAGGCAGGAATGAACAGACTATACACACTTTGTAGAGGCAAAAACCATTTGAGGTGCCTTGTATTAAACCAGCACAGCATAAAATCACTTGTACACAAACGGAATACAACTAGGAAAAGTGAAAACCTATTATGCCACCTTGTTCATAATGACAGTTCCCCATCAGTGAACATAATACTTTTTGACCAGTATGTGTTTACCCTTATAAGAAGCCTCTGTTTAGGGTCTTGCCAGTATCAGGGATATACCTTCTCTGGGGTAGGCCAACTTAGATTCTTTTCATTAAGGAATGAGATGGCTATTTCAGGCATGATGAGCTAGAGACAAGTCAAATGAATAGTCTTTGTTTATATTTTTTCTCTATGGAAAGTGTTACTGAGCAACATTCAGATGCAATCTGCACTGTTTTTCAGTTCGTCACCAAAAGTGGGGTTGTTCTGGAAGTTTGAATAGTCTAGGATTAGCTGGGATGGCCTATTTGGTCTTAGTGGGTAAACACAGAAGTCAGTGGCCTGTTCTGGCCAAGCTTGTTCTGGCCAAGTTCTATTTTTATTTTTATTTTTTTGAGATAGGGTCTCACTCTGTTGCCCAACTGGAATGCAGTGGCACAATCTTGGCTCATTGCAACCTCTGTCTCCCGGTTTCAAGCAAGTCTTGTGCCTCAGCCTTCCGAGTAGCTGGGAGTACAGGCACGCACCACCACACCCAGCTAATTGTTGTATTTTTAATAGAGACGGGGTTTTGTCATGTTGGCCAGGCTGGACTTGAACTTCTGACTTCAGGTGATCTGTGCGCCCTGGCCTCCCAAAACGCTGGGATTACAGGCGTGAGCCACCATGCACAGCCATGGCCAAGTTCTGTGAGCACTCTCAAGCTCCTTTACCTCTCTGGGGAAGAAATTGGAGTGTTTCCCTGTTGGAGTGGGCAGTCTCAGTAGGCAGGCTTTCTCTATCCTTAACAAAAATACTTAAAGTGTAAGTGAATACAATTGCTGGAGAAGGAGAATTTATTACAGAAATCTTGCACCTCTTTCACGTTGCACCTGTTGAAGAAGTAGAGCTTCTGGAAGGGTGCACACAGATGTGGTGTGACTTCAGCACGAGGGTCAGTCACAATTGTCTGCCTCATTCGTATCCCATAAGAAGGAAAAAAATACGAGGAGTGTTAGGAGGTGTTTGGGAATTTCTCCATGGTCCTCCAAGCCTCCTATATCAGATTAAGCCAGTAACTGAAGAAACACAAACCACTTTTATGTGAATTATAATAGCTCTAGAAATATTGCTATTACTGGGTCATTCAAAGGTATAGCCAAATAGAAATTCCAGGCAGGTGAAAATGAGAAGTTTTGGATTACTCCACTGTTTGAAGTTCCCTTGGGATAAGTACTGAGCATGGTGTCAACAGCAGTGCGACTTGGCCCTGTGCTCTGGACTTTGCATGACCCAGGCCCCAAAAGGCCAGCTCAGCAACCCAGAGCTCCCTGCAAATATGATCTGTTGGTAAAAGTGAACATACACAGGTGACAGACTGAGCAGCCTCCAGAATAAGTCCTTGTTTGCCTTCAAAATCCTCATGCTAAGGGCAGGACTTCTGTGCTATCTATTCTACATCCTCAGCACCTGCTACAGGGCTGGCCCACAGTGCGTATCAACATCTGCTAGAAAGATGAACAGATGGATGAGTGAGCTGGCTAGGCCAGTTCCAGCTGTCTCCAGTACTGGCGGCCTGGTGTTCATGAGCGTGCAGCGCTGTCCCTCAGCAATGAAAGACAACATGACAAAGGCTGCTGTGGAGTGCAGAGGCTACTAGCTGGAGATTTGGAGTCAGCCACATCTGGGTACTAATTTTGCTCTGTCACTTGTTCGTTGTGTGACCTTGGGCCAGTCATTTGATCTCTGAGCTTCTGTTTCCTCACATATAAAATGAGCCTAATAAAATCTACCTCACTTGGCTATTGGGAGAATGAAATCAGGTAATGCCTGTAGAACGTTTAGCTAAGTACCTGGCACATAGTGAGTGCTCAACAAATGGGTCTGCCTGGGATTCTATACAGTTTTTTTTTGAGACAGGGTCTCACTCTGTCACCCAGGCTGGAGTGCAGTGGCATCATCTCGGCTCACTGCAGCCTGTACCTCCTGGGTTCAAGCGATTCTCGTGTCTCAGCTTCCCAAGTAGCTGGGATTGCAGGTGTGCGCCACCATGCCCGGCTCATTTTTTGGTATTTTCAGTAGAGACAGAGTTTCACCATGTTGGCCAGGCTGGTCCTGAACCCCTGACCTCAAATGATCCACCCACCTTGGCCTTCCAAAGTGCTGGGATTACAGGCATGAGCCACCGTACCCAGCCTTGATTCTATACATTTATAGATGCAGTGCATAGGCCAGAGAGTTAGCTTGGGAGGAACTGCACTCATCACTGTGTCTAGAGGAGGTGACATTATAGGTTCTGGAGCCTGCAATGTCAGCTGGTGTGGCGGTCAGTGCTCAGTATTGTCCTGGAAGGGGTGTAAGTCATGAATCACGAGTGAAAGGCTCAGAGGTCACATATGTGGGGACAAGGTAAGGGCAAGGCTGTGATGAGGTCACACTGCTAGATTCTCAGGATGAGAGTTATGGCTGAGTTTATAGAAGATGAGGGATGGAAGGGAACCTTATTTGGCTCCAGTCTGGGCCTTGAATTTGATGGGGCTTCCTTATGAATCAAGGTATGTTTCTAGTCCATAGGGATGAACTCTCTCTGCCAAGTGCCTTCATGGGAACCATGTGACAGTTAAATTTGATTCAGAGGCAAGATGCACCTCTGGGTAAATTTCATTGTGAGTTCTACATGCCAGGAATTCCTACAATCTGTCATCTGAGAAAGCCCCCAGAAATGTTGAGACAGGAGCCAAGCTCTGCCCTGTAAGCCAGTGGGGTGATGATTCTGTTTGTGAAATTTTAGGTGCTCAGAAATGACTGATGGTGCTGTGACTGATTACTGAATTATACCTTTGGCAATCAGTCATTCACTCAACAAATATTTATTTCTCTTCCTTGCTTTCCTCTCAGATGAAATCATAGCAGTGAGAGACTGTATATTGGAGCCGACAACGTGTCAGAAGCAAGGCATGCTCTCTGCAGCCTTTTTCATCCTGTTTGCTTCCATATACAAAGTGTCTCTGCATGTGAGTCCCAGGAGGTTTGGTGACTTTTTAATATTCCCCAGAGCTACCTTTCAAAGCAGCTTGGTTACTTGAGTTCCAGCATAGAGGCTGGATTCAATGCTGAGCAGGAACTCTAGAGAGAAGAAGCAGACTGCAGCTGTTGTTTAGCATCTTTGAGCATTAACTATTCTCACTCGCAGAAAATGGAGTACTTAGATAGCAGTCACTGGAGGAGGCCAAAGGTTTTAGCAAGAGAACTGTTTTACATTTAACAGCTGTTACACAAGTCACGCCTTTCTTCCTGCAGTCTGTAAGTATGGTCACTCAGTGGAGCTCATGGGAATAAACTTGGAGGAGATAAAATCCCAGTGTTCCTGGTCTATGGGGCATGAGTTCCCCAGAGTTACTCTTTCTTCAAGCAGTCAGCAAGGTGTTGTGATGCTGAGTTCTGAACTGGAGGTTAGGATATTGGAGTTCAAAATTCCAGCTCTGCTACTTACCTGCAAGTTGACTCTGTCAGGGCTGTTGCTCCCTTGTTTACAGAACAAGGGCTGTCCCTAGAGTGACTCCCAACTCCAGCATTCTAGAAGACTGAGTTAGCTCTGAGTGTCATTTCAAATCCTGGAAACAAAGTAATGACTGTTCAAATTAGCATACTTTGGTAACTTTGAGCAAGGGTCACAGACATTGGCACTGGGTAGCGAAATCTCAGAGCTATGGAATTTCACTCAAGTGCGAAGTCCCCAGAACTACTTATTTGTCACTGAACTTTAACATGAAATTCTTTGACAGATAATTTCATCATGTTTGACAGACTTTTATTAAACAAATGCGCTTTGAAACAATTAGCAAACTCTAGTCAATCTTTTTTCTTTTTTATTAATAGTAGTAAAAAATAATACCAACTATTCACTGTGTATGATATACTAAGCACTTTTTACACTATGCTAAGCATTACTTCATTAGAGTCTTCCAATAATCATATCATTGTTCCCATTAGTATTTATTTATTTATCTATCTGAGACGGAGTCTCACTCTCAACAAGGCTGAGATGCAGTGGTGTGCTCTTGGCTCCACCTCTCGGGTTCAAGTGATTCTCCTGCCTCAGCTTCCCAAGTAGCTGGGATTACAGGAGCCCATCAACACACCCTGCTAATTTTTTGTAATTTTAGTAAAGATGGGGTTTCACCATGTTGGCCAGGCTGGTCTAGAACTCGGGACCTCATGTAATCCGCCCACCTCAGCCTCCCAAAGTGCTGGGATTACAGGCAAGAGCCACCATGCCCCACCTATTGTTCCCATTTTATAGATGAGAAACTTGAGGTTCAGAGGAGTTCAGAGAGGTTCCCAAGGTCACATCATTAGTAAATGGAGGCAATAGGATTTGAATCTGGCTCAGTTTAACTTATGAATCTATGCTCTTTTCTTATGGCTAGAAATTCTAGTGTTTTGTATCACTTATGACCAGCATCATTATAATCAACCACATTGGCAAAGTGTCTGCTATGTGCAGAAGATAGAGGAGGAGAAATCAGACATGGTCCTTGCCTTTAAGATCTTCAAATCTAGAAGACAGAGCATGCCTGTAAACGATGCAACAACTTAAAGCAATGAGTGGTGTTGACAGCAAGAACTGGAGGGGCTCAGAGGCAGGAAAAATCCCTGGGGATGCTAAAAGAGCTTTACTGACAAATTTGAACTTTATCTGGATTCTAACAAATGGGGGCTGAAAAAAATATGAGGCAAGCAGAAAGAAAAGGCCCTGGAGGAACGAGAAGGATAAAAGCAAAGTTCTGAAGATGGGAGCGTAGTTGGTATGTTCCAAGAACACTAGGCATGGCTGTTTGACATGAGTGGAGACTTTGGGGAGCAAGAGACTCATTTGGGAAGGAGACCTGGGCCTTGGGCACCAGTTAAGAATGCAGTCTCCTCCATGAAAACTAAGCAGGCGCACATACACTGGGTGTGTCTTCTTTGTAAGCAAGGACTTTGCTTACAAGGATGTGCTTACTTTGTAAGCAAGAAATCAATGACCTTTGCAGAGATACTAAAATTTTTGCTATAGAAATGGTGATTCAGACAGAGAAATTTTACTGATGAAAAAACAGCTACTTAGAGAACATTTGTAAATCCCATCGAACCCTCTTAACATTCAGTTGGTCACACTGATGGAGCACACTAATGGGACTGCCTTTCACACCACCCAGGTTAAGTGCCTGTGCATTTGCTTACAAGAACTGGGAGGAAATATATGGTGATTTAAAAAGCCAGAGTAGGCCAGGTGCAGTGGCTCATACCTGTAATTCCAGTGCTTTGGAAGGCCAAGGCAAGAGGATCCCTTGAGCCCAGGAGTTTGAGACCAACCTGGGCAATATAGGGAGACCCTGTCTCAAACAAACAAACAAACAAACAAACAAAGGCTAGGTGTAGTGGCACATGCTTGAGCCCAGGAGGTAGAGGCTGCAGTGAGCTCTGATTGGGCCACTGTACTCCAGCCTGGGTGACAGGGCAAGACCTTGTCTTAAAAAATAAATAAATAAATAAATAAAAGGCCAGGGTAGGATAGTGGCATTGTGGGTGATTCTTTTTCCCCCTTTTAAAGTTGACTTTAGTATTCCTGTTAAGTATTAATTTGAAATCATATATATATATATACACATATATTTATTTATTTTTTCTCACTCTGTCGCCCAGACTGTCGCCCAGTGGTGCCATCTCAGCTCACCACAATCTCTGCCTCTTGGGTTCAAGTGATTCTCCTGCCTCAGCCTCCTGAGTAGCTGGGATTACAGGCATGTGCCACTATGCCTGGCTCATTTTTGTATTTTTAGTAGAGACGGGGTTTCACCATGTTGAACAGGCTGGTCTTGAACTCCTGGCCTCAAGTGATCCACTCGCCTTGGACTCCCAAAGCGTTGGGCCTGAGCCACTACCCCCAGCTGATATTTGATATTTTTTTTATAGAACACTTTCATGTTGGGATCCTCAGAAAAATTTTGAATTGAACATTATCTAAACCACTTTATCAGAAATTATTTCAGATTTTAAAAAAGTTCATTAAAAGAGAAACAATTACAGCATATCAAAGGAGATTGCACACACCATACCTTGGCCTAGAGTTCTTTGGCTACAGAAGGAACTCCTTTTCATCCCTCAGAAACCACTGGGGTCTCACCCCCTAACAGAGTTTAGCATCCATGGTACCTTTTATCAGTAGAAAGCAGTAAAGTCCATTTTGGAGTCAATCAGGCTGTTTAAGAATCCCCGCTTCCTCTACTATTAGCTGTGTGACTCTGAGCAAGAAGTTACACAACTGAGCCTCAGTCTCCTCCTCTGTGAGGTTGGGTAATAGTAGCTTCTGAACAGATGAGAACTGAAATACATGTGAAATGCGTTGAGCTGTTTGCCACGTGTGTACAGAACGTGATTCCTTTCACCATTTCCCACGATTTGTGATTTCATTTACCACACTGTATTCGCCACACGGGGTCGCGAGGGCAGAGACCCCGTTTTATTGATCTCTGGTACCCCATGCCTGGCCCATGGGGGCTTGCAATTAGGTGTTTACGGAAGAAAGGAACGGAGCGACTTCGAGGGCTCTGCTGGAAGCTTCGGTAGCGGCTCCGAAAGCTTCCCGCCGCCTCGCCCGGCCGCAACCGGTTTTTTTGTGCTCCTTGCTCGGTGCCCTCAGGCCGCCGTCGCCCCGAGGCTGCCTAGCGTCTCCCCTCAGCTTCTGCTCGGGGGGCAGCGGGTTTCGCCAGCCGCTCCGCCGTCAGAAGGGCGGCCAGGGCTGGGACAGGAATGAATTCCCTGCGGGTCCCGCATCCTCCTCCAGCCCCGGGGCGCCGACGGCGCGGCGGGAAGTGCTGGGACTCGCGGCGCCCGCGCTCCAGCCCCCGCCCCGGGCCGCTACTGTCCGCAGGGCCCGCGGGACGCAGGCTGCTCGGCCACTGGGGCTCCAGGGCGCCTGCACTGTGTCGGGAGCAGAAGCTGGGGCGGGCAGTGCCTCGGTCCCCGCTCGGGGACGCGGTGAATTTTTTTTTTTTTTCTGACTGCCGGAGCCCATAATGGTGGCTGTGGGGGCGGGGGCGGGGGGGCGTGGGCAGAGCTGCGCGGGCTGCCGGGGAGGCGGCCCGGGGAGGCCGCCCTGGGAGGGAGCGGGGCGGGCCGGGGTTTGAGGTGAGCGGCCGTAGTGAGCACTCTGAGGAGCAAGGGGCCAGGCGCAGGCCTCCAGGGTGGGAGGCGCTGACGCAGGGAGGAGGCAGCCGGGCAGCCAAGGGCCTCTGCGGGGAGTGTGCGGAGGCCGGGACGGAGCAGCGCGGAACTCGGAAGAGGATAGACCGGGCTGGTGGAGACGGGGGGAGAGACCAGCCAAAGCTAAAGAGCCAACGGGGCTCGGGGGAGGATAGAGGAGCGGGAGGAAAGGGGAAGGCGAGAAGAAAAGAGGGAGCGAAACCCGGAGAGAGAGTGGGAAGGAGGCCAAGGGGACAGGGGAGGGATGGGAAGAACGCAGGAACAGGAGCAGAAAGGAAGGAGGGATCCAGAAACTGACCCGGAGTGAGAGAGGAAGGCGGAGAGCAGCTGTGAGGGAGAGGCCTGGAGGGAGCCTCAGCAAAGAGGAGGCTTTGAGGAGGCAAGTCTGGAAGCTGAGAGAGCTCTCTCCATGATTTGCCAAATAAAAAGGCTCAACAAACAGGAACAGTGCATTCCTTGGTACTCCGGTCGCTTGGTCAATAGCAGGCTAGGGCTGGCCTCAGGGGCTGCTGAGTACTTCCAGGTGACAGAACAGGAGGAAAGGGGTCCCAGGCCCCTTGGAAGGAGAGGAAGGAGGTGGTGGTTGGGGGAAAGAAGAGGAGGAGGAGGAGGGGGAAGCAGTGGGGGTGAAGGAGAGAAGGAAGAGAGCAGAGGGGGAGGGTAGATTTGTTGTCTAGGCACTGGCTGAGGGTCGCGATGGAAGGAGGCAGTATTTGTTTTTAAAATTTGTTTGACAAATATTTACAAAGCAACTACAATGTCGGCACTGCCCTAGGCTCCAGGGCCGCAGAGACAACCATTAGCGTCAGCCTCATGCTGTGAGTAGTCTTGTGGGGCGATGTAGAAAATATACATCCCAGGCTGGGCGTGGTGGTTCACACCTGTCATCCTAGTATTTTGGGAGGCTATGGCAGGAGCATTGCTTGAAGCCAGGAGTTTGAGGCCGGCTTGGGAAACATAGTGAAATCCTGTCTCTACAAAAAATAAAAAAGTTAGTTGGCTGTGGTGGTATGCATCTGTAGTCCCAGCTACTTGGGAGGCCGAGGTGAGAATCACTTGAACCCAGGAGTTCAAGACTGCAGTGGACTATGATCGAACCACTGCACTCCAGCCTGGGCGACAGTGAGACCCCGTCTCAAAAAAGAAAACATACATCTGAGCAGTATGGGTAATGGGCCAGTTACTCAGGTGCACTTTGCCTCCGTTTCCTCGTCTGTAAAATGGGGTTTATTAGGAGACCTACTCTGTAGGTTTTTTTTTTTTTTAAAGAATGTAATTAAACAGTCTTTCTTTATAAAGTAATAATGTGGTGGAAAGCACAAAGCACGCAGTCGGAAAGGGTTTACCTGTGAGCATTTGCACTGCTGGGTCTTGAAGGAGAAGGCATTTGCCAAGCGAGAACAGAAGGGGAAGAACTTTCCAGGCAGAGGCCACAGAGGCCGTAAGAAGGAGGGGTGGCAAGGATGACTGTGGGCTTAATGATGGTGGTGGGCATGAGGATTACCTGCAGCAGTAGCACCCTGTGGGGAGGTCTTGCTAAATATTCAGATTCCTGGGCCCCTCAGACCTACAAGATCTGGGTCTCTGGGTAAAGCCTGGAAATCTGTGTTTTAACTTGCTCCCCAGAGACTTCTGATGCATCCCTCTCCTCCACCAGATCCCAGGGCTCTGTCCTGGTTCAGGCTTTATTGTGTTCAGCTGTGCCAGAATAAACACCTTTTTAATGGATCCAGCCTATAACCTGATCCTCCTTCAATCACCTCACCTGAATGACATCTCCTCTCAGAAGTCTTCCCTGACTGTCCAGGCAGAATTAATGGTTCACTTCCCTGTTCCCCTCTACCTTGAACATCCCTCTACAATTGAATGCACCTTCATTCCATTTCATTACACCAGCATGTATCAAGGGTCTATTGTTATCTATCACTGAGAGAATGATTGCAAAAACCTTGAATGAACATGGAAAATCCTGATGATCAGATTTCCATTGAAAAGAAAGGGGTGCTCCTTGGGGTGGCGGTGTTGTGTTTGTAATTGTCAGAAAATGTTTAATAGAAGAAACAGAAATAACAATAATCTTGTTAGCATAATTGTGAGTGAACTTTTGCTCTTTTTTTATTCTCAAAAATACCCTAAACATCATGTTTCACGGTCTTTACAAAAACACCACAGAAACAACAGAAGCCCCCTGGCCTGACATGTCATACTGGGTATGGCCACATGGTGTCCCTCCAGCTCAGTCTAAACCTTCCAGACTACAGCCTTCCACCAGTCTCCGCTTCGCCGAGCAGCTTCGCGGGGCTAGTCGTGGCTGAGGGAACCTTAAGCCAGGGGAACAGCTTCTTGGTGCTGTCACAAGAGTGAAGAGGAGACAAATGAACGTTTCTCAGGCTAGAGGAAGGCAGTTTATTTGCTTCCAAGGGTTCCAGTAGACAGTTCTGACACAACATTTCATTCTGGAGGAAGCTTTAGGATTGTCTGAAGGGAGGGAATGACAAGGGTTTGGATTTGCATAGTAGGTGGGCAGCTTTGTGGCGGTTGGGAGGAGGTTTGGATGACTTGAGAGAGACCAGGAAAAAAGCTTGAGTCTGGACTGAGAAACAGAAGGATTCGGATTTTTTTGTAGGAGAGGGTAAGGGGCAGCAATGGGGTTGGAAGGAGGGATTGGGGATGTGTTTGCACAGCAAGCATACTATTTATATCACACATCCGTAAGAAAAAAGTTGTAAAGAGGCCCTTTCCCCTCAGTATTTTACTTCAGTTCTCTTGCCAATCTGGCCCCAAACTCTGTTCTTTTTTTTTTTTTTTTTGCCCGTTTGGCCCCAAACTGGCTGTTAACCTACATACTGGGAAACTTATTTTTTCGGTTTGATAGCAGACAGGCAAACCTTCTAGCAGCATTTGGATTTCCTGTAGCACAGTGGTTCTCAAACTGGTGTGCATGAGAGTCACCTGGAGAGCTTGTTAGAGCAGATGGCTGGGCCCCAACCCAGAGCTCCTCATTCAGTAGGTGTTGGGTGGAACCTGAGAATGTGCATTTTAAAATGTTCTCAGATGATGCTGATACTGCTGGTCTGGAGGACCAACAATGTAAAATAATTAATTTCCTAACAGGTTCTGCCAATGTTCCCTCCACTTAAAAAACCAAAAGCCAAAGAACCCCAGTTCTTCCCCTACATGATGGGTATTTGTGATTGCAGGCACTTTAAAAAGTGGTAGAACTCACCTGGTTTTAGTTTAATTTTTTGTTTCTTCTCACCACTGTCATTCAACACATAATCGTTTTAGATATTTATTGTTAGCTTCTGCCTGTTTAGAATTTTTGATCTTGTTGCTATGGATGGTGATTTGCTATAAAAACCTTGATGGCTGGGGAGTGGAGTGTTCCAAAGGAAAATACTCTTATATTCAAGTCAGTTCCTCTGCTCTTATCTGTACACCACACTGTAATCCCTAGGAAGGAGACTCTAGAGGAAAAGGGGAAGGTGGGAAGGCTCAACAGCTGGGACTGCCAGAGGTTTAACCAGTCCCCAGCCCTAGAGGGGTGCATGCACACAGTGGAGCTGTCTCTTCTCCCTTTATGGGGCAGCTCTGGGCTTTGGGGTATCCAAGTCTACAGCAGGAGGGAAATGAGAACTGGTCTCAGCTCCTACAGGTACTTTGGACTTTACCTCTTCCGGTCTTATATTAGTTTCCTATTGCTGTTGTAACAAACTACCATAAATGTCATGGCTTAAAACAACTGAAGTTTATTAGCTTACAGTTCTGGACGTCCAAGTCCAAAATGGGTCTTTTGGGGCTAAAATCAAAGGCTGTGTTCCTGCTGGGGGCTCTAGGGGAGAATCCGCTCCTTGTCTTTTCCAACTTTGTTTTGTTTTGAGACAGGGTCTCCCTCTGTTGCCTGGGCCGGAGTGCAATATAGCTCACTGCAACTTTGAACTCCTGGGCTCAAGCAGTCCTTCTGCCTCGGCCTCTTATGTAGCTATGACTACAAGCACACGCCACTACATCTGGCCAATTTTGTTTTTTATTTTTTGTGGAGATAGGTTCTTGCTGTGCTGCCCAGGCTGGCCTCAAGCAGTCCACCCGCCTCAGCCTCCCAAAGTGCTGGGATTACAGGCACAAGCTACTGTGCCTAGACCATTTCCAACTTTTACAGACTGCTTGCATTCCTTGGTTCCTGGACACATTACCCTGATTTCTGCTTCCATCACCACCTCTTTTCTGACTCTGAGCCTCCGGTCTTTCTTTTAAAAGGACACTTGTAATTACATTGGGCCCCCTTAGATAGTCCAGGAAAGTCTCCCCATTTTAACTTAATTCCATCTGCAAAGTCCCTTTGCCACATAAGGTAACATATTCATAAGGTCAGGGGATCAGGATGTGGACTTCTTTGTGGGGGGGGTGTACTGTAATGCTCATTTATAAAGTATACTCATAAAAAATTGAAAATACAGTTCAGACAATAGAAAAGGAACAATAAACATTTCCATTTAAAAAAGTTTTTACATAGTTATACTGTATATACAACTTGAAATCCTGGTATTTCAATTAAATATTGTATTTAAATATATTCTAAATTATAAAAAATGTTCTAAATTATACTAAATATGTCTATATTAATACCTCCAGCAAACATTTCCATTGACTACATAAATAGTTGAGTGACTGTATCATATTTTACCTAAGCCTTCCCTTAATTTTGGAAATGTAAATCATTTTTATTTTTAAATATAAATAACTCTATGATAAATACTTTTGCTCGCAAGCATTTTTATGTTTGTATTTGTAAGATTTTCCTTGGGATAGGCTCCTGGATGTGGAGTCACTGGATCAAAGGCTTTTACACAAAAAGGTTTTCAAAGGGTTTATATTAATTTTCAGAACCATCAAGTTCCGAGAATTAGGATGTGAATATCTTTGGTGTCATTAGTCTGCCTACCACAGGCCTCAAGTTTCTCATCTGTAGAATGGTAATAATAATTACTACTCCCCAGGCAGCTGAGAAGATCAAAGACACTCACATCTCTGAAGAAAGCTTGGTAAGCAGTGAAGACCTGCACATGTGGTAGTTACTGCTCTCATGACCTGAGCTTACCTGGGTGGGCAGGTTGGGAAAGGGGCTCGTGCTCATGACTCACTTATACCACACTACAACCCTGATATTTGAGAGATTGTGTGTGTGTGTGTGCGCGCATATGCATAGGGTATGGGGTGGGAACAGTTTTCTAAGCAGCAGCCACTTTCTTTCAGACAGGCCCAGCAAACCTATGGAAAACTGTCTGGAACTGTGTTTCTCCACCCTCACTGTGCATCAGAATTACCCCATGAGCTTTTAAGAAGTACAGATTCCCTGAGTTCCATACCCAATGATTCTGCTTCAGTTAGTCCAGGTGGAGCTCGGTCTTCTTGTTTTACCAAAGTTCCCCAGGTGGTTGTGATGCAATAGAGATTAAAAAAACGCTGAACTAGGCCATCTGTGGGAAGCCTGGGGAACAAAACCTGAGAAAAGCTGGAATGGCTTAATGGCAAAAGCAAGACATATAGATGGCTTTAAGAGGCACCAAGGGCTATTACCTCTCCCTGTCTCTCAGCTTTGTGGCCCAACTATTAACCCAGAAAAATTACCCAGTGGGAGCCGGTTGAGGAGCTCTGGTTTTAACAAGACAGTTAAGAGCTTTTGTTTTGTGCCAACAGATGTTGCTTTCCTCAGTCAATAAGGAGGCGAAGACAGGCCTCTAAGCAGCACATTCCTGGAGCAGTCCAAGTTCTGCAAGGGGAAGTGCTCCTTTGACATCCCCTTCTGTTTCACTGGTGAGTAGAGAGGATGCGAGCAGAGGCCTCCCTGACTGTCATGTCCCCTACCTACAACCTCCCAGTGAGCAGGAGGGCAATAATCAGTCTCCCAGGGCAAAAGCAGGAAACTGATTAGTTGGGGACAAGTGAGCGAGGCAGTGAGGGCACCTTTTCTCAGATGTGGTGTTTTTCCAGGATGGTTATTAAGAGGAGCAGCCTCCTTTGACCTGGAAAAAGAGGCCACTTGCAATCTGAGTTTCTAGTTTCAAGATGTGGAAGCATTGCCATTGGGGGCTGCATGGAATTTTAACTGCCAAATTAAGAGGCTTTAAGATTGACTTTGGAGTCTGTCCTGTAGACAATACTTACTTCACCCAGAAGCCCTAATCATTTTTGTATAAGAGCAATGGGATACATACATACATACATATATATGCATTGTATGTCAGTGTAATGACTAACATAGTGCTTGACACACGATAAGCACAATAAGCATTACACACACACACACACAGTTTACGCTACTTACATACATTATCTCATTTATTCTTCACAAGAACCCTGGGAAGCAGATATTACCATTTTCTCCATTTTACAAATGAAGAAATAGTGACTTAGGTTGATTGTGTCATTTGTCCAGTGATGAAAAGATGGTGAATGGCAGGACCAGGGTTCAAGCCCAACCACCTGGGTCCAGATCTTGTTCTCTTACTACATTACCTTTTACCAACAGATGTGTTCATTTGGTTGCAAGAGGCTGTGGGAAAGATTGGTTGGAGGGAGGGTGGGGCAGGAGTGCCTTTTCTAGAAGAACCTGAGGAAAAGGTTGACACATGCACAGTTCAGGGTCTGTTGCTGTCCTCTAGCCCTGCCTGGACTCTGAGCCCACCTGAACCAGGGGCAAGGAGACCACTGGAGACCATGGCCCACCAGTGGGTGAGTCTGGAATTGCTAATCAGGGGCTTGATATTTCACATGCCAGGGGGAGCCTTGCATCTCCAGAGCCCACCAAAGCAAAGGATCTTGGCCCCTGCCATATGGCTTGCTCCTTATCACTGGATTTCTCCTCTCCTTTCCCCTTCCCACCTCCTTCCCCTTCCTCTTCCTCATCATCTTCCTCCTCCTTCTGCTTCTCCTTCCCCTTCTTTTTCTTCTGCTGCTTTTTTTCCCTTTCTCCCCATCTCCTCCACTGCTACCTCTGACTTCTATCTGTCTGTCCCCTTCATTCAATTAGCATTTACCCCATCAGGTTCTTCGCTGTGTGAGGAGGTTCCAGGCTTGGCTGGAAGCCCTGCTCTGGTGTGACTAGAGCCTAGTCACAGACTGCCTAGTCCTCCGGGGCTTCTTCCTTAGAGAGCTTGGTCCTGTGCTCTTGGTCTTAAGCCCTCAGCCGGACCTTACTGAATGAGCCCATTGCTGATGCTGAATTCAATATGGCTGCCCAAAGGACCCATGGCCTTTGGATATAGTCCTTGGATGGCCCTGCTGACTCTTGCAGGCCTGTATAGCTGTGTTGGTTCAGTCCTGCTGGGCCAGAGATTCTTTTTCTTCCTTCTGTAGGGAAAGCTGTTTAGTACTTGTGCAGTTGCCAAACTGAAGCCAAGAGAACACTGGCTGCTGAGTGACTGCAGAGTGAACAACCCCAACTCTCCTGTAGTTCCGACATTTTGCCCTGCTTGCTCTTACCCTTCGTGATTTCTTATATGTGAGTCAAGGGATGTCTTTGTGGGTGTCCAGACATTCGTATGAACACAAAGCACTGGCTCCTGGGAAGAGAAGAGTGGTAGCTTCTTTATTATCTAACTTTGGAATCTGCATATTAAAATCCATACTGTCTCCAGGGGGATGCTTTAATAGCTCTAATGAGCCTTTCTGTAGGTCTCAAGGGAAACCCACCTAATAGCTGTGCATTAATTGTGAATTTCGATGTGTATCTGATTTGGGCCAGATGTGGCCACTTTACAGTCACTGTTAGATACTAGAAGCCTCTCTAGATTTTACAGATGAGGAAACTAAGGCCCTGAGAGGAGAGTGAGGTTAGGTTTGTATGGCCAGAACCTAAATGCTGCTTCAGTACATCTCCCTGGTTCAGGAAGGCATTAAGCAGGCTGAGCACTCCGTACATAGGCTAATTTAACAGAGAAATCACCAACCTTGCAGCCATTGGTGAGCCAGTGTGTTATATTCTTGAAGGACCAGCAGACAGGACATCGCCCTGGCTTTACCTTCCAAATCCATGAAGGATGATTAGACTGGGAAATATAGGCTACTCTTTAAAGGAGAGAACTGCAGTTGCTCAGCAGCTATTACCAAAAGCACTGGAGGAAGAACTCATGAAAGGAGTCTGTTGTGGGTTACATTGTATCCCCACAAAAGATATATTTTAGTTTCAACCCTGGGTATTGGAGAAAGTGACTTTATTTGGCAATAGGGTCTTTGCAGATAGAATAAAGTTAAGATGAAATCATTAAGGTGGCCCTAATCCAATATGACTGGTGTCCTTATAAGAAAAGAAAAACACCATGTAAAGACAGGGACGCATAGGGAGAATGTTGTATGATGACAGACACAGAGATTGGAGTGGTGCACATGCAAGCCAAGTAATGACGAGGATTGCTGACCACCACCAGCAGCTAAGAAGAGGCCAGGAAGTATTCTACCAGGGTCTCAGAGGAAACACCACCCCCTCAACACCTTGATTTCATCCTCCTAGCCTCTAGAACCATGGGACAATACTTGTTTTAAGCTACTCGGTTTGTGGCACTTTATTACAGCAGCCTAGGAAACTAATACAGGACCCAACATAGTAAGCCTCTTTTCTGTGTGTACCTGATGCTTTGAGGCATAGGGCCCATGTGAATTGGGCCATCTCATCATGGCCATGATACCATTAGAGAGGGAGGCTGTGTGTGGGGCTTGGGGGAAAACTGGGGGTTGCTTAGAATGGCCTGCGCTACTCAACATCCCCCTCTCCTTTCCACTTTCCCATTCCTTTATGCTGTCTCCCTTCCAATCTAAGTTCCAACCCCTTGAGTCTGAGCTCTTGGGATCTCAGTTGATTCAAGTGATGGAACGGAAGGTGACTGATATATTCACACACTATTTGCCTCCCCAACGAGAAGCTTGTTGGTCCAGCTGCATCTTCACTTGCTGGGCTGTCTGGGCCTTGAGTGGGGCTGAGGGGGAAGATGACGGAGAGTGGTGACGTCCAGTTTCTCCGCAACTTCGGTTGTGGGGGGTGAGCCCTGGCTGTTAGTGTTAGTTCTCCTAGAATCAGCAGCTTGTTCGCCTAGCTATTTTTGTGGTGAACATTGCATTCTTCTTCAACATCCACATTCTCCCTCACTCTTTGTGTAAACTTTGTGATTTGGGAGGGAATGAGCAACCCTAAGGTCCAAGTCTAAGCCAGTCAGATAGTTCTACCCCCTCGCCACAGTGCCAACGCACAGATAGACCAGGTCTAAGCCAATTAGCACATGATTCTCCCCTGATCACAGGGGAGTTCTGTTGTGTGATCAAAGGAGTTCATACTTTCTCTGGCTAGATATGAACAAGGAAGTACATCACCCTCAGTGCCTGGCAGCCATCCTGTGACCATGAGGAGAGTCAGCTTCAAATGACCCTTTGGATAAAAGAGCAAAGAATCAGAAAGATCCTGGTTCCTTGACGACTTCAACAAGCCATTAGTCAATCAACATCCTGATATTTGCTCTATTTCTGGATTCTAGTGAGGTGAGTCCATACATCCTCATGTTTCAAACCCATTTGAGTTATTTTGTCGTCTTATGTTGTGGTTTTCACATATGAATACACATTTTTTTTTTTTTCATATTCCTCCTTTAAAAAAGTGGAGCCTAATTTCCCCCTACCATTAGTGTGGGCTTGTCTTCGTGATTTTTTTGTAAAGCATAGAGAATGTGGCAGGAGTGACAGTGAGTGACTTCTGAGATTAGGACACGAAGGCATTGTGTCTTCCTCCTTGCTTTCTCTATCGGATCACTCACTCTTGAGGAAGT
Organism: Piliocolobus tephrosceles; assembly: GCF_002776525.5. Classification (NCBI taxonomy): domain Eukaryota; kingdom Metazoa; phylum Chordata; class Mammalia; order Primates; family Cercopithecidae; genus Piliocolobus; species Piliocolobus tephrosceles. The sequence continues at coordinate 53,793,333 of NC_045446.1, read as the reverse complement.
CAGTTCCTGTGTCATGAGGGCACTCAAACAGCCCTATGAAGAGGTCCATGTGGTAAGGAACAGAGGACTTCTGCCAACAGTCAGCACTGACTTGCCAGGTATGTGAATGTGCCGTCTTGGAAGCAAGTTCTCCAACTCCAGACAAGCTTTCTAATAACTGTGGCCCCAGCTGACATCTTGACTGCAACCCCACGAAGGAACCTGAGCCAGCACCACCAAGCTAAGCCACTCCTAAATTCCTGACTTGCAGAAAATGTGCGAAAATAAATGTTTATTGTTTTAAGCCATTAAGTTTTGGGGGTAATTTGTTATGTTGCAGAAGATAACTAATACTCTTATATCTGAAGGCATCCTCACAGATGCACCTTCCTAGCTATAATCACTGAGATCCAGTATTGAGTTGAACACAGTTCATTTCACTGGGGTCGCTGTCTTTGTTTCATTCTGGAGCCCCAGAGAAGTAGCCAGGCCAGAGAGAAGGAATGACTGGGTTGTGTGTCTTGGTCATATGTTTCCCTTGGCCAGCCTGTTGTGACATCATAGGGCATTGGACAGTGCCACAGTTTCCTGTGGCTCAGCATGATGTGGGAGGCACAGAATTAATTCCTAGTCACCAGAGAGAAGTATGAAAGTGGCTGGGCAAATAGAACGTGAATAGGGTTTATAGCTGGGAATGAGAAGTGACAGAACATCTGAACTTATATCAGAGTGGGTAGATAATAACAGAAAAGCAGATTGCCACCCCTATTCCAATGCCTTGGTCCTCTGTAACTCTGGGAAAAAGAAGGGAACCTCAGTGGAATGGAGCTTAAAAATAAATTGTAATAGCAAAGCAAATTCCTACTTTTTTTAAACAAATGAATTTATTGTATATAAATATCTCAATAAAGCTATTTTTAACTGATACATAATAATTATTCATATTTATGGGGTACATGTGATATTTTGACAGGTGCATACAATGTGCACTGAAGTTCTATTTCTTGTGTGCTTGAGCTGTGGCCTTAATTTCATAGCCACAACACTAGTAAGAAAACTTGTTTGCTCCCAGCGTGTTCCTTCTTCCCCTGCGCCACAACATAAGCAGTGGATTCACTGTGTCTCAGGCTCTCTTCCCCAGGCAGCTCTCTTCCCTTGTGGGGTCCTGGAGACTCATGTTAACTCGTCTGCAGCCTACATCTTCCTGCTCGTAATGCTATTTTACATGTCCCCACTCCCAAGCCTCTACAGCTCTTATTTTGCTGTAGTTCCTCAGACATGAGTTGGCCCTGTTTGGTCTGTAAAAATCTCTCATTTGTGCTGATGTCACCCTTCCTGTCATCACTGGTAAAGAGCGAGTCATTTTTGTATGGTGTCTGATGTTGTTACCTCTCCTTCCAAATCTTTCACCATTTCTTTTCTCTGTTCAGATAATTATTGAGCTGGGTGAGAGAAGTGTTCTTTCCCAACTGTTATTATTTTTCCACGATGCTCTAAAATGAATCATCTTATTCTCATTTTAATATATAACAGTGAATATTTCAACCTTTATTGTATTCTTTCTTCATTCTTAGGCTCAAGCACCACTTCTTCCTTGAGGCCTTTGCTCATTTCTCTCCTCCCTTTCTAATGTAGGCCAATCTCCCCATTGTGTATTCATACTTCTGTGGTTTGCATACATTGTATTGTATTAAAATCATCTGTTCATGCATATTTCCCTCTCTGAGAGCTTACAGAAGCAGACTCTAGATCTGATTTATTTGTGTATCCTCAGTGCTGGTGTAAAGTAGGTGCTCAGTAAATGTTTGATGAACTAAGGTCTAACAGCTCATAGCTCTGTGGTTCTGTTGAATTTCTATTGCAGATTTGTAGAGATTTCTCAACACTTAGAGCCTAGAAGAAAGGTCAGTATTTTTCCAGAGCTTTTGGCCTTGCTCAAGGGGTTTAGTGCATAAAGGGAATGGTTTAGGAGGAAGGGGTCTGACTTTCCAATACACGTAGATCAGGATTATTTTAAACATAGGAAAGAGGATAATCTGCATTTCTCATTAATAATTAGGATGAAGTTTGCATCCATGTTTCTACTCATATATTAGCTCAAAAATGTTGGTTCTTCAATATAACAAGGAAAACTTGAAATGAGTCCAGCCTTCAAAGGGCTGAATAGGCACGTCCTTCTCTTTCCACTTGAGTTCTGATTGCAGTCATTATCCACTGATGGTTCCTTGCCTCTGCCAGACCCAGACTCAGCGGGTAGTCTGAGTGTGCTCGCTGTTGCTCAGGTCTGAGCTGAGCACATGCACAGTGACCTGAATACACTCAAGCTGGGTAGAGAGCAGCTGAGGACATACTGTCCAGGTATGCACAGCATCAGGAACTACAGACTGCGGCTGGGGTAGGTGGCTTTGGTTTAGGACTTGGTATTTCACAAGAGCTCTCTCCTTGCTCTTGGAGGCCTCTGGCCCTGAAGTGATGGCCCCAGTGATGTTCCGTGGGTCTTCTTCCCCACCCTCACTCTACTTCTCTAGCAATTAGACTGGAGCACTGATCATCTGTAGGAAGATGATGATGGCATTCTTCCCTCTCTGGCCCCTTCTCCTACTCCCTGAGCTCAGCTCTGCATTCCTAAGAGGTCCAGGGATGATTCTGTTCTGGGACTCAGGCCAGCATAGCCCTATGTCAGCCTGGCTCCCTCTTCTACCTGAGCTCCAGATCAGCCTACTTCCTGCTGTCTGCTGTTTAGAAATACTCTCTGCAGCCCAGTCTCAACTGTGGCTTTTGGTTCAGCAGGCACCCCTTTCAACAGTCCCCTTACCTGCTTCACTAATTAGGCACCAACTGCTGACTGCAATCACTAATCTCAGGTCTCAGCTGTGGGGCTCGATTCATCTTCTCCAAACACATGCCTATCCAAGGGGGGCAGACACCATTGAAGTTGGTGAAGAGCAGTTTCACATATGCTCACATGGCATCCTCCAATCCCACAGAGGAAATGAGCTACATAAAACCTTTGTTCATCCAATATGCTAGGGACCAGAACAAAAGGATTTAGAATTAACTATGATTGGACTATCCAATTCTTTGATTAAAAAGTGCAGGGAAGTTGGTTGCGTGGGCAATTAGAGTGGCTCTAAAATGGGCAATGTTGTCGTTCCAATAAGCTGCTCAACAAGAAATGAGCATTACCCAGGCAGAGGGAAGCCATAATGAGGGAGAGTTACCAGCCATCCATGCTGCCCTTGACACATCATCTTGGGAAGCTAGTGTTCGATGGACATTAAGGGATGGCTGTGTGACAATTGCTACCAGTTTAAGGTTTTTGCAAGAGCCACTGGTTATTTCCTCCAGGAATTCATATGCCATATGGGCACTTGTCAGGTGAATTTAGTGCCTGGATTATGGTTATGGAGTTAGAATTTTCTCAGCTGCTTTAACTGAGAGAGAACACCTGGGACATGATCCAGTTCAGTAGTAGCCAATTATTGCTGCATGTTAGACTAACGTGAGTTTAAAAAGATTCCTATTCCCACACTGCATACCAATCGATTACATCAGAATCTCTGGGAGTGGGACCTAGGCATCAGGATTTTAAAAAGCTTTTCAGGTTATTGAAAGCTGCTAGTCTAGTCACACTTTCCCGACCAAAATCCTGTATTAAAATAGTCTGAATAGTTAATATATACAAAATGATAATTCATAAGTAGCATCTAAATAAATGTAACTACTTAGGTGCAATGCAGAAATTCCTTTGTGCTGGATTTTCATTGCTGTCGGTTATTGCTCTCTATTATCCTGGTTTTCTTTATTCTGCTTTCAGGAAAATCCATAAACATTTGCTTGCTTTGATTCCCAGTGCTGAAAAGTCTTGGGCCTGTTCTGGGAAACTGACAAAGTGCTGAGAGCTTAGAGAAAAATTCCACCTTTGGAACAGAGATCAAATTTAAAAGCCCTCTTAAATATTTGGAGTTCCTTTAAAGCTCCAAATATTTAAAGGAAATATTTGGAGTTGAAAGAGATGGAAAAGATGATAACAGGAATGAAAACTCAAAGACTAAGCAGGGTATCAGAAACTTTAAAAAAGTATACAAAAACAATGTTACTAAGTTTAAAAATCCTGAAATTAGAGATTAACCATCTGTGCATCATCCAGCTCTTTGATAGTTTCACAGAGCTGAAACAAAACCCATCAGCTTAAACCAACTCCAAAGTGTCAGCATTCAAACTAGACGGAGAGTGGCTCATTATGGACCTGCTTTAGATAACTAAAGCCAGCCTCACCCATGTGAAGTTAGTCACAGGCTGAATTCCATTGCCGGTTACTTTTAAAACATTTAATTATTTTATAAAAGTTCCAAAAACATATAGTTTAAAAAGTTAAAGAGTACTATAAGGATTACAATAAGAAGCAACAGTTTTATGCACCACTTCCTCATTCCTGATTTTCTGCTCCCCAGAGATGCTTTGCATTCATTGGCTATTTCTATTGGTATTGATCTCCATATTTCTAAGTAACATGCTTATACTGCTATTTCCTAAACTTTCTGTTTTAGACCTTCCCTATTAACTTCCTATTATGGAAGATAAGGATATCTTTTAGTTCTCTTACCTCTTTTCTACCCTACCCTCAAACTTCCCTCCTTTGTCACTCCCCTAATATAGTTATAAGTTTTAGTTAGATCAAAATTCAATATTTACCTTCTTATGACCACTTAGGTATATTACAGCTAGCCAGGAAATAACCAATGATTATATTTCCTTTTATTTATGACATTTTATTTTTCTTGGAGTTAATGATTATCTTATTTTCTCAGTTGCTGGGGATTTTTTTTTTTTTTTTTTTTTTTTTTTTGTATACACATGCCATGGTGGTTTACTGCATCCCCTAGCCCACCACCCCCAACAGGCCGTGGTATGTGATGTTCCCCTCCCTGTGTCCATGTGTTCTCACTGTTCAACTCCCACTTTTGAGTGAGAACATGTGGTATTTGGTTTTCTGTTCCTGTGTTAGTTTGCTGAGAATGATGGTTTCCAGCCTCATCCATGACCCTGCAAAGGACATGAACTCATCCTTTTGTATGGTTGCATAGTATTTCATGGTGCATATGTGCCACATTGTCTTTATCCAGTCTGTCATTGATGGGCATTTGGGTTGGTTGCAAGTCTTTGCTATTGTGAATAGTGTTGCAATAAACATAAGTGTGCATGTATCTTTATAGTAGAATGATTTATAATCCTTTGGGTATATACCCAGTAATGAGATTGCTGGGTCAAATGATATTTCTGGTTCTAGATCCTTGAGGAATTGCCACACTGTCTTCCACAATGTTTGAACTAATTTACACTCCCACCAACAGTGTAAAAGCGTCTCCACATCCTCTCCAGCATCTGTTGCTTCCTGACATTTTAATGATCGCCATTCTAACTGGCATGAGATGGTATCTCATTGTGGTTTTGATTTGCATTTCTCTAATGACCAGTGATGATGAGCATTTTTTCATATGTGTGTTGCCTACATAAATGTCTTCTTTTGAGAAATAACTGTTCATATCCTTTGCCCACTTTTTGATGGGGTTGTTTGTTTTTTTTCTTGTAAATTTGTTTAAGTTTCCTGTAGTTTCTGGATATTAGCCCTTTGTCAGATGGATAGATTGCAAAAATTTTCTCCTATTCTGTAGGTTGCCTATTTACTCTGATGATAGTTTCTTTTGCTGTGCAGAAGCTCTTTAGTTTAATTAGATCCCATTTGTCAAGTTTGGCTTTTGTTGCCACTGCTTTTGGTGTTTTAGTCATGAAGTCTTTGACTATGCCTATGTCCTGAATGGCATTGTCTAGGTTTTCTTCTAGAGTTTTTATGGGTTAAGGTCTTACGTTTAAGTCTTTAATCCATCTTGAGTTAATTTTTGTACAAGATGTAAGGAGGGGGTCCAGTTTCAGTTTTCTGCATATGGCTGGCCAGTTTATCCCAACACCATTTATTAAATAGGGAATCCTTTCCCCATTGCTTGTTTTTGTCAGGTTTGTCAAAGATCAGATGGTTGTAGATGTGTGGCATTATCTCTGAGGCCTCTGTTCTGTTCCATTGGTCTATGTATCTGTTTTGGTGCCAGTACCACGCTGTTTTGGTTACAATAACGTAATATAGTTTGAAGTCAGGGAGCCTGCTGCTTCCAGCTTTGTTTTTTTTTTTTTTTTTGCTTAGGATTGTCTTGGCTATATGGGCTCTTTTTTGGTTCCATATGCGCTTTAAAGCAATTTTTTCCAATTCTGTGAAGAAAGTCAATGGTCGCTTGATGGGGATGACATTGAATCTATAAATTACCTTGGGCAGTATGGCCATTTTCAAGATATTGATTCTTCCTACCCATGAGCAGGGAATGTTTTTCCATTTGTTTGTGTCCCCTTATTTCCTTGTACAGTGGTTTGTAGTTCTCCTTGAAGAGGTCCTTCACATCCCTTGTAAGCTGTATTCCTAGGTATTTTATTCTCTTTATAGCAATTGTGAATGTGAGTTCATTCATGATTTGGCCCTCTGTTTGTCTGTTATTGGTGTGTGGGGATGCCTGTGATTTTTGCACATTGATATTATATCCTGAGACTTTGCTGAGGTTGCTTATCAGCTTAAGGAGATTTTGGGCTGAGACAATGGGGTTTTCTAAATTGTATAATCATGTTACCCGCAAACAGAGGCAATTTGACTTCCTCCCTTCCTATCTGAATATCCTTTATTTCTTTCTCTTGTCTGATTGCCCTGGCCAGAACTTCCAATACTATGTTGAATAGGAGTGGTGAGAGAGGGCATCCTTGTCTTGTGCCGGTTTTCAAAGGGAATACTTCCAGTTTTTGCCCATTCAGTATATTGGCTGTGGGTTTGTCACAAATAGCTCTTATTATTTTGAGATATGTTCCATCAATACCTAGTTTACTGAGAGTTTTTAGCATGAAGAGGTGTTGAATTTTGCCGAAGGCCTTTTCTGCATCTGTTGAGATAATCATGTGGTTTTTGTCATTGGTTCTGTTTATGTAGTGAATTATGTTGGTTGATTTGTGTATTTTGAACTAGGCTTGCATCCCAGGGATGAAGCCAACTTGATAGTGGTGGATAAGCTTTTTGATGTGCTGGTGGATTTGGTTTGTCAGTATTTTATGAGGATTTTTGCATCAATGTTGATCAGGGATATTGGCTTGAGATTTTCTTTTCTTCTTGTGTCTCTGCCAGGTTTATCAGGATGATGCTGGCCTCACAAAATGAGTAAGGGAAGAGTCTCTCTTTTTCTATTGTTTGGAATAGTTTCAGAAGGAATGGTACTAGGTCCTCTTTGTACCTCTGGTAGAATTGGGCTGTGAATCCATCTGGTCCTGGACTTTTTTGGTTGGTAGGCTGTTCATTACTTCCTCAACTTCAGAACTTGTTATTGGTCTGTTCAGGGATTCGACTTCTTCCTGGTTTAGTCTCGGGAGGGTGTATGTGTTCAGGAATTTATCCATTTCTTCTAGATTTTCTAGTTTATTTGTGTAGAGGTGTTTATAGTATTCTCTGATGGTAGTTTGTATTTCTGTGGGATCAGTGGTGATATCCCTTTTATCATTTTTTATTGTGTTGAGTTGATTCTTCTCTCTTTTCTTCTTTATTAGTCTAGTGGTATGTCTATTTTGTTAATCTTTTCAAAAAACCAGCTCCTGGATTCATTGATTTTTTGAAGGATTTTCGTGTCTCTGTCTCCTTCAGTTCTGCTCTGATCTTAGTTATTTCTTGTCTTCTGCTAGATTTTGAATTTGTTTGCTCTTGCTTCACTAGTTCTTTAAATTGTGATGTTAGGGTGTCAATTTTAGATCTTTCCTGCTTTCTCCTGTGGCCATTAAGTGCTATAAATTTCCCTGTAAACACTGCCTGAACTGTGTCCCAGAGATTCTGGTATGTTGTGTGTCTGTTCTCATTGGTTTCAAAGAACTTATTTATTTCTACCTTAATTTTGTTACTTACCCAGTAGTCATTCAGGAGCAGGTTGTTCCTGTTTCCATGTAGTTGTGTGGTTTTGAGTGAGTTTCTTAATCCTGAGTTCTAACTTGATTGCACTGTGGTCTGAGAGACAGTTTGTTGTGATTTCTGTTCTTTTGCATTTGCTGAAGAGTGTTTTACTTCCAATAATGTGGTCAGTTTTAGAATAAGCGCAATGTGGTGCTGAGAAGAATGTATATTCTGTTGATTTAGTGTGGAGAGTTCTGCAGATGTCTATTAGGTCCACTTGGTCCAGAACTGAGTTCAAGTCCTGAATATCCTTATTAATTTTCTGTCTCGTTGATCTGTCTAATATTGACAGTGGGGTGTTAAAGTCTCACATTATTATTGTGTGGGAGTCTACATCTCTTTGTAAGTCTCTAAGAACTTTATGAATCTGGGTGCTCCTGTATTGGGTGCATATATACTTAGGACAGTTAGCTTTCTTGTTGCATTGATCCCTTTGCCATTATGTAATGACCTTCTTTGTATCTTTTGATCTTTATTGGTTTAAAGTCTGTTTTATCAGAGACTAGGATTGCAACCCCTGTGTGTGTGTGTGTGTGTGTGTGTGTGTGTGTGTTTTGCTTTCCATTTGTTTGAGAAATATTCCCCCATCACTTTATTTTGAGCCTATGTGTGTCTCTGCATGTGAGATGGGTCTCCTGAATGCAGCACACTGATGGGTCTTGACTCTTTATCCAATTTGTCAGTCTGTGTCTTTTAATTGGGGCATTTAGCCCATTTACATTTAAGGTTAATATTGTTATGTGTGAATTTGATCCTGTCATTATGATGCTAGCTGGTTATTTTTCCCCTTAGTTGATGTGGTTTCTTTATAGTGATGATGATCTTTATAATTTGGTATGTTTTTGCAGTGGTTGTTACTGGTTGTTCCTTTCCATGTTTAGTGCTTCCTTCAGGAGCTCTTGCAAGGCAGGCCTGGTGGTGACAAAATCTCTCAGCATTTGCTTGTCTGTAAAGGATTTTATTTCTTCTTTTCTTATGAAGTTTAGTTTGGCTGGATATGGAATTCTGGGTTGAAACTTCTTTTCTTTAAGAATGTTGAATATTGACCCCCACTCTCTTCTGGCTTGTAGGGTTTCTGCAGAGAGATCTGCTGTTAGTCTGATGTGCTTCCCTTTGTGGGTAACCTGACCTTTCTCTCTGGCTGCCCTTAACATTTTTTTTCCTTCATTTCAACCTTGGTGATTCTGACGATTATGTGTCTTGGGGTTGCTCTTCTCAAGGAGTATCTTTGTGGTGTTCTCTGTATTTCCTGAATTTGAATGTTGGCCTGTCTTGCTAGGTTGGGGAAGTTCTCCTGGATAATATCCTGAAGTGTGTTTTCCAACTTGATTCTGTTATCCCCATCACTTTCAGGTACACCAGTCAAATGTAGGTTTGGTCTTTTCACATAGTCGCATATTTCTTGGAGGCTTTGCTTATTCCTTTTCATTCTTTTTTCTCTAATCTTGTCTTCATGCTTTATTTCATTAAGTTGATCTTCAATCTCTGATATCCTTTCTTCTGCTGGATCGATTTGGCTATTAATACTTGTGTATGCTTCACGAAGTTCTCGTGCTGTGTTTTTCAGCTCTATCAGGTCATTTATATTCTTCTCTAAACTGGTAATTCTAGTTAGCAATTCCTCTACCCCTTTTTCAAGGTTCTTAGCTTCCTTGCATTGGATTAGAACATGTTCCTTTAGCTCAGAGGAGTTTGTTATTACCCACCTTCTGAAGCCTACTTCAGAAGTAGTAGTTAGTTCATCAAACTCATTATCCATCCAGTTTTGTTCCCTTGCTGGTAAGGAGTTCTGATCTTTGGAGAAGCAGCATTCTGGTTTTTGGAATGTTCAGCCTTTCCATCTTTGTGGATTCATCCACCTTTGGTCGTTGACGCTGGTGACCTTCGGATGGGGTTTTTGTGTGGACGTCCTTTTTGTTGATGTTGATGTTATTCCTTTAGTTTCCTTCTAACAGGCCCCTCTGCTGCAGTTCTGCTGGAGTTTGCTGGAGACTCCAGACCCTGTTTGCCAGGGTTTCACCAGTGGAGGCTGCAGAACAGTAAAAATTGCTGCCTGTTCCTTTCTTTGGAAGCTTCATCCCAGAGGGGCACCTGTCAGATGCCAGCCAGAACTCTTCTGTCTGTATGAGGTATCTGTCAACCCTTGCTGGGAGGTGTCTCCCAGTCAGGAGGCACAGGGATCAGGGACCCACTTGAGGAGGCAGTCCATCCCTTAGTAGAGCTCGAGTGCTGTGCTGGGAGATCCCCTGCTCGCTTCAGAGCTGGCAGGCGGGAGTGTTTAAGTCTGCTGAAGCTGCGCCCATAGCTGCCCTTTCCCCCAGATGCTCTGTCCCAGGGAGATGGCAGTTTTATCTATAAGCCCCTGACTGAGGCTGCTGCCTTTCTCGCAGAGATGCCCTGCCCAGAGAGGAGGAATCTAGAGAGGCAGTCTGACTATAGCAGCTTTGCTGAGCTGCAGTGGGCTCTGCTGAGTTCGAACTTCCCAGGGCTTTGTTTACACTGTGAGGGGAAAACCGTCTAATGAAGCCTCAGTAATGGTGGATGCCCCTCCCCCTACCAAGCTTGAGCATCCTAGTTCAACATCAGACTGCAGTGCTGGCAGCGAGAATTTCAAGCCAGTGAATCTTTGCTTGCAAGGCTCTGTGGGGGTGAGATCTGCTGAGCTAGACCACTTGGTTCCCTGGCTTCAGCCCCCTTTTCAGGGGAGTGAATGGTTCTGTCTTGCTGGTGTTCCAGGTGCCACTGGGGTATGAAAAAAACTGCAGCTAGCTCAGTGTCTGCCCACACAGCCACAAAGTTTTGTGCTTGAAACCCAAGGCCCTGGTGGTATAGGCATCTGAGGAACTCTTCTGGTCTGCAGGTTGCAAAGACCATGGGAAAAGTGTAGTACCTGGGCCAGAATGTACCTTTCCTCATGGCACAGCCCCTCACGGCTTCCCTTGGCTAGGGGAGGGAGTTCTCTGACCCCTTGTGCTTCCTGGGTGAGGCAACACCTCACCCTGTTTTGGCTCACCCTCTGTGGACTGCTCCCACTGTTTAACCAGTCCCAGTGAGATGAGCTGGGTACCTCAGTTGGAAATGCAGAAATCACCCACCTTCTGTTGATCTCTCTAGGAGGTGCAGGCTGAAGCTGTTCCTATTTGGCCATCTTGCCAACCACTCCAGTTTTTGTTTGTTTGTTTTGTTTTGTTTTTGTTTTTGTTTTTAAACCTGAACTCATCCCCAGTTGTTTCCTTAACTTTCACAGAGCTGTAAAACTCCTCTCAGCAAGGTTCAGCCAGTACACTGGGAAATCTAGCAGCTCCACTTCTTTCTGAACACATCCCTCCCACAGCCCTCTGTCTTCCTACTCTGGTTTGAATGGGCAGTTCTCCAGGACCAGCTATCTTTATTGAACTCCTTTTACCTCTCTCCCATTTGGATCTTTGCCTCCAGAATTCAATATTTTTCTCTCTAGTTTTAGTCTTTTATTTTGTTGGAGTATACCCTTCAGTTTGTTTTTCAGAAAGGGTACATGTAGCTATTTTTTTGGTGACCTTGCATATTTGATAAGTCTGAAAAGAAGTGAGGATGGGAAACGGGAAGCTGGGCAGGGCCAGGGTACTGGATGGCTGGGGAACAGAAGACAAGAACCTATCCTAGGGAGGCAGAAAGGTAGTAGGAAGCCGGACTATGTTGAGGCTCCAGGCCCCCTGCTCAATGTTCCATTGGAATTCACTTACAAAACACAATTTAAAAGATAAAATTAAGAAGAATTTCAAGATGATGATAGCAAGGCAATAATCCAAGCATGTAGGTTCCTTCTGGTCTGGGGCCCTGTGTAACTACACATTGCAATATCCTTATGAAGTCAATCCTGGTGGAAGAAAAATGGTTTATGTATTAAGTCATACTCTTCAACTTTACCCATCTGGAAGAATACAAAGACACTTTTTAACTCCTTCCATATACTAAAATAAATTCCAGGTGTATTACAAATTTATATGTAAAAAACAGACAAAACAATAACACAAGAGCAAAATGTAGGAGAACATGAACATAACCTGGTGATGGGGAAGATGTTTTTAATCAAGATAATGAATGAAGATGCCATAAAGGAAAACATAGTCATATTTGCTTGTATAAACTTTATATTACATGGAAAAATATTTATAAACAAAGCCAAAAGACAAATGATAGACTGGGGGAAAGTTGCAGCTTATAAAACGGGTAAGGGGACAGGTGTAGTGGCTCACATCTGTAATCCCAGCACTTTGGGAGACTGAGATGGGATGATTGCTTGAACCTGGGAGTTTGAGACCAGCCTGGGCACATAGCAAGATCTTGTCTCTACAAAAAAAATAAAAAATTAACTGAGCATGGTGGTGTGTGCCTATAGTCCTAGCTACTCAGGAGAGTGAGGCAGGAGGATCCCTTGAGCACAGGAGTTTGAGGCTGCAGTAAGCTATAGTCACACTACTACACTCCAGCCTGGGCACCAGTGCAAGATCCTGTCTAAAAGAAATGGGCAAAGGATTTTATGTTTAAAACATTTAAATACCTCTACAAACTGATAAAGACAACTCAGTTGGAAAATAGGCAAAGGATATAAATAGGCAGTTTCTGAGAGGACGTCTAAATACTGTGTAAAAAAGTGTTAAGGAAATGCAAATCAAAGGGAAAGTGAGATAATACATCTCACACATTATGTTGACAAAAATTAAGCAGATAAAATCTGTAGTAGGGATTTTTGCTAGGGAAAGGGCACTCTCACATTACTGATAGAAATTGAACTATTAAAGAATTTATGGAGAGAAAAAAAGATGCATATGATGCAATAATTTCATGTCTGGGAATCTATCATGTGGAAATTAAGGTACTAAGAAATAAGGATACACTTACAAATGTGTTTGTTGCAGCATTTTTGTTGTGGCAACAAACAATAATAAAACAAACATACAAATAAAAATAATAGAAGATAACCTTATATCCATCAATACATACATTGTTGAATAAATAGTAATATGTTCATAATTTAAATAATTATGCAACCGTTAGAAAAATATGAGTTATATCTATATTAATTGATATGGATTGGATTTGTGTTCCCACCCAAATCTCATGTTGAATTAGAGGAGGGGCCTGATGTGAGGTGATTGGATGATGGGGGCAAATATCCCCCTTGCTGTTCTCATAATAGTGAGTTCTCATGAGCTCTGATGGTTAGAAAGTGTGTGGCACTTCCCCCTTCCCTCTCTGTCTCTCCTGCTCTACCATTGTGAAGATATACATGCTTCCTCTTCACCTTCCATCATGATTGTAAGTTTCCTGAGGCCTCCCAGTCATGCTTCCTGTTAAGCCTGTGGAACTGTGAGTCAATTAAACCTCTTTTCTTTATAAATTACCCAGTCTCAGGTAGTTCTTTATAGCAGTGTGAGAATGGACTAATACTGAAAATTGGTACTAGAAGAGTGGGGCACTGCTATAAAGATACCTGAAAATGTGGAAGCAAATTAGGAACTGGGTAATGGGCAGGAGTTGGAACAGTTTGGGGGCCTCAGAAGAAGACAGGAAGATGAGGGAAAGTTTGGATCTTCCTAGAGATTTGTTGAATAGTTTTGACCAAAATGCTGACAGGGATATGGACAATGAAGTCCAGGCTGAGGTAGTCTCAGATGGAGATGAAGAACTTACTGGGAACTGGATTAAAGGTTACTCTTGCTATGCTTTAGCAGAGAGACTGGTAGCATTTGCCTCTGTGCTGGCAGCACTTTGCCCTGCCCCTGAGATCTGTGGAACTTTGAACTTGGGAGAGATGATTCAGGCTATCTGGCAGAAGAAATTTCTAAGTAGCAAAACCTTGAAGATGTGTCCTGGCTGCTCCTAAAAGCCTATGCTCATTTGCATAAAGAAAGAGATAGTCTGAAATTGGAACTTATATTTAAAAGGGAAGCAGACTATAAAAGTCTGGAAAATCTGTAGCTCTGCCATGTGGTAGAAAAGAAAAACCCATTTTCTGGGGAGAAATTCAGGCCCAAGTCAGCTGCAGAAATTTGCATAAGTAAGGAGGAACTGAATGTTAGTAGCCAAGACAATGGGGAAAATGTCTCCAGGGCATTTCAGACACCTTTGTTGCAGCCCCTCCTATCATAGGCCTGGAGACCTAGGAGGGAAAAATGGTTTCCTGGGGTGGGCCTGGGGCTCCGCTGTTCTGTGCAGCCTCTGGGCATGGCACTCTGCATCCCAGCCATTCTAGCTTCAGCTATGGCTAAAAGAGGCCAAGATACAGCTCAGGCCATTGCTTTTCCAGGTGCACAGTGCAAGCCCCAAACCTTCTACATAGTGTTGGGCCTTCCAGTACACAGAAGGCAAGAGTTGAGGTTTGAGAACCTCTGCCTAGATTTCAAAGGCTGTATTGAAATGCCTGGAAGTCCAGGCAGAAGTCTGCTTCAGGACCAGAGCCCTCATGGAGAACCTCTACTAGGGCAGTGCAGAGGGGAAATGTGAGGTTGGAGCCTACATCCAGATTCCCCACTGGGGCACTGCTTAATGGAGCTGTGAGAAGAGGGTTACTGTCCATCAGGCTCCAGTATGGTAGATCCACTGACAGCTTGCCCTGTGCACCTGGAAAAGCCACAGGCACTTAAGGCCAGTCCATTAGAGCAGCCACAGGGGTGTGCCCTGTGAAGCCACAGGGGCCAAGCTTCCCAACGCCTTGGGAACCTACCCCTTGCATCACTGTGGCCTGGATGCGAGACATGGAGTCAAAGGAGATAATTTTGGAACTTTAAGATTTAATGATGACCCTGCTGGATTTTAGACTTGCATGGGGCCTGTAGCCTCTTTGTTTTGACAATTTTTTCCCATTTGGAATGCGAGCATTTTCCCAATGCCCATACTACCATTGTATCTTGGAAGCAGTGAACTTGTTTTTGATTTTACAGGCTCATAGGCAGAAGGGACTTACTTTGTCTCAGATGAGACTTTGGACTGTGCACTTTCGAGTTAATGCTGAAATGAATTAAGACTGGAGTACTGTTCAGAAGGGATAATTGTATTTTGTAATGTGAGAAGGACATGAGATTTGGGAGGGGCAAGGGGTGGAAGGTGGAATGATATGGTTTGTGTTTGTGTCCTCACCCAAATCTCAGGTCGAATTGGAGGAGGGGACTGGTGGGAGGTGATTGGATCATGGGGACAAATTTCTTCCTTGCTCTTCTCATGATAGTGAGTGAATTCTCACGAGATCTGATGTTTTAAAAGTGTGTGGCACTTCCCTCTTCCTTCTCTCTCTCCTGCTTCACCATTGTGAAGATGTGCCTTCCTCCCCTTTGCCTTCCACCATGATTGTAAGTTTCCTAAGGCCTCCTAGTCATGCTTCCTATTAAGCCAGTGGAAATGTGCACCAATTAAACCTCTTTTCTTTACTCAGTATCAGGTAGTTCTTTATTGCAGCATGAGCATGGACCAATACACTAATTGACCTAGAGAGATTTTTTAGTTCAGTAAGAAAAGCATAATGTAGGGAAATGTATACAGTGAAACCATATTTGTGTGTGTGTGCAAAATAATGCTCAAATTCCCAAACTATGCATACTGGTGTATGATTGTGCTAATGTATGATAGTGGAGAAGGTGTGAAAGATACATAGTTTTTGAACCTTGATTTTGCTGTTAGCTGGAGATAAGGAAGGGAGGATAATATATGGAAGGATAGGATAGATATTGTTTTGGTGAAAAGAAGTAGGTCTAAAGCCAGAATGAAATGTGAATGATTGTCTAATGGAGAAAGGCTTTTGGTCTCTGAAACCTTTTGCAAAGCTTACTATTGTGAGCTAGGCTCTGGTTGTTGCTCCAACTCCTGACTTTTGGGCTCCAAAGTCAATAATAGTTGTAGCATAATTTAATTTCAAAGGTTTAGGAGTCCTACAATCAAGCCAAAAAATGAAGGATCCTTTTAGAGGAATTAAAAGCTGACTAACATTAGATTTCTTCTCTGAGCCAATAAATTCTAGAAGTCAGCAATAGAAGGTCTGCGGAAATTTAAGAGAAATAGAATGTGATAAAGACGTTTTCCCCAGCCATTTTGTCATCAATATAGGGCAGCAACAGTTTCATTTTCTGATCTCCAAAGGCTAAGAAAAGTTACTACTCAAGTATCCTTTCTGTAAAAATGACTCAAAACATTTATCTACATGATATGAAAATAAGTCAAAACAAGACCCTAAGTTGGGGAATTTGGGATTGGAAAGAGGCAGTAGTAAGCACTAAAACCAATTAAATATACAAAAATTTAGGATGATGTCAGGAAGATGGCAAAATAGAAAGTTCTATCCCTCATACCCCTGTAGAAACACCAATTTTAGCAACCACTCATAGAAAAGAATACTTTTGTGGGCACCTCAGAGTCCAGCTGAGAGATTGCAACACTCTGGTGGAACAAAAAATTCAAGAGCCGGTATATTGAAGAGGTTAAAAAAGTAATTTCACTTTACCCACATCACCCCCTCACCCAAAAGCTCGGGCTGAGAGAGGCCCCCTGTGCTGAGAGAGGCCCATAACTTCTCCCACAGGGGAAGTGAGCACTCAACGTCTACAGTCTTTTGGGACACTGCCCAGGAGGCTCATTTCTATCTCATCTCAATGAATGAGAACAGAATGCCAAGAGGACTGGCATGGCTGAGTTGTCTGGGAGCAGCTAGGAGGAGGGAGAAAAGGTGGGAGTGTATAGCCACTGGCATGTGATTATCAGCAGGCTCACAAATGGTACCAAGAGGCCTGCCATGAGCCCCATAGGACAACTCACCTGTGGAACTCCCAACAAGTAGACATATGATCCCAACACCCTGCCTCTCCACCCTGTGGACAGTGCCCTACATGTTCCTGTGTGTAACACACACAACCTCCTACAGACAACACATGGATCTCAATAGCAGGTACAGATATTAGCAGCTGGCTTTTTTCTGATAGTTTGGGAAAAAGCACACAATCTTGAACACCTCAGAGCACGGTCCTAGGGAAAATAAATGGAAGACTCTTGGCAATCGGCATGGCCTTTTAAGATCAAGAGAAGTCACACAATCTTAAGACTTCTCCTCTAAGAAGGATCAAGACGAGTGGATAGATACATCAATAGAACAGGCCTGAGAGACACCCAAAGTCTCTAGCCAGGCTCACTGGTGTAGGTCTTTCACTCCTAAAGCCAGTCAACAAAGACTGGAGGAAGTGATTGCCTCTTCAAATGTGAAGACAACAATGTAAAGTTTCAAGAAACCTAAAGAATCAAGGAACTATAATACCACTGAAGGAGCAAAATAAAGCTCCAGTGGCTGACGTCAAAAAAATGGAGGTATATAAATCACCAAATAGTTTCAAACAATCATTTTAAAGAAGCTCAGTGAACTACCAGAGAAAATAGATAAATAATTTTAAAAAATCAGTTAAACAACACATGAATAAAATTAGAAGTTCAACAAAGAAAAATAGACCATTAGTAAAAACCAAACTGAAATTCTGGATATGCAGAATACAATATCTGGACTAAAAAATTCAATAGAGATCTTCAATAACAAACTCAATCAGGAAAAAGAAAGAATTAGTAAACTCAAAGATCATTTGAAATTATTCAATCAGAAAAATAAAAAGAAAAAAATGAAAAATAATGAGGAAGGCCTGCAGAACTTACGGGACACCACTGAACAAACCGATAGATATGTTATGGGAATCCAGGAAGGAGCAGAGAAAGAGAAAGGAGCAGAAAACTTATTAAAGAAGTAACAATAGAGAACCTCTCAAATCTGGAGAGGGAAATTAACATCTAGATCTGTGAAGCCCAAATAACTCCAAATAGGTTGAGCTGAGCATAAATAGGTCTGCAAGAAAAGTATACCTAGCAAAGCTATCCTTCAGAAGTAAAGTAGGGATAAAGACTTTCCTAGACAGACAAAACTGAGGGAGTTCATCACCACTAGATAGCCTTACAAGAAATACTAAGGAAAATTCTTCAAGTTGAAATGAAAGAATGCTAACTGGCAATTAAAAATGTATGAAGGTATAAAACTCATTGGTAAAGGTAAGTAGAGAGTCAAATTTAGAATACTCTTAATACTTTAATGGTGATGCATAAGTCACTTTGAACTCTAGGATAAAGGTTAAACAAAAAAGTATTAACAATAACTACAGCTGCAATAATTAGTGATGCTCAATATGAAAGATGTTATTTATTACATCAATAACATGTGTATGGGGGAAAAGTGTAGAATTGTTATATGCAATCAAAATTAAGTTGTTAAAATAGACTGCTATAAGATGTTTTATACAAGCTTCATAGTAATCGTAAATAAAAAGCCTGAAGTAGAGACACAAAAGATAAAGGAATCAAAGCAGACTACTACCCTAAAAAAATCAAATCACAAAAGATGATAAGAGAGAAAAAATTATAAAACAGAAAACAAATAACAAAATGTCAATAATAAGTCCTTACTTATCAATTACTCAAATATAAATGGCCTAAGTTCCCCAATCAAAAGATATGGAGTGATTGAATGGATTAAAAAAATCCAACTCTGTGCTACTTAAAATTGACTCACTTAAGATTTAAGGACACACATATGCTGAAAGTGAAGGGATAGAAAAATATATTGCATGCAAATAGTAACCAAAAGAGGGCAGGAGTCACTGTACTTATATCAGTCAAGACAGACTTTAAGTCAGAAATTGTCACAAGAGATAAAGAAGTTGATCGTATAATGAGAAAGGGCCAATTCATCAACAGAATATAATAATTGTAAACATATATGCAACCATCATTGGAGTACCTCAGTATATAAAGCAAATATTACCAGAACTGAAGGGAGAAATAGACAGTAATACAATAATGGTAGGCGACTTAAATGCTCCAATGTTAACAATGGATGGATAATCCAGACAGGTAATCAATAAGGAAACATGGACTTGAACAACACTATAGACCAAATGGACCTAACAACATGTATAGAACATTCCATCCCAAAGCAGCAGAATACACATTCTTCTTAAGTGCATATAAAATGTTCTTTGGAATACATTATATATTGGGCTACAAAATGAGTCTTAATACATTTAAGAAGACTGAAATTATATTGAATATATCTTCTGACCACCCTAGTATGAACCTAGAAGTCAATAATAGTAGAAAATTGGAAAACTTGCAAATATGTGTAAATTAAGCAATATACTCCTGAAAAATCAATGGGTGAGAGAAGAAATCAGAAATATTTTGAGACAAACGAAAAGTGAAAACAAAGTATAATAAAACTTATGAGATGCAGCAAAATCAGTTTGAAGAAGGAAGTTTACAGTGATAAATACCTACAGTAATAAAGAAATTTCAGATAACCTAACTTTATACTCCAAGGAACTGGAAAAATAATAAATAGCCCAAAGTTCCCAGAGGAAGGAAATAATAAAAATTAGAACAGAAATAAATGAAGTAGAGGTTAGAAAAACAATAGAAAAGATCAATGAAACTGAGAATTGTTTTTTTAAAAGATAAAATTGACAAACCATTAGCCAGACTAAGAACAAAAGACAGAAGACTCAAATAAATAAAATTATGAATGAAAGAGAGAAACAGATAAATTCCTAGACATATATTATACGACCTACCATGACTGAACCATGAAGAGATAGAAAATCTGAACAGACCAGTAATGAGCAAGGAGATTGAATTACTAATAAAAAATCTTCTAATAAGGGAAAGCCCAGGACCAGATGGCTTCACTGGTGAATTCTGCCAAATGTGTAAAGAAGAGTCATTGCCAGTGCTTCTCAAATTTTTCCAAAAAGTTGAAGAAGGAACTTCCAAACTTATTCCATGAGGTAGGCATTACCCAATGCTAAAGCCAGACAAGGATGACACAAGAACATCCCCTGTGAACATAAATACAAAATTCTCAACAAAATACCAGCAAATTGAACTCAACAGGATAGTCAAAGGGTGATATTCAATAATTGAATGGGAGTCTTCCCTCAGATGCAAAAATAAATCAACATATGCAAATTAATAAAGCATATTAACGGAATGAAAAATCATATGGTCATCTCAATAGAGGCAGAAAAAGCAGCGGACAAATTCAGCATCTTTTTATGATAAAAATTCTCAACAAATTAGGTGTAAGAAGAATGTACCTCAATATAATAAATGCCATGTATGACAAGCCCACAGTTACCACATTTAACAATAAAAAGCTATAAGCTTTTCCTCTAAGATCAGAAATAAGATAAGGATGAGGCCGGGTGCAGTGGCTCACACCTGTAATCCCAGCACTTTGGGAGGCCGAGGCAGGAGGATCACGAGGTCAGGAGATCGAGACCATCCCATCCCGGCTCACACAGTGAAACCCCGTCTCTACTAAAAATACAAAAAAAAAAAAAAACTAGCCGGGCATGATGGCAGGCACCTGTAGTCCCAGCTACTTGGGAGGCTGAGGCAGGAGAATGGAGTGAACCCGGGACATGGAGCTTGCAGTGAGCCGAGATTGCGCCACTGCACTCCAGCCTGGGCGACAGAGCGAGACTCCATCTCAAAAAAAAAAAAAGAAAAGAAAAGGATGCTCACTCTCACCATTTCTATTCAACATAGTTCTGAAAGTGCTAGCCAGAGCAATTAAGCATGAAAAAAAAGATAATTTGGAGACACAAATAAATGGAAAGATATCCCATATTTATAGATTGGAATAATTAATACTGTTAAAATGTCCATACTATCCAAAGTGATCTCTAGATGCAATGCAATCCCTGTCAAAAATCTAATGTCGGCCAGGCATGGTGGCTCATGCCTGTAATCCCAGCACTTTGGGAGGCCGAGGTGGGCAGATCACCTGAGGCTAGGCGTTTGAGACCAGCCTGACCAATATGGCAAAACCCTGTCTCTGCTAAAAACACAAAAAATTAGCTGGGCATAGTGGTGGGCACCTGTCCTCCCACCTACTTGGGAGGCTGAGGCAGGAGAATCACTTGAACCTGGGAGGTGGAGGTTACAGTGAGCTGAGATTATGCCATTGCACTCCAGCCTGGGCAATAAGAGCGAAATTCCATCTAAAAAAAAAAAAAAAAATCTAATGTCGTTTTTCACAGAAATAGAAGAAAAAATCCCCAAACTTGTATGGAATGACAAATGATCCCAAATAGCTAAAGGAATCTTCAGCAAAAATAACAAAGCTAGAGGCATTACACTACCTGATTATAAAATTGACTGTAAAGCTATAGTAATCAAAATGGCATGGTACTGGCATATAAACAAACATAGGCTGGGCATGGTGGCTTATGCCTGTAATCTCAGCACTTTAGAAGGCTGAGGTGGGTGGATTACTTGAGCCCAGGAGTTTGAGACCAGCCTGGGCAACGTGGTGAAACTCTGTCTCTGCAAAACAAAACAAACCCCAAAATTAGCTAGATGTGATGATATACCCCTGTAGTCCCAGATACTTGGGAGGCTGAGATGGGAGGATCACCTGAGCCTGGGGAGGTTGAGGGTGCAGCGAACTGTGATTTCACCATGGCACTCTAGGCTGTGTGACAGAATGAGTCCCTGTTTCAAAAAAAGAAAAAAAAAAAAATCTCAGACATACAAGTCAATGGAACAGAATAGAGCCCAGAAATCAATCCATACATTTACTTACAGTCAATTTATGTTTGACAAAAGGTGCCAAAAACACAAAAGGGGGAAAGGACAGGCTCTTCGATAAACAGTGTTGGGAAAACTGAATGTTCCAATAGAGAAAATAGGGACCCTCTTTCATACCATATACCCCTGTTGGACCCTTCTTTCATACCGTGTACAAAAACAACTCAACATGGATTACAGCCTTAATCGTTAGACCAGAAACTGTAAAACAAAACAAAACAAAAAAACTAGAAGAAAATATGAGGAAAATTCTTTATGACATTATCCTGTGCAACGATTTTTTTTGATATGCCCTGGAAAGTACAGACA
Source organism: Piliocolobus tephrosceles (assembly GCF_002776525.5). Taxonomy (NCBI): domain Eukaryota; kingdom Metazoa; phylum Chordata; class Mammalia; order Primates; family Cercopithecidae; genus Piliocolobus; species Piliocolobus tephrosceles. Next base: position 53,771,375 of record NC_045446.1, on the reverse strand, counting down.
ATAAAAGCAAAAATAGACAAACAGGATTGCATCACACTAAAAATCTTCTACACATGACTGTTTCCTTTGTTATATAGCCCATGTCCTTCCTTTCTTTTCCTATTAACTCTTTCAGATGTATGGTTTGCAAATATATGCTCCTATGGGATGGGGGTATGTATTTGCAAACCATACATCTGAAAAAGGGTTACTATTCATAATATTTAAGGGACTCAAACAACTCAATAGCAAGGAAACAACTCAATTTAAAAATATGCAAAGGAGAAACGTCCCTGCCTGACAGCTCTAAAGAGAGCAGTGGTTCTCCCAGCATGGCATTTGAGTTCTGAGAATGGATAGACTGCCTCCTCAAGTGGGTCCCTGACCCCCATGTAGCCTAACTGTAACCTCCCAGTAGGGGCCAACAGACACCTCATAAGGTGGGTGTCCCACTGGGATGAAGCTTCCAGAGGAAGGATTAGGCAGCAATATTTGCTATTCTGCAATATTTGCTGTTCTGCATCTTCCGCTGGTGATACCTAGGCAAACAGTCTGGAGTGGACCTCCAGCAAACTCCAACACACCTGCAGCTGAGGGACCTGACTGCTTGAAAGAAAACTATCAAACAGAAAGGAATAACATCAACATCAACAAAAAGGACATCCACACCAAACCCTACCTGAAGGTCACCAACATCAAAGACCAAAGGTGGATAAAACCACAAAGATGGGGAGAAACCAGAGCAGAAAAGCTGAAAATTCTAAAAACCAGAGTGCCTCTTCTCCTCCAAAGGATGGCAGTTCTTGCTAGCAATGGAACAAAGCTGGATGGAGAATGACTTTGATGAGTTGACAGAAGTAGGCTTCAGAAGGTTGGTAATAACAAACTTCTCCGAGCTAAAGAAGCATGTTCTAACCCATCACAATGAAGCTAAAAACCTTAAAAAAAGGTTAGACAAATGGCTAACTAGAATAAACAGTGTAGAGAAGACCTTAAATGACCTGATGGAGCTGAAAACCATGGCACGAGAACTTCGTGACACATGTACAAGTTTCAATAGCCAATTCGATCAAGTGGAAGAAAGATATTAGTGATTTAAGATTGAATTAATGAAACTTAGTGAAAAGTTTAGAGAAAAAAGAGTAAAAAGAAACAAACAAAGTCTCCAAGAAATATGGGACTATGTGAAAAGACCAAATCTACAATTGATGGGTGTACCTGAAAGTGATGAGGAGAATGGAACCAAGTTGGAAAACACTCTTCAGGATATTATCCAGGAGAACTTCCCCAACCTAGCAAGACAGACCAACATTCAAATTCAGGAAATACAAAGAACACCATAAAGATACTCCTTGAGAAGAGCAACCCCAAGACACATAATTGTCAGATTCACCAAGGTTGAAATGAAGGAAAAAAAACATTAAGGGCAGCCAGAAAGAAAGGTCAAGTTATCTACAAAGGGAAGCCCATCAGACTAACAGCAGATTTCTCAGCAGAAACCTTACAAGCTAGAAGAGAGTGGGGGCCAATATTCTACATTCTTAAAGAAAAGAATTTTCAACCCAGAATTTCATATCCAGCCAAACTAAGCTCCATAAGTGAAGGAGAAATAAAATCCTTTACAGACAAGCAAATGCTGAGAGATTTTGTCACCACCAGGCCTGCCTTATAAGAGCTCCTGAAGGAAGCACTAAACATGAAAAAGAACAACTGGTACCAGTCACTGCAAAACATGCCAAATTGTAAAGACCATTGATGCTATGAATAGGGCAAAATAACCAGCTAGCATCATAATGACAGGATCAAATTCACACACAACAATATTAACCTTAAATGTAAATGGGCTAAATGGTCCAATTAAAAGACACAGACTGGCAAATTGAATAGTCAAGACCCATCAGTGTGCTGTACTCAGGAGACCCATCTCATGTGCAGAGACACACATAGTTCAAAATAAAGGGATAGAGGAAGATCTACCAAGCAAATGGAAATAATAAAAAAAAAAGGCAGGGGTTGCAATCCTAGTCTCTGATAAAACAGACTTTAAACCAACAAAGATCAAAAGAGACAAAGAAGGCCATTATACAACGGTAAAGGAATCAATTCAACAAGAAGAGCTAACTATCTTGAATATATATGCACCCAATACAGGAGCACCCAGATTCATAAAGCAAGTCCTTAGAGACCTACAAAGAGACTTAGACTCCCACACAATAATAATGGGAGATTTTAACACCCTGCTGTCAATGTTAGACATATCAATGAGACAGAAGGTTCACAAAGATATTCAGGACTTGAACTCAGCTCAGCATCAAGCAGGCTTAATAGGTATCTACAGAACTCTCCATCCCAAATCAACAGAATATACATTCTTCTCAGCACCACATCACACTTATTCCAAAATTGACCACATAGTTGGAAGTAAAGCACACTTCAGCAAATGTAAAAGAACAGAAATTATAACAAACTGTCTCTCAGGCCACAGTGAAATCAAATTAGAACTCAGGATTAAGAAACTCACTCAAAACCACACAACTACATGGAAACTGAACAACCTGCTCCTGAATGACTACTGGGTACATAATGAAATGAAGGCAGAAATAAAGATGTTCTTTGAAACCAATGAGAACAAAGATACAGTGTACCAGAATCTCTGGGACACATTTAAAGCAGTGTGTAGAGGGAAATTTATAGCACTAGATACCCACAAGAGAAAGCAGGAAAGATCTAAAATCGACACCCTAACATCACAATTAAAAGAACTAGAGAAGCAAGAACAAACACATTCAAAAGCTAGCAGACGACAAGAAATAACTAAGATCAGAGCAGAATTGAAGGCAACAGAGACACAAAAAACCCTTCAAAAAAATCAATGAATCCAGGAGTTGGTCTTTTTTTTTTTTTTGAGACGGAGTCTCGCTCTGTCGCCCAGGCTGGAGTGCAGTGGCTTGATCTCAGCTCACTGCAAGCTCCGCTTCCCGGGTTTACGCCATTCTCCTGCCTCAGCCTCCTTAGTAGCTGGGACTACAGGTGCCTGCCACCTTGCCCGGCTAGTTTTTGTTTTTGTATTTTTTAGTAGAGATGGGGTTTCATCGTGTTAGCCAGGATGGTCTCGATCTCCTGCCCTCGTGATCCACCCATCTCGGCCTCCCAAAGTGATGGGATTACAGGCTTGAGCCACCGCGCCCGGCCATGGAGTTGGTCTTTTGAAAAGATCAACAAAATTGATAGACCACTAACAAGACTAATAACGAAGAAAAGAAGAATCAAATAGATGCTGTAAAAAATGATAAAGGGGATATCACCACCAATCCCACAGAAATACAAACTACCATCAGAGAATACTATAAATACCTCTATGCAAATAAAATAGAAAATCTAGAAGAAACAGATGAATTCATTGACACATACACCCTCCCAAGACCAAACCAGGAAGAAGTTGAATCTCTGAAAAGATCAATAACAGGCTCTGAAATTGAGGTGATAATAGGCTATCAACCAAAAAAAGTCCAGGACCAGACAGATTCACAGCCAAATTCTACCAGAGGTACAAAGAGCTGGTATCATTCCTTCTGAAACTATTCCAATCAATAGAAAAAGAGCGAATCCTCCCTTACTCATTTTATGAGGCCAGCGTCACCCTGATACCAAAGCCTGGCAGAGACACAACAAAAAAAGAGAATTTTAGACCAATATCCCTGATGAACATTGATGCAAAAATCCTCAATAAAATATTGGCAAAATTAATCCAGCAGCACATCAAAAATCTTATCTACCACGATCAAGTTGGCTTCATTTCTGGTATGCAAGGCTGGTTCAACATACACAAATCTACCAACGTAATCCATCACATAAACAGAACCAACGTCAAAAACCACATGATTATCTCAATAGATGCAGAAAAGGCCTTTGACAAAATTCAACAGCCCTTCATGCTAAAATCTCTCAATAAACTAGGTATTGATGGAGCATATCTCAAAATAATAAGAGCTATTTATGAAAAACCCACAGCCAATATCATACTGAATGGGCAAAAACTGGAAGCATTCCCTTTGAAAACCGGCACAACACAAGGATGCCCTCTCTCACCACTCCTATTCAACATAGTGTTAGAAGTTCTGGCCAGAAGTTCTATTGCCTATTGCAATTAGGCAATAGAAAAATAGGCAAAGGAACTGAATAGACATTTATTAAAAGAAGACATGCAAATGGCCAACATATCAAAATACTCAGCATCAGTAATCATTAGAGATATATAAAATAAAACCACAATGAGATATCACCTTGCACTTGTTAGACGCCTGTAACTAAAAAGACAAAAGATAACAAGTGTTGGTAGGAACGTGGAGAAAAGGGAATTTTTTTTTTTTTTTTTTTTTTGAGATGGCGTCTTGCTTTGTCACCTAGGCTGGAGTGCAGTGGCACGATCTCAGCTCACTGCAACCTCCACCTCCCTGGTTCAAGCAATTCCCCTGCCTCAGCCTCCCAAGTAGCTGGGATTACAGGCGCACGCCACCACACCTGGCTATTTTTTTTGTATTTTTAGTAGAGACAGGTTTTCCCCATGTTGGCCAGACTGGTCTCGAACTCCTGACCTCATACGATCCACCCACCTTGGCCTCCCAAAATGGTGGGATTACAGGTGTGAGCCACCACACCCGGCTGAGAAAAGGGAACTTTTGTATACTGCTGGTGGGAATGTAAATTGGTAAAGCCGTTGTGAAAACAGTATGGAGTTTCCTTAAAAAAGTTATAAACACAACTATCGTATGATCCAGCAATCTCACTTCTGAATATGTATCCAAAGGAAATGAAGTCAGTATGTAAAAGGGATAGCTGCACTCCCATATTCATTGCAGGATTATTCACAATAGCTGAAATACAGAATCAAACTAAGTGTCCATCAACAGATGAATAAATAAAAGAAAATTTTATACAGTCATGTGTCACTTAATGATGGAGATATATTCTGGGAAATGTGTTTTTAGGTGATCTTGTTGTTGTGTGGACATCATAGAGTATATTTACATAAACCTAGAAGGTATAGCTAACTACACATCCGGACTATACATATTGCCTATTGCTCCTAGGCTGCAAACCTTTAGCATATGACTACACTGAATACTGCAGATAATAGTAACATAATGGTATGTATTTGTGTATCTAAACATAGAAAAAGTACAATAAAAATATGGTATAAAAGATAAAAATGGTATACCTGTATAGGGCAGTTACCATAACTGAGCTTGCAGGACTGGAAGTTGCTCTGGGTGAGTCTGTGAGTGAGTGATGAGTGAATGTGAAGGCCTAGAACATTTCTGTACACTACTGTAGACTTCATAAACACTGGACACTTGGTCTACACCAAATTTATAAAAAGATTTTTTCTTTCCTCAATAATAAATTAACCTTAGCTTATTGTGATGTTTTAACTTTATATACTTTTCAATATTTTACAACTTAGTGACTCTTGTAAAACTTAGCTTAAACCACAAACACATTGTACAGCTGTATGAAAATATTTTCTTTCTTTATTTTCTTCTATAAGCTTTTTTCCATTTCTAAATTTTTTATTTTCTCTTTTGACTTTTAAAGTTTTTGTTAAAAATGAAGACATAAACACACACATTAGCCTAGGCCTGCACAGGGTCAGGGTCATCAATATCACTGTCTTCCAACTTCACATCTTCTCTCACTGGAGAGTCTTTTGGGGCAATAACACACACAGAGGTGTCATCTTCTGTGATAGCGTCTTCTTCTGCAATACCTCCTGAAAAACTTGCCTGAGGCTGTTTTAAAGTTAACTTTTTTAAAAAAATAAGTAGAAGGAGTACACTCTAAAATAATGATAAAAAGTATAGTATAGGCCGGGCGCAGTGGCTCATGGCTGTAATCCCAGAACTTTGGGAGGCTGAGGCGGGGGGATCACCTGAGGTCAGGAGTTCGAGAGCAGCCTGGCCAATATGGTGAAACCCCGTCTCTACTGAAAATACAAAAGTTAGCCAGGCTTGGTTGTGGTGTGCCTGTAATCACAGCTACTCGGGAGGCTGAGGCTGGAGAACCACTTGAACCCAGGAGGTGGAGGTTGCAGTGAGTGGAGATCGCGCCATTGCACTCTAGCCTGGGTGACAAGAGCGAAACTCCATCTGAAAAAAAAAAAGTATAGTATAGTAAATACATAAACCAGTAATATAGTTGTTTATTATCATTATCAAGTATTACTGTACATAATTATATGTGCTATGCTTTTATACTGCTAGTAGTACAGTAGGTTTCTTTATACTAGCATCACCACAAACATGTGAGTAATGAGTAATGCACTACACTACACCATTATGAGGGCTACAATGTAATAAGACAATACAGATTTTTCTGCTTCATTATAATCTTATGAGATCAGTGTAATACATGTAATCCGTCATTGACTGAAATGTCATTGTGCAGTGCATGACTATACACACACACACACATGCACACACACAATGGAATATTATTCAGCATTAAAAAAGAAGGAAATTCTTTCATTTGCGACAACATGGATGAATCTGGAGAACATAATGTTAAGTGAAATAAGCCAGGCATAGAAAGACAAATACTACATCATCTCACTTACGTGTGGAATCTGAAAAAGTTGAACTTGTAAAAACAGAGTAGAATGGTGGTTGCCAGGGAATGGGGGTGGAGAGTGGTGAGAGAATGGGGACATATTTTTTGAGACAGAGTCTCTCTGTCACCATGCTGGAGTGTAGTGGCACTATCTCAGCTCACTGCAAACTCTGCCTCCCGGGTTCAAGTGATTCTCCTGTCTCAACCTCCCGAGTAGCTGGGACTATAGGCGCCCTCCAGCATGCCTGGCTAAGTTTTGTATTTTTTTTTTTTTTTGTAATTTTTGTAGGCACATCCTGCACAGCCCTAGATCCCTTAAACCTTGATTCCATACAACACATGTTTTTGTGAGCTCAAAGTTGGGGCAAAGTGGCTGGGGCAAAGTTACAAATTAACAGCATCTCAGCAAAGCAATTGTTCAAGGTACAGGTCAAAATGGAATTTCTATGTCTTCCCTTTCTACGTAGACACAGTAACAGTCTGATCTCTCTTTCTTTTCCCTACAAATTATACTTCAATAAAGAAAAACTAATGCTACTATAGGCAACAAAATGGAATGCAAAAGGCATACACCTTAAAGTATTTACCTAGTTATTTTTAATAGCATATTCAGGTTGTAAAAGAACACAAGCTCATTGTTATTAATTTTAAAATGCAGAAAAATTATAAAGAAGAGAGAAAACCCCATAGTCTCATCATCCAAGGGTAACACTATTAATGTTTTTATGAATTTTTCTTTCTCTGTGCATCTCTCTATATTTTAAAAAATACTGTTTAATATTCTATTGCATTATATTATGAATATTTACTCCATGAAATATTCTTTGAACAGTTAACTTTTAGAGGTTTTATGATATTTCATTGTAAGACGTGCTATAAGTTATTCATTTTCTCACTTGGGGACATTTATGTTGCTTCTAGTTTTTAGGTATATTTAAGAAAAAATTCTTCTACAAGTGCCTTATTAATTATGTTGAACTGCATCAATAACATTTTCTTTATATACATTCTGAGAATTACTGGGTTAAGAAGCATAAACATTTAAAAATAACTTGATGCCTGTTGCCAAGTAATTTTCCAGAAAGTTAGTTCTAATTTTTCCTTCCACTAGCTGTGTATGAGAGTGCTCATCTCACTGCGCTCTTTAATGTCGGAGTAGGAAATAAAAGCTCTGCCAATTTGATAGGTAAAAGGAACTGTTTGCTTAAATGTCTTTCCTTTTGAAAAATTAAGTGTAATTTGTTCTTTCTTTCTTTTAAAATCAATATAGTAGAACATTTGGAAAATACAGAAAACCATGGGGAAGAAAATAACAATCATATGTTTATCACTTTTGAGTATATACAGTGTTTTCACACATTTTCTATTGAGTCCTTCAAGCAATTTCATGAGGTATGGCCGTTAGTGTTGTTCCTACTTTACAGGTATTCCTACTACAGGTCAGAGAGGTTAAGTGAGTTACCTACGTCATACAGGTAGTGAGAGGTGGTGCGGGGCACTAGATCAGCCCTTTGGACATTTAATCTCAAGATTTACCCATTGTACTAGTTTCCCTGGAGGGACTGGAGATGAGAGGTTAGGGGTATCAAATACATTCCTGGTTACTCAGAGCAAGGGGTTCATTGTTTGGTGCTGGAAGAATTAGTGGGGGTGCGGTCCAGAAGCAGTGGAAAGAAAGCCTAGGACCAAGAGTGAAGGGTCCTGGTTTCCAGTCCCACCTTGCCCATGGATTTGATGTGTGATATGGAAGTCATGTCTCCTTCTGAATCTCAGTTTCACAATTTCGTAAATTAGGATGGGCTTGAAAAGCCAGGATACCATTAACTGCTGAACCTTTGATACTTGGCTCAGCCTCATCCACCTCTGCTATGACTCTAGTGGCTGGGCCTTTGTTTTGCCTCAGCAGGGAGAGACTGGTTTCCAGGCCACATTCCAGGGAAGCAGGCACTGGGAACAACAGAGCAAGCTCTCCTGCTATGTAGTGATTCGTAGCACAGGTTGGGGAGGTCAGCCTCAGGTGGTACAGAGACCCTGACAGCCCTAGGGATTAATGTAGCACCCTGGGGTCCTTTTGACTCTGCTTCCACAGTGAAAGTTTGGAAGGTCATGAGCTATATCACAAGAGGTTGACGCTGGTGTGGGCATAAGCTCCCTCTACATTCACAGAACTCTTCTGATTTATAACAGAAGGCCAGGTTTGGGAGGCAGAGCCTGGGCTTTGTAACCTGTAGTAGGTAGCCTCACACTATCCAGATCACTTTGGCAATGAATACATTGTTATCTGCACTGTTATCTGGCTTTCTTCCCTGTTTGCTCTAAACATCAAACTTTGATTCTCTGGCCTTCTTTAAAATTCTGGTTTCTTGACTTCAGGTGCTGGCAGGCTCTGCTTCTGGCCCTGGATTTCATACCACTGATGTGACATTATATCCTCTTCACCCCTCAAACAAGTTCTCTCCTCTTGGTTTGGACATTTCTTCTCCCTTTCCTGTTGGACTTCCTGTTTAGGACAGATTCACTGGGTCTGAGAGAGAAACAAACTGAGAATGGCAGTCCTAAGAATGCTTCCTTCCACTTCAGCCTTTTAGTTCACACCAGGTCTTGAGGATTTAGATTTCATTTTAGTTTATACCTTGTAATCATAAATTGTCAATGAAATGACCACAGAGGATGGTCTGAGATATTACATTTGGGGTTTTGGTTAGTCTTGGTTTTATGCAAAGACACACCATGGGAGCTGGGTGGTGTGTTAGTAGATGTATAAGGCTAGGGATCCAGAGTTTCCCATATCCCAGCACTTGAAATTCCCAAGGGAACCTTATGCATAAGACAATACGCTGCCAACATCCATTCATCCAACAAATGCTTATTGAACACCTGTTACGTGTCAAGCATTGTTCTAGGTGTTGGGATACAGTAGTGAAGAAAATAGACAAAAACTCTTGTCCTCATGTGGTGAGAATGGGAATAGAACACAAGAGTGGGGGCAGCTCAGGGCACCAGGAAGGAGGGTGAGGGGTGTAATTTGTATAATCCCAGAGGCAGACTCTCCACATTTCACAATCACATGAATGACCAGTCTGACTGGCTCTGCTGCAGTGTCATTTGGAAAGATGGCTGTTGTTTTCTGTTTTTAGATTATTCATAATTATAGCAGCCAGCATAGAATAGGCCCTTTATGCCAGGCACTATGCAATATATTAATTCATCCTCATGTCAACCCTGTAAAGGGGATATTATCACCCCCATTTTACAGATAAAGAAATTGAGGCATGGTAAGGTTAAATAATATTCTCAGTGTCACACAGCTAGATTGTCTATCTGCCTACAAAGATGTGCTCTGAAACAGTACCCATTACTGCCCCAGCCCTGGAGAAATGCCACTAGGCCTACACAGGAAAACGGAGGCAAAGCCAAGCAGAAGGATGGCATGAAACCAGTTACATATTGTTCAGAGTCCTATTTAACTTACTCTTTTCCACATCAAAGCCACCAAACAAAAACTGTTTATAAAACAGTTAGAGGAACTCTCTTATAGAAGCAGCTGGTGAAAGTGGCCGGTTGCTAGGTGTTGCTAGGGCAACTTAGCTGGGAGTCTGGTCGTGAAGTAATTAAGCAGGGTGTATAAATTACCTCAGTTGGTTTTCCCCAGAATAGGCAGTTCTCTGCATGCAAGGAGGTGACTAGGTTCTCTCTTTTCTCCCAACTTCAAAAACAGATAGGAAGCCTTTTGAAGATGCATAGGAACATGTCATGGTAGGGTGATGGGCTCCTCTTCAGATCCCACAGAACAGCTGGGGTCAGCCAGGGCAAGATCAAGGGTGAATGTAGGTAGATGCCAGCAAGGGAAGAGCATGATCAGAGCCTGTGAGTGGGCTGGGAGTGAGGGCAAGAGCCAGGAGGCAGGACCAGAGCTGACAGAAACCAGAGAACAGGCACAATAGCAGGAAAAATACCCCCACACGTGCCACAGCAGGCCAGGCCTTGCCAGTATGAGGACTCACTAGAATTTACAATGAGATGGAATGAAGGAACTACACAGGGCTAGAAAGGAATTATCAACTTGTAATTATAACTTGTCTACTCCTATTAACAGCAACATTTATTGAGTAAAGTGTCAGGCCCTGTACCAAGATTTAATTTAGATTTAATGTAAGATGAGATTTAGATTTACATTTTAAAATCTACATTTAGATTTAACGTAATCCTATTAATGTAGGTAGTATTATCTGCCATTTCACAGATGAAGAACTGAAGGATTAATTATTTAACTTGTCCACTGTTATTCAGATAATCAACAGTGGATTCTGGAATCAAACCCATTTCTGTCTAGCTTTAAAACAGAGACCTTTAACCACCCTGCTAACTTGTAGTTATTCCACTTATGGGGGTTTCCATGTCCAGCTTGCTTTAAAAGCACCAAACGACTTTTGACACTGCATGCCATGGCCAGGGTTGGTGAGCTTGTTGAAGGCCTTACCAGCTTCCTGAGACTGTCACGCTCACTTTTCAGTGTCTCTAGAGCCTTGCCGTGGAGGCAGTGTTCATTTTGGCCTTTCATTATCTGGGAGAAAAAATAAATTATTTCCATAAATACAGTGATCAGAGTCAAAAGAAGTCACACTGTGTATTCATTATCTATTGCTGCACAGTAGATCACCCCAAACTTTAACTGCTTAAAACAACAAACATTTGTTATATCACACAGTTTCTGAGAATCAGGAATGCAGGAGCAGCTTAGCTGGGTGGTTCTAGCTCAAGGTCTCTCATGAGGTTGTAGTCATGATGTTGGCAATGGTCTCATCTGAAAGCTTGACTGGAGCTGAAGGATCTACTTTCAAAATGGCTCACTCCTATGGCTATTGGCAGGCAGGATGCCTCAGTTCCTCTCTATAGGACTGTATGCATGGCTTCATGAAATGGCAACTCATTTTACCCAGAGTGACTGATTGGAGAGAGAAATTGAGAGATGGAGAGATTGAGAGATTGAGAGAGAGAGAGAACGCAAGAGAGTGCAATGCATTTTTTTACCTAGAGTCTGAAGTTACACACCATCACTTCTCCATATTCTGTTTGTTAAGAGTGAGTCACTAAGTACAAGGGGAGAAAAGTTAATCTGCACCTCTCGAGTGGAGGCGTATAAAAAATATGGGACATATTTTTGAAATCATCACACAGCATAAACAAAGACCTAGGTGGAAAAAATTATATGGCTAAATGCAGAGATGTGGAGTGGACAAAAGTTCTCTTCAGATGGCTGCTGGTGCTAGGCAACACATTTGTGTTCTGAACACAGGGGAGCATGTGCTTGCATGAGTCTCTGATGACTGCCACCATCCAGATAACAATGATTCATTCCATTTTCTCTTTGTCTAGAGAAAAATCTCATTCTGTGCAAGCCAAGCTGTTTATGGATCTTTCTATCTATTCATCCATTCATATGGGACCCAGGGCATGATAACAGCTATTCAAACTGTGGAATGTTAATTAGATGGAAAAATGTACACATCAGCTATCTCCATTTCAACTGAGAAATCTGGCTGAGGTACATAATTTGCTTCAATGTCATCTGTGTCAAGATTTTGAAAGGGTGGCAATATATCACTGTGTTAGACAAAAGGCATAGGATAAAAGGGGAAGGAACTATTCATGGCAACATGGGTTTCAGGATATTAATAAGTGCAAATATTTGCTTCTCTATGCAAGCATTAAAGCTCCCTTCTTATTTCTCGGTTCTCATGCCCAAAGTTATTTGCTTTTTACTACTGACATTGAAGCAGAATATTAGCTTATCTTTTGGCTCTGAAATGTAGCTTTTATGACAGGGAAGTGCAACAAACAACCTTAGTACTGACTAGCCCCCTCTGTCTTGGCTGTGATTCAGGGAGTCTATAGTGAAGAGAAGTGATAGATAGCCAAGTGTGATATTAAATAGACTTTGAGAGATAGCTCCTAATGGTGTCCACTTTGGCCCTGGCTCTTTCCTTCTCTTCCTTCCTTCCCCTCTCCTTTTCATGGTAGAATAGCTGACCCCATTGAGTAGATGGATGTCATTGGCCTTGATATCATGCACCTTGATCCTAGAGCAGTCTCAGTTGTTCCCTTGGAATATAGCTCAGATACCTCTCACATGGAAGATTACATTGCCAAGGAAGTCAGAATTGCTTCCTAAGTATAAGGGTGATGCAGACTCCTTGCAAAGGAGACAGGATAGCCCCCCGCCCAAACTTCTGGTGACTTATAGGGTAACTTATAGCAAGCAGGACAGTCTCAGGAAGAGCATACTCCATATGTTAGACTCTGTGTGCTATGTGGATTCTTCCTCACACATTGGGTGGTGACTGGGTAGCACTTAAACTACATACTTCTCTAGGCCACAAATATTCCATAAGAGGGAGAATAGACATTTTTTTTTCTCATTTCTCCATTCTCTCGTGTACTCCATTAGTAGGGGAAGTAGGGGTTTATCTTGTGGGAGAGAATTAGTCTGGAAGGAAACTTCTCCTTGGGTTGTGAGATGTCTAATTTTAGACATAGTACAGGAACATCCACTGCAGCCCAGAGGGGAAGACCTGCCTGTTTCTTCTACCCTCAGGCATCACAGAACCAGAATCTACCCTCTTCTCTGAGGGGAGTCAGTAGCCCCTGTGTAAATGTGACAAGTGAAGGAGTCACTGACCCACGTTACCTGTCTCTAATTTCTAAAAACCAAATGGCTAGAGATAATAGATATGAAATCGCCTTCACATAGTGGGCTGTTGATCAATATTTGTTGAATAAATGAGTAAACTCTAAGGTGGTACAAAGGTACAGCAATATGATTACAGGTATTTATTTCATTGCTGTAATCCTCATGTCAAAGCAAGAAAGGTCTGGGTTCTGTCAGAGAACACCATCCTGTTCTCTTCAGTTTACATTCCAAAGTGAGAGAAAATTATTATTTTCCTCCTCCCCCCCTCCTCCTCCCCCTCCTCCCCCTCCTCCTCCTCCCGCCTCCTCCTCCTCTCCTTCCTTCCTTCCTTCCTTCCTTCCTTCCTTCCTTCCTTCCTTCTTTTCTTTTCCTTCTTTCTTCTTCCTTTCTTCTTTCTTCCTTCTTCTTCTTCCTCACTACTATGTTAATGAGGAGGAAACTTTTTAAAGTTTAAATTTTTTACCTAAGAATACAGCTAACCAGGGAGGTGAAAGATCTCTACAGGGAGAATTATGAAACACTGCTCAAAGAAATCAGAGATGACACAAACAAATGGAAAAGTTTTCCATGTTCATGGATAGAAAGAATGTCATTAAAATGGCCATATTGCCCAAAGCAATTTACAGATTTAATGCTATTCCTATCAAACCACCAATGACATTCTTCACAGAACTAGAAAAAGATATTTTAAAATTCACATGGAACAAAGAAAGAGCCCAAATAGCCAAGGCAATCCTAAGCCAAAACCAAAAACCAACCAACCAAACAAACAAACAACAAAGCTGGAGGCATTACATTATCCGACTTGAAACTATACCACAGGGCTATAGTAGTCGAAACAACATGGTGCTGGTACAAAAACAGACACATAGACCAACAAAACAGATTAGAGAGCCCAGAAATAAGGCTGCACACCTACAATCATCTGATCTTCAATAAAGATGACAAAAACAGGTAAAAGGGAAAGGACTCCCTATTCAGTAACTGGTGCTAGGATAACTGGCTAGCCATATGCGGAAGGTTGAAACTGGACCCCTTTCTTACACTATATACAAAAATCAACTCAAGATGGATTAAATACTTAAATGTAAAGCCCCAAACTATAAAAATCCTGGAAGACAACCTAGGCAATACCATTCTGGACATAGGAATAGGAAAAGATTTCATGACTCCAAAAGCAATCGCAACAAAAGCAAAACCTGAAAAGTGGAATCTAAGTAAACTTAAGAGCTTCTTCACAGCAAAAGAAACTATCAAAAGAGTAAATAGACAGCCTACAGAATGAGAGAAAATATTTGCAACCTACGCATCTGGCAAAGGCCTAATATCCAGCGTCTGTAAGGAACTTAAACAAATTTATGAGAAAACGACAAACCACCTCATTAAAATGTGGGCAAAGGACATGAACGGACACTTTTCAAAAGAAGATATACATGTGACCAACAAGCATATGAAAAAAAGCTAAATATCACTGGTAATTAGAGAAATGCAAATCAAAATTATAATGAGATACCATCTCACACCAGTTAGAATGGCTGTTATTAAAAAGTCAAAAAATAACAGATGCTGATGTGGTTGCAGAGAAAAGGGAACATTTATACACTGCCTGTGGGTGTATAAGTTAGTTCAACCATTGTAAAAAGCAGTATGGCAGTTCCTCAAAGAGCTAAAAAGCAGAACTACCATTTGATCCAGCAATTGCATTATAGGGTATATACCCAAAGGAATATAAATCATTCTACCACAAAGACACGTACGTTCATATGTTCATTGCAGCACTGTTCACAATAGCAAAGACATGGAATCAACCTAAATGCCCATCAATGACAGATTGGATAAAGAAAATGTGGTACATATACACCATGGAACACTATGTGGCCATAAAAAAGAACGAGATTTTTGCAGGAACATGGATGGAACTGGAGGCCATTTTCCTTAGCAAACTAACACAGAAAACCAAATGCCACATGTTCTCACTTAGAAGTGGGAGCTAAATCATGAGAACTCATGGACACATAGAAGGCAACAACAGACATCTGGGTGTACCTGAGGGTAGAGGCAGAGAGGAGGAAGAGGATCAGAAAAATAGGCATCTATTGGGTACTAGGCTTAGTAACTGGGTGATGAAATAATCTGTGCAACAAACTACCATGACATGAAGTTGTATAACAAACCTGCATATGTACCTCAGAACCTAAAATAAAAGTAAAAAAAAATACAGTTTAAATTTTTTGTCAGAATTGTACATGCACATAAAATCTCAATTAGTCCTACCTGATTTACTTAATACAAAAAGCAGCCCCCAGCCACCTCACCTATTTCCCCTTCCACAGAAGCAACCACTTTCACCTTTTCTAGTTATATTTTGATCCTTACCACGTTACCTTCAACAATATATCTGTATTGATGCTTCCTGATTTTTCGTTTGTTTCAGGCATCATATATTGACCTCTCATTATGGAAATTGAAGATTTAGCTCTGTTTTTTTCCTCTTGCCCCACCAAACACATGCACCCTTCCCATTTTCCCATCCTCTCAACATAATTATAATTTTGGTTAGATCAATATTCAATGTTTAAAATATTATGGCCATGTATGCTATTCAGGTCTGAGCCATTATAGTAAATAACTTTTTGATTTCTCTGGAATTATCACACATGCCTTTTGCTCATGTGTATGTTGGCTATTTCATGTACTTATCACCAATTCGGCCCCAAACTCTCCAAAGATTGTCTAAATTTCCTTTCATTCACATCAGATATCCTTTCAATTCATCTTCTTAAAGTAGTTTTTTCCATAGCCTTCTGAACTGCTGATTGGTTTCCCTAGTTGGTATGAAGCTATTGTCCTGAGACACCCTCTCATCATCAATTTAGGGATTCCCTTTGCATCTCTCCCCTGTGGGACTCCTATTTCCTGTATTCTATTCTTCTTCTTTTTTGGTTTAACCTCTAATTTGGGTGAAGCACATCCTCAGTAGCTTCTTGAGAAAGGAGAAGTGGGAGATACATTTTTTGAGACCTTGCCTATCTGAAAATTTATGTTTGGAATTTCACTCTTGATTGATAGTTTGGCTAAGATTTTTAGACTACATATTTGTTATATATGACCTATTTTTTTCCCTCTGGAAGTGTGTAGGCTCTTCTTTGTCTCCTGTGTTTTGAAAGTTCACATTGATGTGCTTTGGTTTGGGTATTTTAAATTATTTTTTAGGGCACTCCCTTTCAGTCTGGAAACTCATTGCCTATACATCTGGGAAATCTTTAATTGGTGTTAGAGGGTCTTCTGTTTCTGGAATTCCTATTATGGAGATATTGGAGATATTTAATTATCTTACCTTATATTCTTCCTTTTCCATCAGTCTGGGTAGTTGCCTTAGCTCTTCAGTCCTTCTGCTGTGTTTCTCATTTTCACTCTTGTATTTGTAATTTCCTAGAGCTCTTCCTTGTTCTTTGAATGTGCCACTCCCCTTTTATAGCGTCCTATTCTTGTTTCACAGATATATTGTTTTAGTTCTGTGAGTATATTAAAGTTATTTTTAAATGTTTTCCTTGTATGGCCTGTTTCCTCCCCACTCCCACCCCCTGTCCCATTTCTTTTTGTCTCTGTCCTTCATGTTGGAGACTTTCCTAAGCTGCCTGGTAATTCTCAGATATCTGCTCATGCTTAGGAGCCAGGGACTAAAAATCTGTAGAGGATGTTTTTACACTGGAAAATTTTCTGTAGGGTTATCCAGCTATGCCATTGCTGTGGAAAACCCCAATGCCAATTTTTAAAAACTATTTTCTCTTGAACCAGCCAGATACCTTTTATAGACCCTACCACTCTGCTGACTGGAAGGCAAAGGCCTGGTTGCTGATATTCTAGGAGCCCAGTGCAGGTAGCAAGATGGGAGTCTCAACACTTCACATGTATATGTTCACTTAATTTAATGTGGTATCTTGGCCTTCAACTGATTCTGTTGTTCTTCAGTCCAGACACCTTTTATTTTGTGCCCTACAGAGAATAAACCTCCTGTATTCTTGAGAAGGGGGAAGGGTAGTCACCTGGAGGCATACAGGCAGAGAAATAAGCTCTAATTGCTTCTTAAATAATTCTTAACCAATCTAACTTGTGTTACCTTCTCCATCCCCAGATCTAGAGGCATCAGTGCTGCTCATCTCCATGCTTTTTATTATTGTGTTAATTCTCAGCTTTCTCCACTGTCAGCTTAAGATTGAGCTTCAGCTCTACCAAGTCAGTGACCATTTAACCAATTGCTTACCATTTCTCCAGATTTTGTTGTTGTGGTCTCTTCCCTATGTTCCCTGCCCTTGTTGTTTTTGTTTCTTATGAGGTCTCTGACCCTGGGTAGCTAACTCTTGCTCTCCTGTGACTGCTTTCCCTCTTCCCACCACTGCCTGCTCTCTAGTGTCATCACACTGAGTTCTGGGGCAGGCCATAGCACCTTCAACTCCTTGGCACAGGGAGTTTTACCCAATTGCAGTGGGACTGTCTATGGAAGTGATCAAGAGCCATTTTGAGTACCAAGGCCAGCTCAGAGATTAAACAGAGGAAAAAGAGATGACTTCTGTCAACAAATTAAGAGAGGCCATCTGGGAGGAGGTGGCGTCTGAACCAGGTTCTGAGAAGAACATTCATGTTTCAGTTCAATTAAATTCAAATTCACATGTTCTGTGAATAAGCAGGCATTGGGTTGGGATACGAAGTTGCTATAGCATAGGGGTTTAAATAGGGGGTTCCAGATAATGCCTGCATTTGAATCTTGGGTCCTTGATTACTGACTGTAATTTGCTTAGATTCTATAATCCTCAGTTTCCCAGTTGAGAAAATGGGGGTAATAATAGTACTTTTCTCAGGGGTTGTTGGGAAAGTTAATTAAATGCAAGAGTGCATATAAAGTAGTCAAGGAACTATAGCATAGTATATATAGACAGTGGCTCAGTATGCAGACTGTGCCAGAACACCTGGATCTGAGTCCTGGCAGTGTCTTAGTAGCTCTGAGAACTTGGGCAAGTTACTTAAACTTTCTGTGCCTCAGTTTATTTATCTGTACACTGGAGATAATGTACTGTCAGGATTAAATGAGGTAAGGTGTAGAAAGAACTTAATACAATGCCTGGTGCATAGACAACAATAATACTTGTTAAAAGGAGTATAACATGTTGCTAGGACAACCCTTGAACAAGAGTGCCTGTGTAAAGCCCACATCTGTCACAACCAGGTGTCCTGGGTTAAGTTCCTTAATATTTCTTTGCCTTAGTTTCCTCATCTGTAAAATAAATAGAATCATACCCACTTTGCAAGGTTGTTGTGAGGATGAAATGAGTTAATACATACATAGCACTAAGTACCTGTGAGTGTTGGTTATTACTATTGCACCAGATTTAGTTGTCTTTCTTTTCTTTTCTCTTTTCCTATTCTCTTTTCCCTGTCTCTCTCTTCCTTTTTTCTTTTGTTTCTTTCTGCTCTCTCTTTCTTTCCCTTCCTCCCTCCCTTCCTTCCTTCCCTCCCTCTTTTGTTTTTTTTTTCTGTTCCTTGTAGAGCAGGGCTAACCCACAGGCAGTGTACCCAGAGTAGCCCAAATTAAGTTGTTTTTCTTCCATTTGCTTTTTCCCTAGTGTATTCCACCAAGGGAGGATTCTGTCACAAGTGTACCTCACAGGTCATGTAGCAGGAATGTCCTGGGAACACAAATTGAACCCGGGCCTGCCTGATTTCACAGTCTGATCACTTAAACTTACCACAGACTACTCTATCCTGCTGCAGAAAAACTGAGGAGAAAGAGCAACTTCTGCCAGGGTATAGAGAATGGCCCTGTCAGAGGAGGTGGTGGTTCAGCCAGGAGCTGAGTCACTCATAATCTCCTCTTCCTGCATTAAAAGGTGGTGTCAGGAGGAGACCTTGGAGACACTTCTGCCAAAGGCAGGGGCTGCTGGATCCCCCAGGAGGTGATGGGAGAAGAAAGCCAGGCTCTTCTGTGGGTGTCACCTGCCAGGCCCTGGCCCTAACAGGTGTGTAGCTCAGAGCCCAGACTGAATTCAGTGAGGACAGGAGGCTGCAGACATCACTCAGTGGCCTGATAATTGGATATTTCTATAACGACAAATTACAGTTGTTTCTCTTGTCATCAGTGTGAAAACATTTCCAAGGCCGTTATTTCCCAGGAGGGGCCGTGGTTGTTATCCAGTTAAGATTATGGAAATGCTGGCATAGGGGACGTGAAGCTGAATGGCTTCACGTGAAGCTGAATGGCTGAATGAAGCTGTCTTTCTGCAACACTGGCTTCTGGGTATTTGGCCCTAATGTTGAATGCAGAGAGAGGATCAGGCTCCTGTCATAACATTATCACTGTTAATTCTGCATGAGTGTCATGTTGAGATGAGCTGGGAGCCTTGTAGTTTGTTATTTGGCTTCAGTCTCTACTGTTTTTTAATTTGACCAAAAGACGTCAGATATAAACATCAGTGGAAGGTCCAGCTTTCCTTTGCTTGGAAAATGCTGAGAATTCACAGTGAAAATTCATCTTGGAAGCTTGCTCTCCAGTCACTGGCCTGTTACCTGAGCACTGATGTTCAAACATGGGTAAGAAAGTTCAAAGTGTCTGCTTTTCTGCCTTGTCCTCTCCAGGAAGTCAAACATCTGCTGTCTTCCAAAACTTAATCCTCATTGACAGAAATTCTAGAAGATAGGCTGAAGCCATCCTTGTCCTAGGGCTTGTTGGGGCTCCAGAGAAGAAAAAAAGCCCTTGGATAGAGGCAGTATCATGTTCACTTAACCTTTCCAAGTCTCGATTTCCTCATCTGCAAAATGGGGTTGTTGTGAGGCTTGGTGGCTAGCGCTTGACATATGGCATGGGCTACATGTAAGTGTTAGCTATGAAGAATAGGTGTTTCAGAGCTCTCAGGGTTTGAGCCCTTCTTGGCCTGAGAATCCCATGGAGATGGAGATGCAAGCCTCTCACAGGAGCCAAATCATTCTCCCTGTCTTCTGTGTTTTTCTGGGTAGATCGGCCTTCATGACCTGTCCTGGCATCCCTGCTTTCCCCAGTCTGGCTCAGTTGCTTACAGGGAGGACCATCTGCCTGCAGGATCAGACCCACCCAGGTGCTGAGCTGGTCCTTACTCAGGTCATCCATTCGTCCAACAGTCCCAAGCACCAGTGCCAGACACGGTACAGAGATGAAAAGAGCGAGGCCTTTGCCCTCAAGGAGCTCACAATCTGGTGGGAGAGATGGGCATGAAAACAGATTATAGCCACACGTTGTGAAAACTCTGAGGTGGACATAGAGACAAGAAGAGGCCCTGTGGCTGCAAGAACCAACAGCCCACCAAATGCGATGCACCCTTGACAACAGGGTGGAGCTGAAAAGCTCCTGGACTACACTTCCCAGACCTCCTTGCGGCCAGGCATGAACTTGTGACTCGTTCCTACCAATGGGATGTGTGTGGGAGTAAGGTTACCACTCTGGCCAGAAATCTTAAGAAGTGGGTGTGCCTCTTCCAGTCCCTCTTACCCCTTTCATCAGCTGGATGTAGACGACTCTGAGACCCTAGGGGTTATGGAGCCAAAAGATGCATCTCTAATTTCTGCATAAGGGAAAGCTGCTTCCCAAATAGGGATGCCTACTTTAGACTATGCTGGAATGACAAACCTCTATTGCATCCAACCACTGAAATTTACAAACGTGTTATCTAAGATTATCCTAATGGACACAAATGTCTAATCCAACGGGTGGCTTCAGGGAAGGATTCCAGGAAGAAGTGATACCTGGGTCTTAGGTGCTAGCTGGGTCCAGGAGCTGGCAAGCAATGATGGGGGTAGTGATAGTGTTGAGATGAGGGGCGGGTGGAGGGAGATGGGAGAAACTGGGAGGATATTTCAGGCAAATGAACAAATGAAGCATGGAGTGTGTGCATATGTGTGTGTGTGTGTGTGTGTGTGAAGGAGTGGTCTGTGTGTGTGTGCACCTGTGTGTATGGTATGGGTGACAACAGGAAAGTTAGTGTTCCTGGAGAGTCAAGAGTAGGGGCAGGAGATAGTAAATAAAGCTGCAGGAATTTGTAGGGGACACTGTAGGACCTTGTGTGCCAAGGAGTTTTAATGACTCCTGTAGACAATAGGAGAAGCCCAATAGAATGGTTTAAAATAGACAATGTGATCAGATTGTGATTTATAACGACTGCTTTGCTGGAAATGTGATGAATGGATTAGATAAGGTGAATCTAGCGCTAGGGAGACCAGAAGGCAGTTAGGAGGTAAGCCGTAGCCTCGTCCAGGAGAGGCACAATGGAGGCACAGATGGGCAGTGGTGGAAGGGGCAGGAAAACTGGGTGGTTGATTGGGTTGGTGGGGTGCAGAGACAGAAGCATTAAAGATGAGGCCTGGGTTTGTAAAGCCATGTATAATTTTTACTCATACAAGTGAATAAGAAAGGAAAAGGCAATTAAGTTTTCTGTGAAAGGAAGTGGGCATGGTGGCATGTGCCTATAGTCCCAGCTACTCAGGAGGCTGAAGTGGGAGGAATGCTTGAGCCACTCCAGCCTGGGCAACACGATGAGATCCTCATCTCTGAAGTTATAATAATAATAATAATAATAATAATAATAATAATAATAATAATAATAATTCTGTAATAGGAGAACTTGTTTTAATTTTGTTTTTAAAACTCTCCCTGTGTAGCATGTCCTAGCTGCCAAACACTTTTCTAAGCCCTTTACGTATATTAAGTCATTAATCTTAACAATAAATCCTTGAGTATCATGGGTACAATGACTTGCCTCATTTTGCAGATGAGGAAACTGAGTCACAAAAGGTTAAACACTTTGCCAGCTGGTAAGTGGCAAAGTAAGGATTTGGACCCGGGGAGTCTGTTTCCTGGTTCATGTTCCTGACCACCATGCTCTGTTTCTTGTTTCACATATGGTACAGTGTCCCAGTTAGCCTCCTTCTTGAACCCAAGGGCCTATATGGAATTTAGACACTGATGCTTGAACCTGAATATTCAGTGACCCCATCTGGACACTGAGATCTGGATTCTGGATTTTCCCATTCAAGAATCTGTTCTCCAGGTAGACTATAGGCCCAACTCCAGACCTGCACTTTCTCAGCTTCCTCCATCAACCCTCCTCAGCCCCTTCCCATTGCTGAGACCCAGCATGACTTGCAGCCTGGTGCTCACAGCTGTGACATCCTTGAGGCCCCCATAGCCCCCAAAACTAGAGCACCTGCCCAAAGCCACACAGTCAGCAAGTAGTTAGGTTTGGATTCAAACTGAGGTCTGTCTCCAAAACCACATCTTTTCAACTATTCCCTGTGGCTTCCGCCATTCTCCCCAAAGGTCTACACTCAATCCTCAGGACTCCGAGATCAAGCCCAGGGCAGTTCCACTTCTCCTTGGCAATACAGAGTAAGACGAAGAATGCCAAGTTTCCATCCTTGCAGATATTCTTATCCTCCAGGAATGAAGTAGAAGGGAAACAGAGCCCAGGCTGGCTGTCCAGGTAAGTCCAGCAGGCCGAGCTGCAGCTCATGGACTTTGGCTAATTTGTTATTAATTTCTTAGGAGCAGAGAACAACCCTAACAAGATGCAAAAATCAATAGCTGAGGGAAAGACAAAGCAACTTCCTGAGTACAATGTGAGGGAGGAAAGTGGTTTTTAAAAGATGTTGACGAACTATTTGCTGTGCAGCCTATAAAGTGGCATTGATTCATATTTTTTTTCCTAAGTTGAAAACAGAAGAGTGGTAATGGGCTAGGATAAGGGGTCTGGCTGGCCTGGCAATGCCAAGATAATTATTGCTTAGTTAGGAGCCTAGTGATTTTTTTTTTTTTTTAAACTTTTCGGAGGCAGAAAGAGCAATTGGGGCTGAAATGGGTTTGTAAGTGATGGAGAGAGATAAACATCAATTAGTAGTAATGGCATTGGCTAGAAAAAAAATCCTCTACAACCTGGAACCCAGTGCCTTCCTTCCTGACTCCTTTATGCCCAGCAATGAGGAGAAAAGCTGAGTACAGGGAGAGAGTGAGCCCTGTAGAGAAGGAGTCCCCAGCCCCTGGCTGCAGACTAGTTGGTGGCCTGTTAGGAACCGGCTGCACCGCAGGAGGTGAGCAGCAGGTGAGTGAGCATTACCACCTGAGCTCTGCCTCTTGTTAGATCAGCTGCAGCATGAGATTCTCAGGAGCACGAACCCTGTTGTGAAATGCGCATGTGAGGGATCTAGGTTGCGTGCTCCTTATGAGAATCTAACTAATGCCTGATGATCTGAGGTAGAATAGTTTCATCCCAAAACCATCCCCCACCCTCCTCCCATCTGTGGAAAAATTGTCTTCCATGAAAACAGTCCCTGGTGCCAAAAAGGTTGGGGACTGCTGCTGTAGAGGGATGGGGTGGGGCAGGAGATCCCTGGGTATGTGGCCTGTGTGAGGACCATACTCCAAGCCTGTGTCTCGGCTGCCCTGTTCTACTTTTTTCTTTTTTCTATAGCACCTAGACCTTTCTGAAAAAATTATATTATTTGTTTATTTATTACATATTTATTTTATTTATTGCGTGTCTTCCCTCCTCGAGAATGTAAGCTCTGTTAGGGTAAGAGTTGTTGTCTGTTTTGTTCACTGTTAGATTGCTACCTTTTGGAAAAGGGCTGGGACATAAAAGGCTCTTGATAAATGTTGGCTGAATGAATTAATGAGGCAGGACCAGTCTTCAGAGGTCAAACATTCCAATGTGCTTCTTCACAGTTGGGATGACAGTGTGGGTGACAACAGGTATGTTATCACCCCCACTCTAAATCTGTCTCCCAACTCCTGTTGTCACCCACACTGTCTGTTACAAAACCTTGAAAACCATTTGCCCTGCAGCCTATAAAGTGGAGAATAAATGACTTTGTTGCATTGATTCTTTTATTTGCCCTAAGTTGAAAACAGGAGAGAGATAATGGGCTAGGGTAAGGGGCCTGGTTGGCCTTGTAATGCCACGATAGTTATTGTTCAGTTAGGAGCCTAGTGATTAAATTTTTGTTTTTTTTTTTTGTATTTTTTAGAGGCACAGAGAACAACTGGGGCTGAAATGGGTTTCCAAGTGATGGAGAGAGATAAATATCAATTAGAAGTAATGGCACACCATCTGTTACAGTGTGGGTGACAACAGGCAGTTGGGAGACCGAGATTCAGATTGGGGGTGTGACTTGCTCAAGGAGCGCCAGAGCTGGGACTGGATACTATGTCTTTGAACTGCACCCAGTGTTCTTTGTTCGTGCTGTAACTTGACAGAGGGCAGAGATAACTTCATCTGTGTCTGCTGTATGCCCCTCAGAGCTGTACCCAGGCCTCCTCTTTCCCTCTGTACCTGCCTACTAGCCCAGAAACTGCTCGTTCCCTTTCTCCTGTTCCCGCTTCTTCTCTTCACTGTCTTCCCATTCCTCTTGGTCTTCAGGTCTCAGCTTTATTATTACTACCTCTGGGATGCTCTTCCTGATGATCCAGATTAGACCTGACCCTGTTTGCTGTTCCCAAAGCCCTCTGCGTGTCCTGGTCCTTGCACCCAGGAAACACACTGAAATCACCTGGCCCATTGCCTGTCTTCTTTGCTCAGGTAGATGCTGCGTAAGGACAGATTTTGTCTGTCTGGTTCACTGCTATTTCCCTAGGGCCTAGAACTGTGGAAGACATTCAAAATATATGTGAGGACTTGGGAAGGTGGGGTAGGGGGATTGCTTGAGGCCAGGAGTTTGAGGCTGCAGTGAGCCATGATTGTGCCACAGAGCTCCAGCATGGGTGACAGAGAGACCCTGACCCTGAAAAAAAAAAAGTGTGATGAATGAATAATGAAGTTAATTTGCTTCTCTGTGCCTTAGTTTCTTCATCAATAAATGAGAACTAATAGTATTTACTTTTTAGGGTCCTTGAGAGAACTATATCCGGCATGTAATAGGTGTTCAGTTATTAGCTTTGCATCAATCCTGGGAGATAAGTATTACTGTCTCTATCTTATAGTGGAGAATCTGAGTCTCTTAAAGGTTAAATTACTTGTCCAAGGTCATGTACTCAGTAAGCATGAGGACTTGAACTCTGGTCCATCTGATGCCGAAACTTGAGCTCCTCCTGCATGCACCACTGCCTTGCCCTGGCAAGCAAGGGGAGCTTATTTGCTCCTTCAGCTTTAACAGTGCACTGGAAATTGTCTGGTAAATTTGGAGTCTAATACCTGTCACAGAGAAACTTAGAGAAAGTTTATTTAAAAGTGCATTTAAAGATATAGTGAGTTCTGTTGCTTCTCTTACCCCCATCCCATCCTAAAAGCAGCTTGGCCTATCCTGCCTGTGGACCTGGTCTCCACCTAGATGAGGGCAATAACTTGACCATGACTTCTCCTGGAGACTTTGTCTTGCCCTGGGAATTCCTGGGGGCAGAGTGGGCCTCCAGTGTTTGTCCTCCTTAAAACCTTTCATGCAGGGCATGGCAAAAGGAAGTCAACCTATGTTTTATCCTATATTCCATTGAAATGGTGAAGTACATCGACTAATTTTTTTTATTTCAGTTTTTTTCTATTGTGGTAAAATGTGTATACCATAAAATGTACCATTTTAATCATTTTAAAGTGTATAAATCAGTGGCACTGAGTACCTTCACAATGCTGTGCAACCATCCCCACCATCCATTTCCAGAATTTTTCATCATTCCAAACAGATGGCTCTCTACCCATCAATAATAACTTCCCATACCCTCTTTCCTCCCAGCACCTAACAACCACTATTCTACTTTCTATCTCTATGAATTTGGCTATTCTAGGTACCTCATATAAGTGGAATTATATAATAGCTGTACTTTTGTGTTTGGCTTATTTTACATAGCATGTTTTCAAGGCTCATCTATGTTGTAGCATGTATCAGAATTTCATTTCTTCTTTGGGCTAAACAGTATTCTGTTGCATGTCTATCCTACGTTTTATCTTGTTCATCTGTCAGTGGACACTTAAGCTGCTCTCACCTCTTGGCTATTGTGAATATGACTGTTAGAACATTGGTGTGTAAGTATCTGTTTGAGTTCTTGCTTTTAATTATTTTGGGTACCTTGGAGTGGAATTGCTGGATCATATTGTAATTCCATGTTTAACTTTTTGCGAGGCCAGCAAACTTTTTTCTACAGTGACCATACCAGTTTACATTCCTAATTTCTCCACATCCTTAATAATACTTGCTCTTTTTTTTTTTTGATAGTAGCCATCTTAGTGGGTGTGAAGTGTTACCTTATTGTGGTTTTGATTTGCATTTCCTTAATGGCTAGTGATATTGATCGTCTTTTCATGGGCTTATTGGCCATATGTATGTTTTCTTTGGAGATGTCTATTCAGATGGTAGCCTCCTAGTCCCCTGGGTACAGGAACAGAGGGAGTGTCCTGTTGTCTGTCATTGCCCTGCCTGGGGCATCTGGGCATGCATAGCCACTAACCAAGAGGCTGCGATTTGGTTGGGTTGGTATCTTCAGGGATGGAGCAGGAAAGGGGTACTAGGTGCCCTGTGGTCTTTAGGATGAGCTAAGTCATAGTTCGCAGGGGAGAGGTGAGGCTGTGATGCCAGTGAGTCCTTGCACAGACAAAGTCTCCAGGGTTGGAGAATGGCAGGGAGGGGGGTGGATGGCAGATACTGAGTTCAGAAAGGGAGCAAGTTAGTGATAAGAAAGGCTAGTTATGGGCTGCAACAGCCACTGTGGGCCGGGAGGGAAGTGGTGTAGGGGTGAGTAGCCTGCATCACTGAGAGAGTCAAGTGTCTACTCCACCATCCTGCAACCAGTCCAAGGCACGGGCTTCATACCCCTGCAGCTTCTGCTTCTGAGTTTCCTGGAACCTGGGCCAATCAAGTAGCTCTGTTCTCCCATCTTCACTCCATCACATCCACACTGGGTGCTGATGTCCAGCAGTGGGGAGTTTGCGTGTGTGCATGCATGCATGTGTGTGAGGTGCTCCAGAGTAGGAGGAATTAGGAGAAATGTAAGCCAAGACAGGAGATGGGGCTGCTGGTATTTGATGTCCCACTTTTACTTGATAGCAAATTGGTGTTTGTTTCTGAGCCCAGGCTCTGAGTTTTGCTTCTTCACAGCCAAGCAGGGAGAACAATGGACTGGGAGTCAAGACATGGGAGACCTTGTCTTGGGTCTGCCTCTCACCAAGTGATAAGGGAGTTTAAAGTGTAAAGAGAGGTTCCCACACATTAGCAAAAATAGGTTCTCTCTCTTTCATCTTGGGGCAGGACGAAAAGGGGACCTGCTTCCTGAGTCTGTCCCTGTTGAGTATTATGGTGGCCACTGTACACACTGACTATGCCCTTGCAATTCAGCTAGTCTTCCTTAAGTATCAAAAGTCACCTTTTATTCAGGAGTTTGTATATACACCAAAAAGATTAGCAAAGAAGTGAGCTTATCGTATTTCACTTACTCAATAGTTAACCTAGTTGTTAATTGTATTTAACATCAGCCATAAACAATATGAGGCACCATTTCAGAATGGGCTGTGTGCTGACTGCCAACCCTGCCTTCCTGGGGTAGCACTGACCTCAAGACAGAAGCAACTTTAATCACCATTCAGTTCCCTGTCATCTGCTTTGTCCTGATTCTGCATATTCTGTTGAATCATTTCTGCTTCCCATGTGGCCCACAACCTGTACAGCCCCACACTGGTCATTTCCTTGTTCAGAGTGAACACTTCACTCTCCCCAAACTCTCAGGCATTCCTGCTTTAGAGGATCAAAATTTAGTCTTCAAGTTAACGGAGTTTTCATTCCTGTGTTTCTAGCTATTTCTATTCCTATGTGCTACTGCACAGATTGATGTAATGGGGAAAGATTGGAGGTATGCTATTCTCTCATATGAAATGACAATGGCTACTATAAAACACAGTGTCAGCTCAGTTCTCACTTGGGCTCCCAGAGACAAGCCCAATAGACCAGGCCCCAGGATCAACAGTGGTCAGTTTCCAGACCTCACTTTATCTTACTGTTTTGCCAGGGTGTCATTCTGGCAAATTCCTATTCCTCCAGCGCCTGAGTGGATGGGATAGCTAATATTATGAGTCAACTTGACTGGGCCACATGGTGCCCAGAAATAATGTTAAACGTTATTTCTGGGTGTGTCTGTGAGATGTTTCTGGATGAGGTTAACATTTGATTTGGAAGACTGAGTAAAGCAGATTGCCCTCCTCAGTGTTGGTGAGCCTCATGCAATCCATTGAAGGCCTAAAGAGAAAAAAAGACTAAGAAAGAATTCTTTCTCTCTGACTGTCTTTGACCTGGGATATCAGTCTTCTGCCTTTGGACTTGGACTCAGACTGGAATTCATATCGTTGACTCTTCTGGTTCTCAGACCTTTACACTCAGACTGGAACTACACCATTGGCTCTTCTAGGTCTTTATCTTGTTGCCTACAGATCTTGGACCTCCCAGCCTCCACACTTGTGTGCGCTAATTCCTGATAGTAAATCTCTTTATTATTTATCCATATATTTGTATCTATCTACCTACTTTATTGGTACTGCTTCTCTGGAGAACCCAGACTAATACAATAGGGCAAAGTCAATTGGGCGGGGCTAGGCAGGCAGACACTCCAATTTGTGTCTCTCCTCCTTTAGACATACAGACCAAAGGTAGGTATTGATCAGAGGGTCCTCTGATATTGATGTAGCTTGGTCATTTTATTTTTTTTATAATGTTTTATTCTTATGTCATTTTATTTTATGGGCTTGGTTGTTTTTGCAACCGACCTCCTGCCTGGCTCTCTGCAGTTTTTCTGAATCACAGCTGTAGTCCCTGGGAGGTCCTCTCTCCAGGGGGCGTTGGCAGAAAAGGGAGCATATGTCAGGGGACTGGGCAAGCTGGCAGAAACCTTCTTTATCTGTTTAATGTTTTATTAGAGTCCATGTAGCAATGTATATAAACAAGTCCCATGGTGAGAGAATTCAAAATAAATTACTGCCTGCAATTTCCTGTTTGGTAATTGATCTTGTAGATTGGAGACTCAAGATGGAAACTGCCTGGTATTATTATCCCAGCTTCCATGTTGAAGGGCCCACAAATTCCTTATGAATCCTACAATGTCAGAACCATATGAAGCCTCAGAGACCAGACAGTCTAATGCCACATAACGTTGATCAGGCTCAGAGACTCAGAAATACCTGAGGTCACGTGGCAAAGAGAGGCATAATCCTGGCTGTGATACTAGTTCAGCTTTAGCACCCTGAGGGAGAGATTTTAATAGATATGAAAGATTATTTTAAGACAGCCAAAGTCTGTTATTACTTGTTGAGGGTCTCAGAGCAATTGGCCTGCATTGTACCTCCCTGTTGTTTCTTAATGTGTGTTTATGGCCCAGCCTTGGCATTTTTTTTCTTTTTTTTTCTGAGATGGAGTCTTCCCCTGTCACCCAGGCTGGAGTGCAGTGGCGCGATCTTGATTCACTGCAACCTCTGCCTCCTGGGTTCAAGCAATTCTCCTGCCTCAGCCTCCTGAGTAGCTGAGATTACAGGCACGTGCCACCATGCCTAGCTAATTTTTTTTTTTTTGTATTTTTAGTAGAGACGGGGTTTCACCATGTTGGCCAGGCTGGTCTTGAACTCCTGACCTTGTGATCCACCTGCCTCAGCCTCCCAAAGTGCTGGGATTACAGGCATGAGCCACCATGCCCAGCTAGCCTTGGCATTTTGAATTCTGATTCTTTTGGCAGCCAAAGGCAGCTCTGTGCTGCTGAGGGCTGTTATGGAAAAAGAAAGTACCCAGGGCTCAGACAAGCCAATTACCCAGTGGGACCCTCAGTTTTATCCTCTGTTTTATAGGCAAGATAATCCCTGACCTGCCTCTGTCCCACAGTGACAGAGTTAATGAAAACAAGCTCTGTGAATGGAAAGATCTCTTTTGCAACAACAAAGCCAGGACCTGATAGAATTTAATGCTGAAAGGAGAACCTTCTCTCTAAGGTGCCAACTCACCTCTTGAAACTGTCTCCCAAAATCTTACCACCCCCAGGCTCCTCATTTCTGCCAACACCCCAGCAGCAGAGAGAAATTTCCCTTTAACAAGTTGGTCAAATGAATCTCATGCTGCCCTAAACTGTGTGTGCTTCAGTGTCTATACATTTTCTTCTCACTCTATTGCAAGTTCTTTGCATGTTCTATAGAGTTGTTTTAGTTATCTACTGCTGTGTAACAAATCACCCCAAAACTTAATGGCTTTAAATAACAATAATTATTTTTCCCTCTCATAGTTTGTTTGGGACAGAAATTCTGGAGCAGCATGGCTGGGTGGTTCTGGCTCAGGGTCTCTCATGAGCTTGCCTCCAATGTCAGTCAGGGCTGCAGTCATCTGAAGGCTTGACTGGGGCTAAGAGAGGAGGATCTACTCTCAAGGTGGATCACTCACTGGCAGGTGAGTTAGTGCTGGCCATTGGAGGGGGCCTCGGTTACTCTTCATAGGGCACCATGGATGTTTCACATCATGGCAGCTGGCTTCATTTGTAGCAAGAGTTCTGAGGGTCCAAGGCAGAAGCTGCAAGGCCTTTTATGACCCAGCCTCATTTCTTTTGTATTGTACTGGTCACTCAGGGCTAGCTGTGATTCATTGTAGGAGGGGATTACATGAGGGCAAGGATATCAGGAGGCAAGGATCATAGGAGGCTGGCTACCTCCATCTACCTCTGACTCCTGATGATTCATAGCTTTCCCATTGAACATACACTTGTCCCTTCCCAAGGCCCACAAAAGTCTCATCATATTATAGTATCAGTTTGAACTCCCAGGTCTTGTCCTCTAATTGGGTCCAGGTTCAAATGAGGCTCCTTGGGTAAATTTCTAAAATATAGTACCTCCTGCACAGTTCCTCTTGATCTATAGACCCATGATAAAAGAAACCTATTATCTTCCCTCTACCTAATATACAGTGGTAGGGCAGGCATAGGATAAGCATTATAGATCATCCTGTAAAAAGGAAGAAGAAAGGAAAATGGGAGGTACACTGGGGGCCTCAGCAATTCTGAAATTCTGCTGGGAACATGGGCAGTTTCTTGATTAGAACTCAGTCCTACTGCCTGAGAATGGTTCTCTATGGCTCTTGGCTCCAATCTCCGGGCTCAGAGGCAGAAGCTGAGTCATCTTCTCTTTTCCATAAAAAACAACCAGTGTTTGCAGCTAAGTAGTTTTCTCAGCCTGCTTTCTTATAGTGATTTAAAGGTCCAAAGACCTATTTTCTTTTCTTTTCTTTTTTTTGAGATGGAGTTTTGCTTTTGTTGCCCAGGCTGGAGTGCAATGGTGTGATCTCTGCTCACTGCAACCTCCACCTCCTGCAAAGACCCATTTCATTGTATATGATCACACTGTCCCTTTTAATCCATGCAGACAATGTTTCACACAATGTAATAACCTTGTAATCTATGAATAAGACTCTATAAATCTTATTGGCATTCACTCCATTAGTTAAAAGTCACAACCACAAGTATCAATGTGATAGACTACTTTGCATCTTGAGTTTCCTGTAAGGCTGCTATGGGATATCGCAATTAAGATTACCAGAAGCCCTATTGTTAATGGGTGAGGGACCTCTTTTTTCCCCTGTTTGAAGCACCACCTTACATATTTCTGAGGTCTTAATAAAGGGCTTTGCATTCAGTCTGTCAGTTTCATCTTTAGACCATTTTTCCTACCAGGACACTGAATTTGATCTTTGCCTGGAGGACATTTTAAAATTTCAGTATCATTTCCTATCTGGAGAATTTAGCAATAAGACATTTTCATTTTCAAACTCAGCAAGTCCTGGCCCCTTTATGTTCAATGGTTCTTTCTTTAACACATCTTCTCACTTTTCATATTTTTATTATAAGCAATCAGAAGCCAGGTGGCACCTTCAACACTCTGCCTGGGAAGCTCCTTTGCTAGATCATCCAATTCATTAGGTACATTTTCTACTTTCCATTTTACTGTAGAAGATGGTATTGCTGAATTTTCCCTCACTGTATGCTATGGATTGAGCATTTATGTCCTCTCACATATTCATGTGGTGAAGGCCTAACCCCTAACGTGACTGTATTTGGAGACAGAGTCAGTGAGGAAGTGATAAAGGTTAAATGAGGTCACTAAGGGTGGGGCACTAATTCCATCAGGCCAGGGCCCTTAAAGAAGAGGAAGAGGGATGGGTGCCATGGCTCACACCTGTAATCCCAGCACTTTAGGAGGCTGAGGCAGGCAGATCACTTGAGCTCAGGAGTTCAAGACCAGCTTGGGCAACATGGTAAAACCCTGTCTCTACAAATACAAAAAATTAGCTGGGTGTGGTGGTGTGTGCCTGTAGTCCTAGCTACTCGGGAGGTTGCAACGCGACAAGATTGTGTCACTGCACTCCAGCCTAGGCAACAGAGCAAGACCTTGTCTCAAAAATAAAAAATAAAAAAATAAAAAAAAAAAAGAAGAGAAAAAGACATCAGAGCTCTTCCTCTTCCAGGTGAAGACACAACAGTAAGACAGCTATCTGCAAGCCAGGAAGGGAGCCCTCACAAGGAATCAAATCAGCCAGAACCTTGATCTTGGATTCCCAGCCTCCAGAACTGTGAAAAATGAATTTTGTTGTTTAAGCCACCCAGTTGATGGTATTTTGTTATGGCAGTTCAAACAGACTGATAGACCATATTATAAAGATTCCCTTTCCTCTATTTTCTAATATCACCTTTCTTACTTTCCATTAAGCACTCATGGATAGCCTTCTTGCAGTGCTGGTTATAACCCCAAAAGACACAATTCCAAGAGCCATATATCTGAATGTTGAAATATTAAAAGATCAAAATCCCTAAAGATCAAAATCCCCAGAGTCTAAAATCCTATAAATCACAATCCTGAAAGATTAAAATCTAGAATGTTGGAATCCTGAAAGTCAAATTCTGGGGGAGGAATTACTGTGTTTTTGGTCATACACAGGATAGTTGCATCATGTTAGGCGGAACTATTACCTTGTTATTGTCTTTATTTAAGGAGATTAAAAGAGGTATGTGTGTGTGCCAAGTTGGCAAGGGATAGAGTTGTGGACTTAATTTGAAGTGTCAGCTTGACTGGAATAAGAAATACCTACAAACTTGGTGAAGCATTATTTTGGGTATGTCTGTGATGGTGTTTCCAGAGGAGGTTAGTGTGTGAGTCTGGGTGGACTAGGTGGGGAAGATCTGCCCTCAATAGTAGTGAGCACCATTTAATCATCTGGGAGCCCAGAAAAAACAAATACACAAGGTGAATTGGTCTCTCTCTGAGAGCTGTGACAGGTTTTTCTTCTGCTGCCTTGGACATCAGAACTCCAGGTTCACCAGCCTTTGGACTCCAGGACTTAACACCAGGTTTTACCCAGGTCCCAAGGCTTTTGGTCTCAGTCAGAGAGTAACACAGCTGGCTGCCCTGATTCTCAATGTAAAAACATGGAAAATTCCTCAATAAATGATGATATGTCCTTTTTGTACATCTGCATTGTTAAAAATAAAATCTCTTGAGAGTTTCCATATAACACACACATCCTCCCATGGACTTTAAATAATATCTGATTACCTGTAATATCTAATATAATATAAATGCTATATAAATAGTTGTTATTCCATATTGTTTAGGAAATAATGACAAGAAAAGATATGTGGAACCTATGGATATGGAGGGCTAAGTATCTATATATAGTCATTTTTGGGAAATGTAATCTGACGTAAACACTCAGCACCCACCATCTAGCAGGTCTTTGATGATTACTTGTTGCTCATTTGTTGTTTTACTGACTTTGTGGCTTAATCATAATGAAAGTGGTAGTAAAAGTAGTAATGATAACAGTAACTACAACAACCATTCATTAAGTTCTTATTACCCTGTGAAGGACTTGTTTTAAAATTTCCCTTTTGATTGAAGTATAACTTGTTTCTATAAAGCTCACAAAACTTAAGTGTACATCTCAATGAATTTTTATGTATTTTTAAAACATGTAAACAAAACTAGAGCCAGACATAGGACATTTGCAATACACCATAAGGTTCCTGTATACCCCCTCACTGCCAAGCTCCCTTCCTCCTCCCAGGTAAACACTTTTCTCATTTCTCTCCCCATAGACTAGTTTGCCTGTTCTTGAACTTCATATAAATGAATCATAAGTATATGAACTCTTTTTGTCTGGCTCCTCTACTGTGCAAAGCACTTTATATTCATTATCTCACTTAATTCTTGCAATAACCTTATGAGATAGCCAACAATTCACATGCTGGCTATATGCTGCCCAAGTGCATTTCGTTTAGTCTGCACAATATTTTAAAATGTTTGAGTCTGACTACTTTTAGGATTAGAATTTAATGCAGTCACTAGTGCTTGTTATATTATAGCTAGGCAATGTTATTTACCTTCCTTTCCTGGCACCTACAGGCATTGGGTTTACATACTCTAAGGGGAGCATTATTATTGTCTCTAGCACCTGAAAAAATAGTTGTTCACCAGGGATGAACCACTTGCATAAAACCTCATATCACAGAAATGGCAGAAGTGGGATTTGAACTCAGGTCTGTCTTCCTACCGCACTCCTAAGTTAGGATCAGAAAAGACAAATTTGTCCCCAAATTCTATTGCTTTGAAGTCTGAATGCCTTTGTCTGCACACCCTCCTCTGCAACTTCACGCCTCTGCTTAGCCCAGGGGCAATGCAGGGGCCATTGCAGTCAGCCTCACCCTGACTCCAGGTCAGCCTCCAGTGCTCACCAAAACACCTCTGAACTCCCATCTGATCCTGCCAGTCCCAAACACATTCCCCATTTCTTACTTCTGTATCTTTGCTCACACTGTTTTTTCCTGCCTGGAATTCCCAACCCTATTTAGTTATCCTTCAACGCTCAACTAAAAATGCTACTTTCTACTTGTTGCTCCCACATCCCCTGGCCAATCAAGCACTCCTTTTTCTTCTCAGGACACAAAGACTCAGTTTTTAAAATTTGTACTTCAATTACCAAATGATATATCAAATTAACCCCAAGTGACTTTTGGGAATGTAACCAAAGTATCAGTCCCATAAAAGGCTATTTCATTTATTTAATCTCTGCTAAATGCATCACTACTTTTTTTTTTTGAATATCCATACTTCCTACTTTATCATGATTTTTCTTGATCACATATTATACACATAAACACACACGTAGAAAATTTAGTGTGTGGGCAGTAGTTTTTCTATTTTTCCATTAGAGAAAATATCAGTGAGACTGGGAATCAGTGGACAGATAAGTAGTACAAAACAAATGATGACCTTCTGATAGAAATTTTCAACCTACAAATAATGGCTTTTGTCATTTTTTTTTTAATAACACCGTTCTTTTTTTTTTTTATTATACTTTAAGTTCTAGGGTACATGTGCATAATGTGCAGGTTTGTTACATATGTATATATGTGCCATGTTGGTGTGCTGCACCCATCAACTCGTCAGCACCCATCAATTCATCATTTATATCAGGTATAACTCCCCAATGCAATCCCTCCCCCCTCCCCCCTCCCCATGATAGGCCCCATTGTGTGATGTTCCCCTTCCCGAGTCCAAGTGAGCTCATTGTTCAGTTCCCACCTATGAGTGAGAACATGCGGTGTTTGGTTTTCTCTTCTTGTGATAGTTTGCTAAGAATGATGGTTTCCAGCTGCATCCATGTCCCTACAAAGGATGCAAACTCATAGTTTTTTATGGCTGCATAGTATTCCATGGTGTATATGTGCCACATTTTCTTAATCCAGTCTGTCACTGATGGACATTTGGGTTGATTCCAAGTCTTTGCTATTGTGAATAGTGCCGCAATAAACATACGTGTGCATGTGTCTTTGTAGTAGCATAATTTATAATCCTTTGGGTATATACCCAGTAGTGGGATGGCTGGGTCATATGGTACATCTAGTTCTAGATCCTTGAGGAATCGCCATACTGTTTTCCATAATGGTTGAACTAGTTTACAATCCCACCAACAGTGTAAAAGTGTTCCTATTTCTCCACATCCTCTCCAACACCTATTGTTTCCTGATTTTTTAATGATTGCCATTCTAACTGGTGTGAGATGGTATCTCATTGTGGTTTTGATTTGCATTTCTCTGATGGCCAGTGATGATGAGCATTTTTTCATGTGTCTGTTGGCTGTATGAATGTCTTCTTTTGAGAAATGTCTGTTCATATCCTTTCCCCACTTTTGGATGGGGTTGTTTGTTTTTTTCTTGTATATTTGTTTGAGTTCTTTGTAGATTCTGGAAATGAGCCCTTTGTCAGATGAGTAGATTGCAAAAATTTTCTCCCATTCTGTAGGTTGCCTGTTCACTCTGATGGTAGTTTCTTTTGCTGTGCAGAAGCTCTTTAGTTTAATTAGGTCCCATTTGTCAATTTTGGCTTTTGCTGCCGTTGCTTTTGGTGTTTTAGACATGAAGTCCTTGCCCATGCCTATGTCCTGAATGGTACTACCTAGATTTTCTTCTAGGGTTTTTATGGTATTAGGTCTAACATTTAAGTCTCTAATCCATCTTGAATTAATCTTCGTATAAGGAGTAAGGAAAGGATCCAGTTTCAGCTTTCTACTTATGGCTAGCCAATTTTCCCAGCACCATTTATTAAATAGGGAATCCTTTCCCCATTTCTTGTTTTTGTCAGGTTTGTCAAAGATCAGATGGTTGTAGATGTGTGGCATTATTTCTGAGGACTCCGTTCTGTTCCATTGGTCTATATCTCTGTTTTGGTACCAGTACCATGCTGTTTTGGTTACTGTAGCCTTGTAGTATAGTTTGAAGTCAGGTAGCGTGACGCCTCCAGCTTTGTCCTTTTGACTTAGGATTGTCTTGGCAATGCGGGCTCTTTTTTGGTTCCATATGAACTTTAAAGCAGTTTTTTCCAATTCTGTGAAGAAACTCATTGGTAGCTTGATGGGGATGGCATTGAATCTATAAATAACCTTGGGCAGTATGGCCATTTTCACAATATTGATTCTTCCTATCCATGAGCATGGTATGTTCTTCCATTTGTTTGTGTCCTCTTTGATTTCACTGAGCAGTGGTTTGTAGTTCTCCTTGAAGAGGTCCTTTACATCCCTTGTAAGTTGGATTCCTAGGTATTTTATTCTCTTTGAAGCAATTGTGAATAGAAGTTCATTCCTGATTTGGCTCTCTGCTTGTCTGTTACTGGTGTATAAGAATGCTTGTGATTTTTGCACATTAATTTTGTATCCTGAGACTTTGCTGAAGTTGCTTATCAGCTTAAGGAGATTTTGGGCTGAGACGATGGGGTTTTCTAAATATACAATCATGTCATCTGCAAACAGGGACAATTTGACTTCTTCTTTTCCTAACTGAATACCCTTGATTTCTTTCTCTTGCCTGATTGCCCTGGCCAGAACTTCCAACACTATGTTGAATAGGAGTGGTGAGAGAGGGCATCCCTGTCTTGTACCAGTTTTCAAAGGGAATTTTTCCCGTTTTTGCCCATTCAGTATGATATTAGCTGTGGGTTTGTCATAAATAGCTCTTATTATTTTGAGGTACGTTCCATCAATACCGAATTTGTTGAGCGTTTTTAGCATGAAGGGCTGTTGAATTTTGTCAAAAGCCTTTTCTGCATCTATTGAGATAATCATGTGGTTCTTGTCTTTGGTTCTGTTTATATGCTGGATTACATTTATTGATTATTTATTGATGTTGAACCAGCCTTGCATCCCAGGGATGAAGCCCACTTGATCATGGTGGATAAGCTTTTTGATGTGCTGCTGAATCCGGTTTGCCAGTATTTTATTGAGGATTTTTGCATCGATGTTCATCAGGGAGATTGGTCTAAAATTATCTTTTTTTGTTTGTCTCTGCCAGGCTTTGGTATCAGGATGATGCTGGCCTCATAAAATGAGTTAGGGAGGATTCCCTCTTTTTCTATTGATTGGAATAGTTTCAGAAGGAATGGTACCAGCTCCTCCTTGTACCTCTGGTAGAATTCAGCTGTGAATCCATCTGGTCCTGGGCTTTTTTTGGTGGGTAGGCTATTAATTGTTGCCTCAATTTCAGAGCCTGCTATTGGTCTATTCAGGGATTCAACTTCTTCCTGGTTTAGTCTTGGAAGAGTGTACGTGTCCAGGAAATTATCCATTTCTTCTAGATTTTCTAGTTAATTTGCATAGAGGTGTTTATAGTATTCTCTGATGGTAGTTTGTATTTCTGTGGGGTCGGTGGTGATATCCCCTTTATCATTTTTTATTGTGTCTATTTGATTCCTCTCTCTTTTCTTCTTTATTAGCCTTGCTAGCGGTCTGTCAATTTTGTTGATCTTTTCAAAAAACCAACTCCTGGATTCATGGATTTTTTGGAGGGTTTTTTGTGTCTCTCTCTCCTTCAGTTCTGCTCTGATCTTAGTTATTTCTTGCCTTCTGCTAGCTTCTGAATGTGTTTGCTCTTGCCTCTCTAGTTCGTTTAATTGTGATGTTAGAGTGTCAATTTTAGATCTTTCCTGCTTTCTCTTGTGGGCATTTAGTGCTATAAATTTCCCTCTACACACTGCTTTAAATGTGTCCCAGAGATTCTGGTATGTTGTATCTTTGTTCTCATTGGTTTCAAAGAACATCTTTATTTCTGCTTTCATTTCGTTATGTACCCAGTAGTCATTCAGGAGCAGGTTGTTCAGTTTCCATGTAGTTGAGCGGTTTTGATTGAGTTTCTTAGTCCTGAGTTCTAGTTTGATTGCACTGTGGTCTGAGAGACAGTTTGATATAATTTCTGTTCTTTTACATTTGCTGAGGAGTGCTTTACTTCCAATTATGTGGTCAATTTTGGAATAAGTGCAATGTGGTGCTGAGAAGAATGTATATTCTGTTGATTTGGGGTGGAGAGTTCTATAGATGTCTATTAGGTCCGCTTGTGAGATAACCCCAGTACCTCAGTTGAAAATGCAGAAATCACCGGTCTTCTGTGTTGCTCGCGCTGGGAGATGGAGACTGGAGCTGTTCCTATTCGGCCATCTTGCTCCGCCCCCCGCATCACTACTTTTTTATTGATTCTTAAAGAAGAGAGGTGAGAAGAATCTGTGCTACCCCCACTGGGTTCCAAATGAACAAGCATTCAGAAGTTTATTACTTCCAAATATCCCACTTGCTTTCTAGATATCCTGTAGGGTTTCAGTTCCATCACAGCAATGCTTACTGAGCAGCCCTGGGCTTGATCATGTAGCTTGGGTGTCTGGGAACAAAAAGACAAGGCTGCATCTCTGGGCTAGGATGGGTTGGAGTCTGGTTGCGGGTGTCCATGGAGACAATGGCAGGGTGGAGTGGCAGCTGGTTTGGGAGTATTTGGGGATGCTATTAGAGTTCAAGGTTGTTGATTCCAGCCCTGTCTCTTCTTTTTTGGATCTTGGGATAGTTATTAACTTCTCTGGGTTTCAGTTTCCTTATTTGAAAAATGCATATTCCAGGTAACTTTATGAGTTTTTGGGCCTCGGGCAAATATAATTGGATTTTTTTTATCATCCATGCTTTGAAAATTGGCTCAGAAGTTTGAGATGCAAAATTTTATTTTCTTATAGCAGTATTCAGATAATAAAAGTAATAGATGTTATCTTCTATTGGACATTTACTATGTGCCAACCCTGTGCCAGGAAGGGTTATTATATGCATTATCTCATTTATTCTCACTATGACCATGGTCATCACCACTTGGCAGAGGAGGAGGAAGCTCAAAGAGGCACTGATTTGCCTGATGTCACATGATTGGTGAGCTACTAATTTTTTTCTTTTTTTTTTGAGACAGGTTCTTACTCTTTCACCTAGACTGGAGTGCAGTGGTGTGATCATGGCTCACTGTAGCCTCAAACTCCCAGGTTCAAGGGCTCCTCCCACCTCAGCCTCCCAAGTAGCTGGGGCTAGAGGTATACACCACCAGCCCAGCTAATTTTTATATATATTTTTTTACATAGAGACTGGGTTTCACTATGTTGCTGAGGCTGGTCTTGAACTCCTGGGCTCAAGTGATCTGCCCACCTTGGCCTCCCAAAGTGCTGGAATTAGAGGTGGGAGCCACTGCTCCCGGCCAAGTTACTGACATTTTACTGAGCAAATGATTGGCAAAATAATGGGTGTCATATCTATTTCCTGTTTCTGCTCAGCATCTGCCCCTTGCTCCTTTGCCTGTTGATAGCAAATCTAGACTGTTTGATCAAAGGCAGGTCAATCATAGCACCCCATGCTACTCACTCGGGCTTGGCCCAGGAGGGTGCACATGGTATACACTGAGCAAATTAGAGTCCTTCCTGGGATCTTTCAGATTGAAGCCCGAGGGAGAGTGCTCCTCTTGCTTGGATCATGGTTTCAGAGGAGGGGCTGTAGATGGTCATGTTGTCTCTTACAATTTAGGGAAAAGGGCAGAGGTGGAGTGAGTAAGAGAGAGAGAGAGAGAGAGTGTCAGTCCTAAGTAACTGGGTCCCTGGTTCAGCTCCTGTGCTGGCCCCTGGAATATGCTGCAGACACTGTCCTTTGAAATTGTATGAGTCAGCTAGGGCTGCCATAATAACAAAATATCATAGACTGGGTGGCTTAAACAATAGACATTTATTTTCTCACAATTCTGGAGACTGGAAAGCCTAAGATCAGGGTGCCAGCATGGCTGGTTTCTGGTGAGGGCTCTCTTCCTGGCTTGCAGACAACTGCCTTCTCTCTGTGTCCTCACATGGTGGAGAGAGAGGGCTCTGATGTCTTTTCTGCCCCATATAAGGACACCAGCTTTCTTGGATTAGGGCACCAATCTCATGACCTTATTTAATCTTTAC
The DNA here is from genome assembly GCF_002776525.5 of Piliocolobus tephrosceles. Lineage (NCBI taxonomy): Eukaryota > Metazoa > Chordata > Mammalia > Primates > Cercopithecidae > Piliocolobus > Piliocolobus tephrosceles. The sequence continues at coordinate 53,730,314 of NC_045446.1, read as the reverse complement.
TACCTCACAGACTCTATCTCCAAATTGAGTCACGGTAGGAGTTAGGGCTTCAACATGACTTGGGGTGGGGTGGTAGAGGACAGAAACTTTCAGTCTGTAATGGGATGAAGGGCTATTTACTTCAAGCTGCTGGGAGCTGCTGGCAGGAAGCCCCGAGCTGCCTGTCTTCTATGGTAACTCAGCTGAGGAGAGCTGCCTTGTCTAAGGTCACACCCTCCTTTATGGTGTGGGATATACAGACCTGGCATCCCTGCCTCAACTCAGGGCAACCGACCAACATGGGGAGATGAAAACTTGGCACCATCACCCCAGCTTCAGAACTCCCCTGGGGTAGGTGGGGCCTCTGCCGAGTGATGTAGTTTCACATCTCAAGTTCTCCCTTCGCCTAACACTGCTTCCTTCCTTTCCACAGGCTCTCCTTAATGAGCTAACTTCCTCCAAAGGAATGTTCATCTGGGAGGTTGCTTCCTGGGAACCAGCCTGTCCTGGGGTTCCCGAAGCTGCTCTGCTTCTTCATCTTCCCCTTCAGTTCTCTGAGCCACTCCAGCAATATATTCTCATTTTTTGTTAAAGGTCTTTTGAGTTTAAGTTTTGTCACTTCTCAACTTCTAAACACTTCTGAAAGATTCCTGATGACTTCAGTGAGGAAACTGCTGCTTCTCTTACTCTAGCAGGGCCCACTGAAGAGGGCTAGTGGGATCTGGGAGTGAGGGGTCCGGAAGACAGTGCCATGAGTAGATGGCCTGGTGGCAGCAGTACCAATGGGAGTCAAACTGCTGCCCAGTGCATGGGGTTGAACTGCCTGGTGCATGGGTTAGAGCTTCCCAGTGCATGGGTTAGAGCTTCCCAGTGCATGGGGTAGGGCTGCCTAGTACATGGGGTAGAGCTTCCCAGTGCATGGGGTAGAGCTGCCTAGTACATGGGGTAGAGCTTCCTGGTGCATGCGGTAGAGCTGCCCGGTACATGGGGCAGAGCTTCCCAGTGCATGGGGTACAGTTTTCTGGTGCATGGGGTAGAGCTGCCCAGTACATGGGGTAGAGCTTCCCAGTGCATGAGGTAGAGCTTCCCAGTGCACGGGGTTGAGCTGCCTAGCACATGGAGTCTCAATTGCTAGTTTCTAGGAACAGCACTTTACTGAAGCTCTGTGCCGCCCAGAGTCCAACCTGCCCCATCCTCTACTTCTCTCTCCTCATGCCTCACCTTGCCCCTCCTTTGGCTTTGGGGTACTTCCTTGTCTTTGCCTTTCTTCTCCCTCTTTTTTAGCCTCGCATTTACCTACCCCTCACTTATATGTCAGTATTCTCCAGATTCTGCTTACAGATCTCTTCTTCTATTTATTCTCTCAGATTGAATTTCCCAGTGACTTCAACAGCCACTTTTTGCTAATACTCCCAATTCTGTATCTCTAGCCTGCATCTTCCCTAACTTCCTAAGCTGTACATCTTTGCTGCTGGGAGTTTCCACCTGGAATTGAATAGTGTTGTGGGTTGTATCATTTTCCCCCAAAATATGTTGCATTCTACCTCTCAGTACCTCAGAATGTGACTTCATTCAGAAATAGGTCTTTACAGAAGCAATCAAGTTATAAAAAGATTATTAAGGTGCACCCTAATCCAATATGTCTGGTATTCTTATAAAAAAGGGGAAATTTGAACACAGACACACACACACACACACACACACACACACACACACACACGATAGAATATGAAAGCAGAGATTGGATGATGTGGCAGGATCCAAAGAATGCCAAAAATTGTCAGCAAACCACCAGAAGCTAGGAGAGAGGTCTGGAACAGATTTCTCCTCACAGCCTTCAGAAGGAACCAGCCCTGGCAACACTGTGATCTGGGACTTCCAGCCTCCAGAACTGAGACAACACATTTCCGTTGTTTACACCATTCAGTTTATGGTACTTTGTTCAGCACTCCTAGCAAATTAATACAGATAGCATAAGCAAATATCTAAATCTCATAGCCTATAGAAAAGTAAAATGGTACTGTTAGTTTATTGTTTGTGAAGATGCTGTTTACCCTGATAGTGGAAAAATAATTATTAATGTTTACCTGCTTAAGGCATTACACGCAGGAAGAAATTGATACAGAAAACTTGATGTTTAGAAAATATTTGAAAGAGCTGGAAGAGTGAAGATCAGGAAAAACTGCTGATGGCCTCAGAAAATCAAAAAGTTGCTAAAAAAACTCTCCACGAATGATTTCAGCTGCCTGAAGTACTGATGTAGGTGATTTCTAGGAGGACCTATGGAAACCACTTGTAAAATCTTCTGCCCTCCAATGTCTGAGTACTAATAATGGCTTGTTCCTCTTCCACCTTCCAAATCTCATGATAATGCTTCTTATTGGTGGAACAAAAATCAGGACCCTGCTGGCAGAGGGATCTGGGAAAATGTAGTCTTTTGGTTTCCAGCTCCTGGTGACACTAGAAGAGCTAAAAAGAGCTGGCAAAAGTGCTGAAAGTTCTAACAGTCAGTACAAAGCACAAAATGCATTTGGAGTTTTAAGGGGATAACATTTATGAATTTTCTTTGAAAAGTAAACTGTGCCATGCAAATACAAGATGTTTTATAGATGGAGAGGATTTGTAATCATAGAATGTTTTAATAAAACAATTCATTATTCATGAAAAAAAATCCAGACACTGGCACACTCCAGAGCTATTGCAGGTTCAGTTCCAGAACACTGCAATAAAGTGGATATTTTGATAAAATGAGTCACACAATTGTTTTTTTTTTTGGTTTCCTAGTGCATTTAAACATTATGTTTACATTATACTATAGTCCATGAAGTATGCAACAGCATTATGTCTAAAAAGCAGTGTATGTACCTTAATTTAAAAATATATTTTTAGCCAGGTATGGTGGTATGTGCCTGTAGTTCCAGTTACTCAGGAGACTGAGGCAGGAGGATTCCTTGAGCCCAGGAATTCCAGGCTGTAGTGAGCCATGATCATGCTACTGCACTCCAGCCTGGGTGACAGAGAAAGGCTGTGTCAAACAACAACAACAAAAACACCCTCTCCCCACAAAAAACTATGAAAAATCTCCCCCAAAATACAAACAAATGAAAAACTTTTTTTGCTAAAACATGCTATCACCTGAGCCTCCCATGAGTTTCAGTCTTTTTGCTGGTGGTGGGGGTATCTTGACTTGATGCTGATATCAGTTGACTAATCAGGGTGGTGGTTGCTGAAGGCTGGGGTAACTGTGGCAATTTCTTGAACTAAGACAACATTGAAAGATTTCCCAGTACGATGTGATGCTGTTTGATAGCATTTTACCCACAGTAGAACTTCTTGCAAAATTGGAGTCAATCCTCCCAAGCCCTGCTGCTTTGTCAACTAAGTTTATGTAATATCCTAAATCCTTTTTTGTCATTTCAACAATGTTCACCAGGAGTAACTTCCATCTCAAAAGACCTCTTTCTTTGCTCATCCACAGGGAGCAACTAATTATTCATTGAAGTTTTACTATGAGATTGCAGCAATTTGGTCACATATACAGGCTCTACTTCCAATTCTAGTTCTTTTGCTCTTTCTACCACCTATGTGGTTCCTTCCTCCACTGAAGTCTTGAACGCCACAGAGTCATCCCTGAAGGTTGGAATCAGCTCCTTCCAAACTCTTAGTAATGTTGATATCTTGGCTTCCTCCCATGAATCATAAATGTTCTTAATGGCATCTAGAATGGTGAATCCTTTCCAGAAGGTTTTCAATTGACTTTGCTCAACTCCATCAGAGAAATCACTATGTATGGCAGCTATAGCCTTATGAAATGTGTTTCTTAAATTGTAAGACTTGAAAGTCAAAATTACTCCATGAGGCCAGGCACGGTGGCTCATGCCTGTAATCCCAGCACTTTGGGAGCCTGAGGCAGGTGAATCACCTGAGGTCAGGAGTTTGAGATCAGCCTGGTGAAACCCCATCTCTACTAAAAATACAAAAAATATTAGCTGGACATAGTGGCAGATGCTTGTAATCTCAGCCTCTCAGGAGGCTGAGGCAGGAGAATCACTTGAACCTGGGAGGTGGAAGTTGTAGTGAGCTGAGATCATGCCATTGCACTCCGGCCTGGGCAACAAGAGCGAAACTCTGTCAAAAAAAAAAAAAAAAAAAAAAGTACTCCTTGATCCATGGGCTGCAGAATGAATGTGTTAGCAGGCATGAAAATAATGTTCATCTTTTTCTTTTTGTACATCTCCCTCAGAGCTCTTGGGTAGTCAGGTGTATTGTCAATGAGCAGGAATATTTTCAAAGAGATCTTTTCTTCTGTGTAATAGGTCTCAACAGTGGGCTTAAAATATTCAGTAAATCGTGCCATAAATAGATATGCTGTCATCAGGCTCTGTTTTTCCATTTATAGAGCACAGGCAGAATAGATTCAGCATAACTTTTTTTTTTTTCATGAATGGTTTCTTTTTTTTTAATTGACACATGATACTTATAAATATTTATAGGACACAGAGTGATATTTTGATACATGCATACAATGTGTAGTGACCAAATCATTAGCATATCCACCACCTCAAACATCTATCATTTCTTTGTGTTGTGAATGTTCAAAATCCTCTCTTCTAGCGTTTGAACATATACACTAAATTATTGTTAACCATATTTACACTACAGTGCTATAGACACTAGAACTCCTCCTATCTAGCTGTAATTTCATATCCATTAACCAGCCTCTCTATATCCTCCCTTCCTCCCTGTTCTTCCCAGACTCTAATAAACAGAGTTCTACTTTTTTACATCTATGAGGATTTAGCCTAATTCCTAAGGGCACTAGGATTTTCAGAATGGTAAATGAGCTTTGGCTTCAACTTAAAGTTAACAGCTGCATTAGTCCCGAATAAGAGAGTTGGCCTGTCCTTTTAAGCTTTGAAGCCAGGCATTGACTGTCTCTAGCCATGAAAGTCCTAGATGGCATCTTTTCCCATCTGTTTCATCTACATTGAAAACCTGTTGTTTAGCTAGATCTTCTGGGTAACTTGCTTCACCTTTGCTATCGGCATGTGCTGCTTCACTTTGTACTTTCATGTTATGGAGATGGCTTCTTTCCTCAAACCTCAAGAGACATGTGAAGCTAACTCTGCTAGCTTCAAACTTTTCTTCCATAGCTTCCTTACTTCTCTCAGCCTTCATAGAATTGAGGAGAGTTAGGGCTTTGCTCTGGATTTGGCTTTGGCTGCAGGGTATGTGGTGGCTAGTTTGATTTTCTATCCAGGCCACTCAAACTTTTCTATATCAGCAGTAAGGCTTTCTCATCATTTGTGTGTTCACTGGAGTAGCACTTTCAATTTCCTTTAAGAATGTATCCTTTGTATTTACAACGTTGCTACCTGTTTGGCAGAAGAGGCCTAGCTTTCAGCCTATCTCAGATTTCAACATGCCTTCCTCACTAAGCTTAATCGTTTCTAGCCTTTGATTTAAAGTGAGAGACATGCAACTCTTCTTTTCACTTGAACATATAGAGTCCATTGTAGGATTACTAATTGGCTTAATACCAATATTGTTGTGTTTCAGGGATTAGGAAGGACCAAGGAGAGGGAGAGAGACAGGAAAACAATTGGTTAGTGGAGCAGTCACAACCCACATGACATTTACCAATTAAGTTCATCATCTTATATGGGCATGGTTCATAGTGCCCCCAAACAATTACAGTAACATCGAAGATCACTGATCACAGATCACCATAACAGACATAATCATAATGAAAACATTTGAAATATTACAAGAATTACCCAAATGTGGCACAGAGACATGAAGTGAACATATGCTGTTGGAGAAATGGCACCAATAGATTTGCCACAGACCTTTGATTTGTAAAATCACAATATATGTCAAGTAACTAAAGCAAAGCCCAATAAAATAAACTATGCCTATAGTTGACACTAAAGTATTTTTGTGTTCATTTTCTGAATAATTATTTCAAAACTCTAGTTTTAAGTGAGTGAATATGTTTATGCACATCTGTCAATGAGTCCCCATTTGTCCTGTGAGGAGTTTGTATGTGCAATTTTATGCCTTCTCTGTGTTTGTATGTGAGTCTGTGGGTTAGGAAGCCTCTGTCTTTGTGTGTGCATGTAAACCTGGGCTTAGACTGGAGAGTGTGCTCAAAAATCGATTCTAATAGCAAATCTGTCCTAGCTATTCCTGCAGCACCTTCAGAATCCAGACCAGACCCCTTCACCTCCCTCCTGTTCCCTCTTGTTCTCTTTCTCCTACAAACAGTTCTATATCCCAAACATCTATGTCCTTCTAGAATGACCTCTCCATCCACTGCCTCTCCCCTCGTGCAGGCTTCATCATCTCTCTCCTGGGTGATTGCAACAGCCTGTTCCCTATCACTTTTCCTCCTACCTCCAAACCTGCTCTTTTATTTTTGAGAAAAGTCATCTTTCCTGTGTATAAACTGAATGCCTATTTTATTAATTACCATTGCTCACTGGATGTAGAAATTAGTCTAGAAGTCAAATGGCTTCAACTAGAGCCTGCATTATTACATTACTGCAGTGAACAGAAACTTGCAATTCACGCCTTGTTATTAGATTAGCTGCCAATTGAGGAGGGTCATGACAATCTGATTTGAATCTTGGCAAAGTGAGTTGAACCTTAATTGCAGGAGGTGAGGCATCAAGACTTCAAATCTGGTCTTGTCCCTGTTCACTATCCTGGCGGTAGCCCCTATGGGAAGGCACCGAACACTCTGGATGGCAAGGTGGCCCTTCAATAGCTGGTACTCAGCCAGGCTCCATAGGAGGACAGGCCTCCTGATTAGAGAATTTTTTTCTACTTTGGACTGGGCTTGATTCTTTTGACTTTGTGACTGTATCTGGAGAGGACCTTACAGAAAATGAATTCATCCTCCCAGAGCTGGAGGAAGTTATCGTATTTTTGAGGCAGCTTCTAAATCATTCCAAATCACCAGAAAAGCAATTATGTCCTGCCACTTCTGCACAGGTCTTGCTTCTTCGTTTCTTCCTTCCCTCCCTTTCCACCATTCCCTTAACTGTGAATTACCTCCCTGAGGTCGATCTGTCTGGTGTGATCTTCACTGTATTTCTGGTACAGAGAGCCTGGTACAGAACTGACATTCAGTAGATTTTGTCATGGTGTGAATATGCCAGGCACTGTGTTGATACTGTGATAAAAGGTGAATCAGACACAGATCCTGCCCTTGAGGAGGACAGAGACAAGGAAACAAACAATTAAAATGCAGCAAGGTAAGGGCAATATGAGAGTCGAACACAGCGCAGTGAGGGAGCTGAGAGGAGTGGAATCAGACTCTCCTGCAGTCAGCAATTATTTCTTGGAAGAGGAGACAACCAAGCTGAGTCTTAAAGGTTGCAGGAGTTTTCTAGGTAGAAAAATGGGGAAGGGAAAGAGAATTCTAGGTAGAGAGACTAGCTTGGGCAAAGGCATGCAAGAGGCAGGAAGTACCATGATGTGTGCAGGAAATTGCAAAATGTCTGCAGTGGCTGGAACATAGGGGATGAGGAGGCCACTGGTGAAGGCTTGGGTCAGAGAGTCTGTTCCTAGGGGCAGGGCTGCTATGTCTCACCGTGTGGGCTGTTTACTTTATGAGGGTGCCCAGCCAAGGGGGCCAGTGGGGCTAAAATACAGCTCTAACTCTGTGTGACAAGTGTGTGCTTGTAGTCACATCCTCCCAGAGGAGACTCTGTAATTTACACAAGGGCTCCTGTGGGCTAGCAGCGTCTTTGTGGAGGGCCTTGCAGGTCTGGTGAAGGCTGCATCTCTGTAGGGCAGTGGTTCTCAAGCTTTTCTCATTAGAGTCTCTTAGAAGGCTGCTTAAAACACAGATTGCCAGCCCTCCCTACTTTTAGGGTTTCTGGTTTGTAGGTCTTGGGTGAGGCTTGAGATTTTGCATTTCTTTTATGTTCCCAGTGATGCTGATGATGCTGGTTTGGGAACCACACTCTGATAATTACTCATCTGGGTAACACGAAGCCAGTGGAAAGGGTCAGGTAGGAGAAGCAGAACCAAGCCTCAGGTAAAAGGGGTGTTTTCTAGGATTAAAGTTTCTGATAGCCCTTGTGAACCAGTTAGGGCAGCTGCTATATAAAGGAGAGTAGATACACACTGTCCCCCATCGTGTCCTGCCAGGTGAGGTTTAACAGCTCTATTCATTCAAATGGGACTTCTGTCCCAGGATCTTCCTGTTTAAGGAGATTTTGCTCACAGATGATTTAAGGAACGGCTGTATCATTACATGAAGCTCATTCTTAGAGCATTTAAATAGTGAGCTCCCAAATGATTTAAATGTTTGTTTGTGCTTTATTAATTACTCTCTTGAGAAGCTGGGGACAAGAGAAACCTAAAGCCACCAACTAAAAGATGAGTCACACATGGTAGTAAAGCTTCTTTGAAAACTCTCTTATCAGTTCATTAATACTCGACTTCAAAATTATAAGTGTGTGTGTGTGTTTGGAGAGGGAAGGGAGAAGGACATGGAGCCACAGAATGTCAGGACCTCACACACATGAGCAAATGTTTGCTGAATGAGGCTGTGGCACGTGGATAGAGTATGGTGATGGGGAATCCAGGGATGGTCTGAATGAGGGAATCTGGGCTGACAGGAAATTGTCAGGTTGTATCTGGCTCTGGGCTAGAGTTTAGAATCTTGACTTGAGAAGCTAAACCTTTCTGGAGCCCAGTCATATTTTTGGACCAGGAGTATATTAAACCCATTTATGCCTGGTGTTCCATTATTGGAATGCTAAGCATGTGGGAGTTATTTATATCCTACTGCTCAAGGTCATTGCCAAGGTCTGATTTTTCACACATGTCTGTGCTTCAAAAAAATTGCAACCTCTGGCATTAATGGGTTAATAGGATGCCCATGAGCATGGAGAGAGAATGGCTATACTCTGCCTTCCTTTGGGGGCTCAGGCCCAGCTTGCCCTTAGGTTGGGGGCTGGAGCTCAGAGGTGGTAGGCGGTAAAGGGAGTCTATCTTTATTTTCTAGTTGGAATATAGTCTCCAGGATAAACTAGTTTTGGGACAGAGGTGGGGAGAATGGATGCCAGAAAAACATCCAACCCGATTACCTTTTGCCTGTTCCCAGACTTAGCCCCAGCCTTTCCTGAGACCTGGGACAGGACAGAGGCTGTGAGATCTCTATTACTCACTGATTGATGTTGTCCATTAGGGAGTCTCATGCTGGCTGAAGGGCTGCCACCCCCAACTAGCTCAACTGTCACCAACCACAGCCTGTCAGCAGCGTGACTGGGAGAAGGAAAGCCTTGTCAAAGGCAGCCAGATTCTGCTTCTTGGTGTCAAGGAGAAAAGGAGAGGGGAAGGGAGTTCACTCAGACGCTGCAATCAAGATCAGATCGTTCTTAATTAAGACAACTCCAGGCAGCACATTTCCATAATTTCCCATTAAAGAGGTCCTGATATATGAGTCATTGCGGGAGCTGTGATTCCCCGAGTCAGCACTGTTCTGTGTCTGAGGCTCCTCAAATCAAAAGGCCAATCAATTTCAATCACCCAGGCTTTCTGATCCCCTAAGAGGTGCCCAGCCCCATGCCAGACTCTGTGCCCAGCCTGGAGACGGATGCAGCAATGGATCTGGCTTTAGTTCCTGCTACCCAGGGAAAAAGCCTTGTCTATTTCCTGACCTTGGGAGAGAGTCATGGATTCAGATGCAAATGGGCATGGGGCTATTTCAGGTGGGCTCTGGTGTTTTCTTGATAATGACCAGGAAGTAGTGTGGGACAGAGGGAAGAATACTGGATTTGGAGATAGGAGGTCTGAGTTTCATTTAGCAAATCTTTGTTAGAGTCACCTTGTCCAGAGGCTTGGGATTAAACGATGAATACAAGACAGTTAGTGTCCTCAAGAAGCTCTAAGGGCAGGGATAGACTCTAAACCAAAAACTGAGTTGAGTGTGGTAAGTGCTATATCGGGCAAGCACAAAGCGTTCTGGGACTGCAAAGGAGGGAGAGCCTAATTGGCTGAAGGGGGAGGGAGAGCCTAATTGGCTGAAGGAGGAGGGATGGTGGAGTGGTTAAGAAGATCTCATTTTTAGCTTCCTTGATTATTGTGATCATATAACCTTTAGTGAAACTCAGTTTCCTAATATGTAAAATGGGCATAATATAATTTTCTCAGGACTGTTGTGAAAATTCTGGAGAAGATACATAGAAAGGTCTTGGCAGAACCTGCTTTGTACTTGTTCTTATATTTCCATGGTTGCCTTTTTTTCTAAGTATGAGGATCTTGAGAGGAGATTCTAACTGTGAGTCTGCCCTGGCACATAGCATGGCAGACTCGTGTCACTTGTCATCTAGCCCTTTTGTATTGGTAGCATCCTGTGTATGGGTAGAAGACCAACAGACCACACTGGTCCTGACACATGTTCCTCTCTTCCCTTCTCAGCATGGTTGCTCAGGCTGGAAGCAATGACTCTGAGTGTCTAAGACAAGCTAAAGTAATTTCTATTCTTTGGAAGAAGGCATGTAAGTGTGTAATATAATTTTGAAATATTTTTATTCCAAATAGATCTCAATACATGTTTTTAGGTTTGGCATCACTAGTGACCATGAAACATGAAATTCGTATTTTGCAGTGAAAATACTGAGTTTTAGAGATCCTAAGTTACCTAAGACCACATAGGTATTACATTTTGCAGAGCTAAAATTCAAAGCAATGTCTATGAAACTTGAAGGGCTAAGATATTTCTGTGAAACGATGCTGAAGTTCACATGTGTAATTTCATGACTTATACACTGATGTATCCCCACCATTTATCTGCTCATTAATGACCCAATTTTGACTTCACAATAGTTAAAAAATATTACATGCGACATGTCAGTAAGTTCAGTTTGACCTCTGGTTCCAGCAAGATGGTAGATTAAGAATGCATACAACTTTCCACATAAAAACACCTAGAAATGCTGGGTAAGGTATAATAATAACCACTCAGAATGAATAGCTGAGTTTTCAAGAAAAAGGAGATCCCCTAGAGGCCCAAAGTGAAGAGGGAACCGCAAACAAAAGCAGTAAATACAGAGCTGAGGTTGTAGCTGGGGTGTGTGTGCGTGTGCATGTGTTACTAGTCTTGCTAATTTTGGTTATAACATCCACAGTAGGCTGAGAGGACAGTCTTGACCTTGCTTAAGGCAGACTGTTAGAATTGAGACCTTGCCAGGATTGAGACCCTGGCATGAAACAGTATGTTATCTCACCATAAAAATTACAAAATAAACGAAGAAATGATCCATCCTGAATAAAAGTCAGGAGATGTAATAAAAAGGATAATTGGATATCTAAGAGTTTAAGACACCAAAAATCAACATGAAAAAGAATATATAATATGGATTTTTAACATTATCAAGATAAAAGAATGAGCAAATTTAAAATAACAAATATAATTTTTTTGTTTTGTGTTTGAGATGGAGTCTCACTCTATTCTATTAGCAAATCTAATAGAATAGAGCATAGAATAGTGCTGCAGGAATAGTTAGGACTCAATTTTGTTAGCAAATCTGGCATGCAGCAGAGCAATCTCAGCTCACTGTAGCCTCCGCCTCCCGGGTTCCAGTGATTCTCCTGCCTCAGCCTCCCGAGTAGCTGGTACTACAGGCATGCGCCACCACGCCCAGCTAATTTTTGTATTTTTAGTAGAGATGGGGTTTCACCATGTTATCAGGATAGTCTTGATCTCTTGACCTTGTGATCTGCCCACCTCAGCCTCCCAAAGTGCTGGGATTACAGGTGTGAGCCACCTCGCCCAGCCAACAAATATAATGTTTAGATAAAACTATAATAATTGGAAATTTAAAAACTCATTGAATTTGTTAAACAGCAAATACAGTTGAAGACCAAATCAGTGAAATGGAAGCAAGATCTGAGGAAATTCACGAAAAGCAGGACAGAGAGACAGAAGTATGGAAAAATATGTGTGTGTGTGTGTGCGCGCACATATACCAGAGAGTAAACATATGAGTTTCATATAAACATGCCTGTGTGTGTGCACGTGCATGTGTGTGTGCATGTATGTTTGTGTGTATGAAGTTCCAAATTCCAAATACACAGAATACAGAGAATGGGGTAGAGACAATATTTAAAGAGTTAAAGAGGTGTTAGCTGATACTTTTCCAGAGCTGACAAAAGGCAAGCAACTGCATATTCAGAAATGCCATGAATCCTGAAACTTACTGCAAAAAAGCCTTATATTAGAGGGGCTTCAGAGCTCCAAGAACAAAAAGAAAATCATAACAGCAACGAGAGAAAAAAGACAAATTGCTAATAAAAGGACACTAGACTGACAACAGTCTTCTTAACTGCAACAATAGATTCTAGAAGACAATGAAAGACTATTTTCAAGAGCTGGGGGAAAATAACTGTCAACTGAGAATTCTGTTCCATTATCACTCAAGAGTGAAGGTTAAGTAAAAGCATTTTTAGATGAAGACTGTAAATTACCACTAACTGACCCTTCCTTAAAGAACTAGTCAAGAGCACATTTCAGAAAAAAATGAAAACAAACCTAAAAGGAAGAAATGGGTTGCAGAAAAATGACAATAAGCAAATAAATCATTACAGTTTTGGGTATATACAAAGGATACATCCCTCCTTACTGTATAAAATAAGAAAAATAACAACTAATTCCTAAAGTATACAAATAATACTGAACAGTAATAACATAAATGATGAGCAAAAGTAAAATCAAAATACATTGTTATTAGTAAGAGCAGAAAACTATATATACATAAATATATATATATATATGACTTAGATATTGTTAAAAATAAGTATGCGTGTTCAAAAATTAAGTGTAACCACTGTAAGAACTGATAGATGGTAGGCCTTACAAATCAATAGAGGGTAGAAAGAAAGGGAATTAAATAAAACTCAATCCAATGGCAGGCAGGAAAAAAGAAAACAAAAAGAAAAACTACCTTAAGTAGAAGTCATAAAATAAGAAGGTAGCAACAAACACAAATATATCAATAAATGAAATAATTACAGATGAAACAAACTCACCACTTAAAAAACAGAAGCTCTTGGCTGGGCACAGTGGCTCATGTCTAATCCCAGCACTTTGGGAGGCTGAGGTGGGTGGATCACCTGAGGTCAGGAGTTCGAGACCAGCCTGGTCAACATGGTGAAACCCTGTCTCTACTCAAAATACAAAAATTAGCCAGGTTTGATGGTGCACACCTATAATCCCAGCTACTCAGGAGGCCGAGGCAGGGAGAATTGCTTGAATCCGTGAGGCAGAGGTCATTGTAAGCTGGGATCCCGCTACAGAACTCCAGCCTGGGTGACAGAGCAAGACTTTGTCTCAAACAAAACAAAACAAAACAAAACAAAACAAAACAAAACAAAAAACACACCAGAAGCTCTCAAGCTGGCTACAAAACAAAATGCTGTTTAGGGGAGTTATTTCAAAAGCCAAAAGCATAGGAACTGAGAATGATGAAAATAAAGAAAAAAATGAAAATGGAAAATTAAAAAAAGAAAATATATACAATGAAAATACCAACCATAAGAAAACTATAGTATAGATATGTTAGTAAGATAATACAGGTTTTATTTTTGTTAAGTAAAAATAGGGTTATTAAATGATATAACAAGCAGGAAGCTAAAATAATTATGAATTTTTATGCAGCCTTAAAATACACAGAGCAACACTAGTAGAATCATAGGACAGAATTGATAAGCTTATAATCATAATGGGAGGCTAACATTCTTCTCAGTATTGGTAGACCAAATAGGCAAAATTTAATATGGATATAGGAGATTTGAAGAACAAAATTAATGAGCTTAATTCAATGGAAATATACAGAACTTTAAACATAATAATTTAAGAATACAAATTCTTTTCAAGAATAACTGGAACAGTTCTAAAATGTGACCACACACTAAGCCACAAAGTGAAGACTCATGATCAAATAGCTATATTGTCTGTCTCCAATTCAATAAAGTTAGGCATCTTTAATGGAAAGATAACCAGCCAATCCTCCACGCATTTGTACACTTAAGAAATTCCAAATAATTTATGACTCAAAGAAAAAATAATTATTGAGATGAGAAATGTTTTTAGAAATGAATGACCAAAACAAAATAAACAACAAAACAAAACTCTATAACTCACTAGACGTACGAGATGCAAGTGAAACAGTACTTAAGAGGAAATAAAATTGAGGAAGATTGAAAAGTAATGAGTTAAGTGTCCACTGCTAGAAATTTGAAAAAGAACTAAATAAATCTAAAACAAAGGACATAATAAAGACCAGAAAATGTATTGTAAACAAGCAAAGAAAATATCTATAAAACTAAAGCTGATTATTTGAAAAAGCTAATCAGATAGATGTACCTCTAATAAGATTTACTTAGAAAAACAAGAGCTAAGTCTCAAATATATTTTAGAAGGAAAATGGGATTTTAACTTTAAAAATCATGAAGAATATTATTGGCAACATCATTCCAATGAGTCAAGCAGCTTCTAAGCATCATTGACTACTGTAGTAGTTATGAGGCTTTATCACCCAGTCATAGATTTGGTGGATAAAGACAAAACAAACCTGCAGTTTACTACTGACATAGATAGCAAAAGCACGATCAGTATGGTGTCAGCTCCCTATGTACCTTGTCCCCAGGATGACACCAAAATAAAAGGGTCCAGATGACAGATGATGTGAGCAGTAGGTTGCTCTGTTATGGGGGAACCACTTCTAGACTATAGATAAGCAGTTTTATAACGTGTGGCTGTTCTCTAGCAGGGTGGGGGATGATTAAAGTTGAAAGCTCATGCTTCCCCAGAACTAGGCAGGCAGATAAGAAACTGACTCATGACAACCTCTTGCAAAATAAGGAGTATTTATCTGCCATGCTAAGTTCTTGGGAGGATGGCAGGGTGCTCCGCAAAGATTTAGGTTAGACTTTTTGTGGTCATGCTTTGCCTATGTGGCTTAGATGAATCTGTGCAAAACGATAATGGTGGCATGCTAGAGCTGTATTCCTAGATATTTAATTCTCTTTGTAGAGATTGTAAATGGGAGTTCATTCATGATTTGACTCTCTGCTTGTCTACTGTTGGTGTAAAGGAATGCTTGTGATTTTGCATATTCATTTTGTATCCTGAGACTTTGCTGAAGTTGCTTGTAAGTGTGAGGAGTTTTGGGACTGAGATGATGGAGCAGAACATAGACCTCAGAAATAACACCACACATCTACAACCTAAAATGCACATGAGAAAGTACACCTAAGATAATTTTGAGGAAGAAGCAGATTTGGGGGAAGGCGATGGGATACTTCCAGTCTTTTCATAAAGGCAGTGTGGCTGGGAGAGGGATAGACAAGTAGACTAATAGAACAAAATAACAGAGCCCAGAAACAACCCCGTTGTATATATGGAGTCTTAAAATATGGCGAAGGGACCTTATGAATTAGTGAAGATAGGGAGGGCTAATCAATAATCTAATGGCTATCTGTATGGAAAAAATAAAATTATATTCCTACCTTTCACCTAATACCTGGAATAAAATATATTCCAGATAGGCTAAAGATGAAAAGTAAAACTATGCAACTTTTGGAAGGAAGTATAAGAGATTATGTTTATGGCAATAAGTTAGGAAAGACTTTAAGTTATAAAAAGCAAAATCAGTGAAAGATTGACAATGTTGACTACCTTCAAATTGAAAACCACCACCATAAATCAAGGGAAACGACCAGACCCAGATTAGGAGATTTCTTTCCAGTCAAACAAGAATGAGAGTTCAGTATACCTAAAGGACTCATTTACATTATGAAGAAAAAGAAAAAGCCTGAAAATCAGGCAAACAATATGAGCAGACAATTTACAAATGAACAATAAATATATTAAAAGATGCTCCTGCTCAGCCTCATTGGAAAAAGTTATAAATCAAATCACACCAAGTTTTGGAGAAAATATGAAGAAATAGGAACTCATATACAAATGTGTGGGGGTACAGGTTGATACAGGTCTTTTGGGGAGCAGTTTACAAAGACGATAAAGTTAAGGATGCACATCGTGTCAGCTAGGGCTCTGACAGAATCAGATGGCACCCTTAAATTTGATAATTTGAAGGCAGTTTAATAATAGGACTATTTAGAAAGATATGGACAAGGTACAAGAAAAGCACAAGGGATGGGGCAGTACCCAGAAATTAGTATGGAGTGGGACCTGACCATCCTTAGGCCTGAAGGGCAAAACTGCCGGAGCAGTTCCTGGAACCTGGACACAGAGAGGGCTGTGACCCTCAGTAGTGGGGCCTCGCCAGCCTGTGCTGATCCCATGGGGAGGGAACTGGGGAAATAAGTACCCTGATCACACTTTCCTCCACTTCCAGCTTAGCATTGGTCTTCTGCATTGGCTTAACACAAGGTGACAGAAGGCAAGGGAGCCGGCTGGTTAGCCCACACTATTCCACTCTAGGGGCCCAGAGCCAGATGGGAATGAGTGGATAGTGGACTCTGGAAGGGTGAATGGAAGATAATTTATTATATTCCCACCTGTTGACCAGCTGTTCCTCAAAGGAACATGCCCTAGAGAAACTCATATATTTGTGCACAAGGAGATGTACACAAAGATGTTGAATGTAGCACGGTGGATAATGAAGAAAAAGTGGAAACCACCAAATTGTCTCTCATCATGTTGTTACATAACTGTTAATGTAAGCTGTGGTTTATTCATAAAATGGAATGTCATGTGAAATGAAAGTGAATGAACTAGATATACATGTGTCAAAAACTATAAATCTCAAAAACATAATACTGAGTGGAAAAATGTGGCCAAAAGACACATGTGATATGATAGTATTTATGGAAAAACTGTACAAGCCTATAGCAAATTGTATAGGTTTGTAGTGATGTGCCAAAACATGAATAGGAAGGAAACACTCCAACTTTAAGAAATGATAACCTCTGGAGAAACAGGGAAGAAAAAGAGATGGGGATACTTTAGCTGTATATTTTTCATTTTTTTAAAAGTTGAGTTGAAACAAATATGGCAAGTGTTAACATCTGTTTAATGTCAGTGATGGGTACGTAAGCAAGTTATTTACTATTTAGTTGTATTTTCTGTATGTTTGAAATAGCTCATAATTAAACATTTAAAAACAAGAATGAGGGAAAGGGGTGAATGATTTGAGAGACATTTAAAACATTAAAAAGGAGCAAAATTTCTCTACCTAAAGCAGGATTTGACAAAGTTTTTTTCTGTAAAGAGTAAATCTTTTTGGGTTTGTGGCCTACACAGCCTCTCACAACGACTCAACTCTGCTGTTGCCACTGGCAACATATAAGTGAGTGGATATAGCTGTGTTCTAATAAGGCTTTATTTACAAACACAAGTGGCCAGTTGGATTTGGCCCATAGGCCATAGGTTGCTCACCCCTGATCTAGAGATACTACTTGTCAGGTATATTTCTTTCCCTCCAAAGTGTGTTTTATTTTTTGTTTTTATTTTAATTTTATTTTATTGAGATTGAGTCTCACTCTATCGCCCAGGCTGGAGTGCAGTGGTGCGATCTCGGCTCACGGCAACCTCCACCTCCCAGGTTCAAGCCATTCTCCTGCCTCAGCCTCCCGAGTAGCTGGGACTACAGGTGTGCGCCACCATACCAGGCTAATTTTTGCATTTTGAGTGGAGACAGGCTTTTACCATGTTGACCAGGCTGGTCTTGAACTCCTGACCTCAAGTGATCCACCCACCTCGGCCTCCCAAAGTGCTGGGATTACAGGTGTGAGCCACTGCGCCTGGCCCAAATTGTGTTTTAAATAAAGTTCTGTGGTATAGCTGTATTCCACATTAACAAATAGCATTTTTGTTGTTTAGACTTCTTACCACCGGTCAAGGTAAACAGCTGAAGAGCGGGCCCTTGTCTGTTTTCATTTTTGTTTTGCTGTGGGCATTAGAGGTCTTTCCAGGCTTCACTTAAGCTTGTGTGCACACTTTGGAAGACTTGAAAGTGCTGCAACCCTAGAGTTATTGTTAACTGGAGCCAAGCACAATGAACAAAACAACAAAAGATTAGCAGACATTTTTGAAACACGCAGGAATCATTAGTAGAGGCGGTTGCAACTTGGAGATCTGGTGTGTGATGGGATTATCTAGTTGGTTTCATTTTATGGGCTTAACTAGAGGCACCTTAGTGTAGTGGTTAGGGACTTGGACTCTGGGGCTGAGAACAGCACTCATCTCAAAGGGAACCCAAGCCTGTGTCAGTCATCTAGCGCAGCATAGCAAGTCACACCAGAGCGGTGGCTTCCAAACAGTTACTTTTCTCTCAAACCTAGGAGTAGATGGTTCAGGTAGGCCCTGTCTTGGTTTTAATGGGGGCTGGGGTCATCTTGCAGCCTTCCTCTCAGTCTGGGCCAGGCCTGGGAACATTCAAGCAGCTGGGGGCCGGAACAAGAGACAGCCCTCTCTCTCTATGTGGACTTTCTGCAGCCTGCTTCAGAGTAGTCAACGTGTTTACCCTGAAGTCAGGGGGTGTCGTTCTTGCCACATTCAACTCAGTTCCCTGCAGCAGTCCCAGAGGCTGTGAAGATGAACATAGATGTAACGTATATGTTAATATATGTAAAGTTCTTCCAGCCAGTGCTTGGCACAAAGTAAGTGCCACGTGTAAGTGTTTGTTAATAAAATAAAAGAAAAAAGAGAGGCAGGTACAGTGGCTCATGCCTGTAATCCCAGTGCTTTGGGAGGCCAAGGTGGGAGGATTGCTTGAAACCTGGAGTTTGAGACCAGCCTGGGCAACATAGCAAAACTGTCTCTACAAATAATATAAAAACTAGCCAGGTGTCGTGGCACTCACTTGTAGTCTCAGCTACTTGGGAGGCTGAAGTGGAAGGACTACTTGAGCCCAGGAATTTGAGGCTGCAGTGCACTGTGATAACACCACAGCACTGCAGTCCGGGCGAGAGAGAGAGACAGTGAGAGTGAGAGCGAGCGAGCGAGCGAGAGAGAGATATTACTGAATTTTCTTTTCTTTCCTTTTCTATTTCCTTTCCCTTCCCCTTTCCCCTTTCCCCTTTCCCCTTTCCCCTTTCCCCTTCCCCTTTCCCCTTCCCCCTTCTCCCTTCCCCTTCCTTCTTTCTTTTTTTTTCTTTTCTTTCTTTCTTTCATCTGTCTTACTATGTTGCCTAACCTTGTCTCAAGCTCCTGGGCTCAAGGGATCCTCCTGCCTCAGTCTCCCAAGTAATTAGCATTACAGGTATGTGCCACCGTGCTAGACTTAATTCTCGAATTTTCCAGCTTGAGACTTAAATACTTACAAATAGACACAGCCTTAATAGCTAGTCCATGGAGGGGACCCTTCCTCCTCCCAGACTCCACCTGCTGCCACTGCTCATGGCTTCTTTTCACAGCTCTTTCCTTCACTCCACACAGATCTGCCAACAGCCTGTCTATCCATAGCTATGTACCATCAACCATTTGGACTTCCTTTGAACTCACTCTCTCAGTTACTCAGCAATCATGGACAGAGCCCCTCCTATGAGCAGGCCATCGTTAAAGGTGCCAGAGATAGAGAGTGAAGACGTCATCTGCACCTTCTGCCAGCACCTGTGATTCTGTGGCAGGCCAATGTGTTAGCTTACAGACAGATAAAAATCTCAGGCCATTCACGGTTGACACCATGCAGTGGGATATTTAGGATTCTATGAAGACTGACAAGATGAGTGTATGTGTGTGTATAGGGGAAGAAGGTGAGATTTAGAGGAAGGACAATGGATATGGCATGAGGATGTATGTGTACATTTGGTAGGGGGCTATCAGCGGAGGCACCATAGGAGAAGTGGCACTTGGGCTGGGGCTCAAAGGTGGTAGGTGCTTTCCAGGCAGACTCTGTAGGGAAGGGCATTTCCAGCAGAGGAGCAGAACATGTGAGGGCTCAGAGGAAGGTTTGGTGATTATAGGCAGTTTGATAAGAGCAGAAAGAGTAGAGAGCAGCTCCAGGAGTCCTTCCCAGAATTCCTGTTACCCCTTACCTATACTCAGGTGGCCTCTGGCAACATCCTGTGGTGCCACAGAAAGGACTGAAGCTTTGAAGTCAGGTGGAGTTGAACTTGAATTTCAGCCCTGGTGCTTAGCTCCTCAGTGACATAATGTAAGCCATTTAATCTCTCTGTGCTATAATTTTCACATCTGTAAAATGGGGATAATGATCTTTCTCACAGAAGTAGGTAGGGATAAAATGAAATGATGTGTGAAAGAACCTTTTGGCATTGTGCCTAGTATGTTGTGATTACTTGAAAATGGTAATTATTACTCCCTTTATAGAGCTGATGAGTGTGTGTGTGTGTGTGTGTGTGTGTATGCATGTGCACATAAATATATGCACATAAACACAGAAAGTTATACGTGGAAGTTTCCTTTCCTCCTTATTGTCTAACACTGTCTCCTTGACACTGAAATAGTTTAAATCACTGCAAATAATGGGAAGCAAATTAATGTAGAGTTAAAAATAAAACTTGAGTCCGAACTATACCTCTGCCACTTACCACCTAGGTAATTCTAGTGAGTCACATCCCTTTTCTGAACCTTCATTTTATTATCTGTAGGATGGGAGATATTAAGACATAATTCATAGGGTTGGCATGAAGGTTAAATGTGGTTAATAAATCCAAAGTGACTGGCATGTTCTCAAGTACTCAAAAACTGTTTTTTTGGTGATGCAAAATTGCTTTGTGTGGCATAAAACACTGTGTAAATGTAAGAGATTATTCTTTTATCAAGGCAAGATTCATGTTTTCAAAGGTTAATGGCTATCTCAAATCAAGGTTTCACTTTTCTGCTGACTCTGTTGTTGGAGATGGTATGGTGGAAGAACAATGCTTCGATTCCCTGTACTATCAAGGGACTAACATTGTTTTCTGCACTCTGCACAGAGCCCCAAAGCAACCCACCCAACATCACAGCAAAATGCTGCAGGGTCATTTTGATGTTCCAGGAGGAAAGAACATGTTGGTTATTGTGTGAAGTGTGTTGGAACATGAAACATGGACAGTATACTAAATAAATTACATTAGCTGTGAAACATCTATAATGATTCTAAGACAATTTAAAATTTGACATGAAAATTTTCTGTAAAACCCATGTTAAGAAAATTATGAGCGCCATCTTGTGGCAAGATTGCCCTTAAACCATCATACCTGAGAACACTCCTTAGAACCTCTAACAAAAGCAAAGAACATTCATCTACCCATCTATCCATCCATCCATCCACCCACCCACTCTCCCACCCACCCACCCACCCACCCATCCATCCATCCACCCACCCCCCACCCACCCATCCACCCATCTACCTATGCATTAATCCATCTAAAAATCTACTCAATCATTTGTCCACTTACTCAAAATTTATTGAATGTTTTCTATGCTTTGGTTGGAGAGATGCCAGGACCCCGCTAACAAGAAGACCGCAGGAGGTGATGACAAATATGGAAAAACCAACAGTCCTGGAGAACCTTGTTGGAGCACACTTAATCTGGTTGTTGTTGTTATTACTGAGGTGGAGGAGACAGGCAGATCAGTCTTCCTGATGGAAGAGACACTAAAGCTGAGATCTGAAGGATAACAAGAGTGTGTTATACTAAAGAGGATGTCTCCTGTGTTCATTCTCCTCTTGGGGTGGATATAGCTGAGAGAATAAGAGAGCTTTAGAGTCCCCATTGAAGTTACTTTTTATGTGCTGTTAGTGCATTGGTGGCCCCTCCAGCCCCCACCTTGGTAGTTATGACAAATAGGAGAGTGTCCAGCAGATAGTGATCAGGGTGGTGGGAGGGCACTTGAAGAAACTGGGAAGAGCTGTGAAACGAAGTGCTTGATAAGTGGACACATTCTATTACATGAGATTCATGCTGCCTATTAATATTAGAAGTATTAATAGCTGCCATTATGTTGGGTTTTTCATTTAATAGAATTTGTTATACCCATGTTGGCAGAGCTGTGTTAGTGTGGGCTGTTGGCCAAGATGTGGGAATGGCCTCATTATGCATACCCAGACACGTAATGGTATTCTGCATTGGGAATCTACTTCTATTATCTGATATAGGTTGTTAACTAAGGTATTACAGAAAAAGATGCCCAGCAGCAAACTGGTTACACTGGAGAATGGTTGGCCCAAATCTGAAGGATAAATGGCCTTTGAACATCATTTCATTCTCTGCTCCCTTTGTAGTTGCCTGGAATTAATGCTGAGCAGAACTGATGTTTTGCCTTAGCAAGGCATATACAGTGGCTTCAGCAGGCCTGAGCAGGGCCTGGGATTTTCAGAGCGAGTGCCGTTGAGTTCAGCACACTATCTGTTGACTTTAAACTGTGTGTCCCTTATCCTTTGCAGCACCCTTGCACTATTGTTTCCCTTATGATAGAAAAGTATTTGTCTGTATCCATGTCTTCAGTAACAATGAAAACACATGAAAGATGGCCTGAAAGGGGTTGTGTGTTTCAAGAAAAATGGCAGAAAGCGTATTTCTTTGTGGTATTAAAAAGTATGTGTATGTATTTAATATAAACCAAGTGTGTCTGCATGTAAAAGCTT
This sequence comes from Piliocolobus tephrosceles, assembly GCF_002776525.5. Lineage (NCBI taxonomy): Eukaryota > Metazoa > Chordata > Mammalia > Primates > Cercopithecidae > Piliocolobus > Piliocolobus tephrosceles. The sequence goes on along the minus strand of NC_045446.1, from coordinate 53,707,758 downwards.
CTCTACCTCCTTCGTTCATATAGCCCTCTTGGATTTTGTGGGTATTTGCTTCAGGATAGGCAGGAAGTGTTCTAGGCAGTGGCCCAGAGTGAGCATTACTGACCTTGACAGTCACTCTGTCCCAGGTGGCATCCCCTCCTCAGATCCCAGTGCTGTCCATGTGCAGACTGGCCACATTTAAAGGGCCATGGATGGGGCTTAAGGGCAAAGCTCTAATATGTCAACCATTTTTTCTAATGGGATCTTGCTTCTCTTCTTTCGTATAGCCCAAGTCAGACGTAATGTGATGTTTTATTGGGATGGCCTTGGTGTTTTATTGTCTACACTTAATTATATCTAAAATAATTTGTTTACTCTGTGGCCAGCAATCGATCTGTGAATTCAACAGTGTAGGTCCTGCCTCTCAGTCTTTGCCACTTCACACCTGGGGCCAGTGGATTTTCAGCTGCAGGCTGAGTCCTCCAGGCCTGTTTTTAATGGTAATGGTGGGAGGAGATTAAGATACCCCAGGGATGAGCATTGCACTGTCCTGCTGCCTGGGCACAACTAAGTCTTCCCCAGATCTGATGCTGGGTTTCTGCTTCTTCCTTCTGACAAAATGCTAGCCCTTGAGGACTTGCCTTCAGAACCTTCTAGGACTTTATGTTCTATTCCTATTTAACACTACTAATCATTTCATCATTCTTCAGGAGCATGGATTATGAACAAGGAGGCCATAGCAAAGTAAAGAACTTAGTCTAACCATTAGAATACATTAGACACACCCATTCACCAACAGGGGGCAAGTGCCACTGTATTAGAGAAATTAATGATGTAATATTCAGAGAATAATAAATAGTGTTTCCGGCTTGAATGATGTATAGTCTCTTTTTAGAAGAAAACAATGCTGACAAATAATTTTATTATCATAATTAACTTAAATATACACAGATGCTAAACTAAGTATAATCTTAAAAACATAACCCATGTATAAATTTAAGTATAAGCAAAACTATGTAAACATTAACATTTAACATAAAAGCTTAGACAAGCTTTTATGAATTTATAAAATACAAACAAATCCACAAAATCAATAGAATTCAGATTAATATGACCAGTGATGTTGGTTTGCTAAAACAAAATCATTTCTTGCCATGTGGATATGGTCCTGGGGCTATGGCACAGGTTCGTGTGAGTTGGCCATGGCTCTGCTGAATGTACTGCATGCCACATGATGACTCAGTGTGTCTGCTCTCTTCCTCTATCCTAAATGTCATGACACCTTTGTTTCTACAGGATGCTGTGAGGTCGTTTGTTCTTCACTTGTCAATGATTGTGTTGAAGTCCATCACACTCATTTTTCACTAGTCTGAGAGAATTAAAGCAGTTCTGTTTGACCCTTATGCTGTCATAAACACAAATCTACATGTGGACATAGAAATTCTGTGGGTTGAGTTGGTCATTCCATTGACCTGCAAGATAAATATTGATTATTTTTATATTTTCATCAATATGAAAACAAATTAAAAAAACGATATCAGAATCTCATGAACCCAGAGAAAATGTCCACAGGCCCTAGTTTGAGAAATACTGGCACGAAACACCCAATGGCATGACTAGCTCCCTGATATGGGGCGGAAATTGAGGGAAAGATCAGGGGCTTAAGCTGCCAGAGTGTGACAAAATCAGTTTCTACCGGCTCTAATCTATATCTCATCAAAGTTGGTCTGTTCTCAGTTTTACTGGCAAACTGAGGCAACTTAATTACTCATTTGAGTTCTGATCTTCAATTATTCTGTATCTGGTGTGGTGCTGCTGTGCTTCTCTGATAGTGACCACTTGCCATCCTGCCCAGTGGTAGGCTTAGGAATTAGGAGTCTAATCTGGCTGCTCATTGTCCAGAAGTACAGACTAGAAACTCTAGTCTGAAAAATGTTTATGCTACTCCAATATTCAAGTGTGTATCTGTATCATCAAGAGAATTTTAGATAATAGCCATTAAGAGGTCCCAAGAGAATGGCATATATTTCCAATTGTAAAGGATCTTTTGGAGTAAAGAAGGAACTCTGACCATGGAAATGTTCAGACAACTACAAGGAATCCATGAGCTTGGATGCCTTTTACAGGATGGGCAGATAAAAAGAATATGGACTGTAACTGGCATTGATAATGCCCCAACCCAATAAGAAATTTTGAGTTGTTAAAACATATTATTTCTAGCCTCCAAACACGGACCCACTTGGGAGAAAATGAAGCAGCATAGTACCAGATCCACGGGACCTGTTCCCAAAGTCCTATTGGCAGGCTTGGTCCACTTGCAGCTCACCATCCATGGTCTTTGGCCACCTTTTCTGTGGTCATCATAGCTTGATGGGACTTTCTCTTGCATCCTGGAACCAGTTGTCCACAGCCTTGCCTGCTTCAAGAGCCCAAGGACCAAACCTCAAAGAATACCTCAGATTGTTCCCCAACTGCTGCCACTGACCTCATTTGGACTGATGATGCACTCAACAATTTGACTTTACACTGTTATTTTTCCTGAAACTCAATACTCTCAATTGAGTTCTACTAGCTGTATTTCTGTAAAGTCATCACAAACATTTTTTTAGAATACAGTGAAATGTGAATGAATGATTTATTGTGTACATGCATATGGCAGAATATGTGTAGTGGTTATAGATCAGTTCTGGAATTAGGCCTGAGTTTTAACTTTATCTTGCCACATAGGAGCTGTATGAACTTAGACAAATTACTTAATCTAAGATGTAGTTTTCTTATCTGTAAATAGGGATCATAATAACATATATTTCATAGTGTCATGGAGAGGACTAAATGGGATAGCACGGTATCTGGCATATAACTGGCACTCAATAAGTGGTAATTTATTATTACTAATTGAGCATTTATATATGCAAGCCTCTGGGTTAGGCACAAGGGATGCAAAGATCTCCATCCTCAAGTAGCTCACAATAGATCTGAGTTCTTCCCAGGTGCCACTCAGAAGGGGACCAACAGTCAGACAGATTTGATGTCAAATCAACTGAATTTTGCAACCAGAGTAAACAATTTCTCCTCATCACCTGACCCTGATTAGGATGGGATTAATTATATAGCCTGTGTTCTAGAATTAGACTGCATACTGAGGCTGAGAACATCCAGGTGGGGAGATGGGAGGTCAGCAAGTTCAGTTTCCACAATTTCATGGTTCAGACTTGGCCTAATTTGAAAAGTCTCAGAATGGCAGCAGTGAGGCTCCTCAGCCCTTGTTGAGAGATGCTAATGAAGAATTTGTGTCTCACCAGTGGCTACTGCATGAGGAAGCTAGAAGGAACCTCAGGCCATCTTTTCTTACTGACGGTCAAAAACATATGCCTCAAGCAGGATTCATAAAGATATCATTTTAGTCTTTGCTTCCTTATTTCTGAGTCAGTGCACAAATAGTTTGTTTTCTGGAGCTTCAGGGAAGCCCAGATTGGCACATTAGCCAGGGAGTGATGTGCCTCCTTTCTGGGCTGGCTGTCCATAATGCATTCAAATCCAGAAAAAAAGGAGGAATTTGTTCAAAATTTATCAATTGGGCCATTTTCTCAATGACAAACAGATGGCTCCTTTGAGTTATTCGGAGGGAGAAGATTTTTTTCTTTTTGTTCTTCTCAGTTTTTATGGTTTAAAAGAATTAGTGTTTAATCTGAATTCTAAAATTGTTAATTAGTTTGTATTTGCTTCACTAAATCTGTTAAATAGATTTTTATCACTTTAGCTGTATCTTTCTGGCAGCATCTGGTGTCAACTTTGCAGAAATAATGTTGGTTTTACAGCCAAAAATCAGAGGTTAAACCTCCAGGACTACAGATGTGACAGCATTAAAGGGAAATTCATCACCCCCAAAGCTTTCATTCCCATATAGTTTCGAATCAGCCCAAACATGAACAATGTTCTTGTTTCCCTTTCATTCTCCAGGAGCACTGTGGCTCAGTTCCCTTTTGATTTATGAGTGTGGTTGTTGCTGTTGAGATCTCCCAGGGAGACCTCAATCTGCCCCAGCCAGAGGCTTGGAAAACAGTGGAGGATCTTCTTGCTCAACCTCCTTTCTGTTGCTTTCAGGGGATTCCATCCAGGGCTAGGGCTGTCCATCAATTCATTTGACAATGGGCTTGCATGAGGTAAGGGCTGTGTGGGTACAAGCTCTGTAGTGTCACCTGCTGGCAGGGGCACAGTAGGGCAGAGCAGCAAAATGAAGGCGGCCTATGTTACAAACGAGCTACTTTGAACTCAAATTAGTGCACCTGGGGGAATAACTAAATGAAAGACAGCAAGTCATTATAAAGGCTGGGGAATTTGAGTAACAGGGAAAAGCTATTGGGCAGCAATCAATTTAGGTCTCTGTGGTAGGCTGAATAGTGGCCCCTAAAAATTCTAAATGTTTTTAGAATTTTTATATCTAAAATATCTGCTTCTGAATCCCCAGAACCTGTGAATGTTGCTTTACATGGCAAAGGGTATCTTGCAGATGTGATTAAGCAGCTTGCAATGGGGAGATTATTCTGGGTTCCTTGAGTGGACCCTAAAGGTAATCACGAGTGTCCTGATAGGAGAGAGGCAGAGGGAGATTCGACAGAAGAGGAGAAGGTGATGTGATGGTGAAAGCAGAGATTGAAGTGATGAACTTTGAAGATAGAGGAGGAGACCACAAGCCAAGGAAGACAGACAGGCATCAGCAGCTGAAAGAAACAAGGAAATGTATTCTCCTTTCAAAGCCTCTGGAAGGAATTAGCACTGTCAACACCCCAACGTTAGTCCAGTGAAATTGGTTTTCGGCTATGTACTACCAGAACTGTGAGAGAATAAATTTGTGTTGTTTTAAGTCACCATAATAATGGTATTTTGTTGCAGTAGAAACAAATACAGTATCTTTTCCTTGCTTGATGCCAAAGAGTTCCACTCCAGCTGCCAGAGGTATTTTACAGGGCCAAGAGGAGATGGCAGGGAACAGCATAGTGCATTACCTTCTTCAAGAAGAGCTCCTTCTTCTGAAGTCCATCTGTAGTACAGGTGTGGGCAGCTGCAGCCTGAAGCAGAAATAGGAGTAGCAACTGGGAAGCCCTGTGGGATTGGGGAAGAACATTTCTGAGCATCATGAACCCTTGGCAATAGCAGACAGTGTGAGAATTCTCTGCAATTAACATATTTGCATAAATATTAGGAAGAGGCCTGATTAGCACAGTGAGCATGACTCAGAGGAAAGTGGAGGGCAGAGGTGATCAGGGAAGGGGCTCTGAATAGGGTGAGGACAGAGACGCCACCTTAGGCACATCCAGTGCTCTGATGGAGAGGGACTGGCTGTGAACAGCCAAGTTGTTATCGCCTTGCCCTTCAGATGTAGCTATGGACAGTGGGAGGGGAATCTGTGGGCAGACCTCTGGAGCTACCATCCCCATTTCACTCAAACGACTCCAAGTTTATTTGTTGGACACATTGGGCTTCCAGGTGGAATTTCACTTAAGAAAAAATTCTACTGGTGGAAAAAGATCTTGGGGGGTATATTGTAATTTTGAGACAATTTTACATGTACAGAAAGTTGCGATAGTACAAAGAACTCCCATATACTCTTCCCTCAGATTCACCAAGTTAGCATTTTGGCCTATTTGCATTATCATTTGTTCTAAGTATTAATGTTTTTTTCCTGAACCATTTAAGAATAAGTAGGCATTAAATTCCTTTACCTCCAAATATATCGGTGTGTATTTTATTAGAACAGGACATTTTGTTATATAACCACGGTACAATGATGAAAATTGAGAAATTCAACACTGATAAAATGCTGTCATCTAATCTTCAGCTCAAATTCAAATTTTGCCAATTGCCTTTATAGCAATTTTTTCCCCCAGTCCAAGATTTGATCCAGACTCCTGCATTGCATTTAGTTGTCATATCTCTCCAGTCTGCTTTAATCTGGAACATTTCCTCAGCTTTTGACCTTGACATTTTTGAACAGTACAGGTCAGTAATTTTGTAAATTGTCCCTCAGTTTGAGTTTGTCTAATGTTTCCTTATGATGAGGTTCAGATCTTGCATTTGAGCTTGAAACTCACAGATGTATGTTGTGTCCTTCTCAGAACATGGTATTCGAAGGCACATGTGGTTGCTTTGTCTCATGGGTGATGGTGGCATTGATCCCTTGGTTACATTGGTGTCCTTCAGGTTTCCTCACTGTAAGTTAGTATTTTCCCCTGTGTAATTAATGAGCAATTTGTGAAAGATACTTTAAAACTAGGCAAATATCCTGTTCCTTATTGAATCATCACCCACTAGTTTTAGCACTCACTGTTAATTCTTACTTGTGTCAAAAGAAAATTATAACTAATTTAGTTTAAAGATTGAATTGACTTCCATTTGCCATTCCAGAATCAGGCAACATCTCTTTAAGAATGACTGTTCTAATGAGCTGAGCAGAAGAGATTAACTTTATAGGCTGAAAAGGGTTGAAGAAAGCAGAAACAGAGAATAAAAAGTGGATTGGTAGTTTCAAAGTTGCTCTCATTATGGGGTTAAAACAGAGGGGACTTCCTTATGCTGACTCGGGTAGACTAGAATCTCCTGATTTTTGGAAAACTTGCCTATTTCAAAGTTCAGTTTGATGACATGGCACTCAGCACAAAATTTCCATTCTGGTTTGGTCTGGTTTGCTTGGGCCTGGTGCAGGGGGATCGTCCAAAACAGGGGCCTCCCATAAACTTTGTTTAACTCTTGAATCTATTATAACTGTGATGATTTGCAAAATGGCAATTTATCTAACTCCGTCAGTTTTTCTACATTAATTTGTTGGCATAATTCTGTAAGAAAGATCTTTCTCTTATCTCCTACTTATTTATTCAATTATTTAATTATATCAGCATACACTCATAGTTTCTTATTTTATTCAATGAGGTTTTTTTTTTTTTAGATGGAGTTTCACTCTTGTCATCCAGGCTGGAGTGCAATGGCATGATCTTGGCTCACTGCAACCTCCACCTCCCAGGTTCAAGTGATTCTCCTGCTTTAGCCTCCCGAGTAGCTGGGATTACAGGCATGCACCACCATGCCAGGCTAATTTTTGTATTTTTAGTAGAGATGGGGTTTCACCATGTTGGCCAGGCTGGTCTCAAACTCCTGACCTCAGGTGATCTGCCCGCCTTGGCCTCCCAAAGTTCTGGGATTACAGGCGTGAGCCACTGCACCTGGCCTTCAATGAGTTTTAAGTCGTTATTATTGCTATGTATTTTGATGTCATATTGACCCAGATTTGACCAAGAGAAGTCCCCTCAAATTGGCTTCTATGTTTTTTGATGTGCTGCTGCTGCTGCTTCTTTTTTTTTTTTCTTAGCACTTCTTTACTTTTAAGATATCCCAGGTCCTTCTTGGCTCAAACTTGCAATCAGCCATTTCTTCAAGAAACCCTCATATTATTGTAAGAAACAATGTTTAGAAGACTTGGGCTGGCATGGTGGCTCATGCCTGTAATCCCAACACTTTGGGAGGCCAAGGTGGCCAGATTGCTTGAGCTTAGGAGTTCAAGACCAGCCTAGGCAACGTGACAAAACCCCATCTCTACAAAAAATACAAAAATTAGCTGGGTGTGGTGTGCCTGTAGTCCCAGCTACTGGGAGGCTGATTATACCTGTAATCCCAGCACTTTGGAAGGCCGAGGCAGGCAAATCACGAGGTCAAGAGATTGAGACCATCTGGCTAACACAGTGAAACCCTGTCTCTACTAAAAATACAAAAAATTAGCCAGATGTGGTGTCAGGCGCCTGTAGTCCCAGCTACTCAGGAGGCTGAGGCAGGAGAATGGCATGAACCTGGGAGGCAGAGCTGGCAGTGAGTCGAGATTGCGCCACTGCACTCTAGCCTGGGTATCAGAGCGAGACTTCAAAAACAAAAAACAAACAAACAAAAAACCTGGTAGTAGATATGGTTATTCCTAGTGGCATATCATAACTTCTAGGAGTTTTCAGTTTACAGTTCTAGAACACACACACACACACACACACACACACACACACACACACACACATCTATCCACCCATTACTTCTAATTTCAATCCTATATCACGGGGTTCATCCTAAGCTTCTCCCATTCTGTATTTGTAACAGCCACCCCTCACAGTGAAAAACCTGGCTTCCATCCTGTGATGGTGTCAACTTGATTAGATTGAAGGATGCAAAGTATTGTTCCTAGGTGTGTCTGTGAGGGTGTTGCCAAAGGAGATTAACATTTGAGTCAGTGGACTGGGAAAAGCAGACCTACTTTCAGTCTGGGTGGGCACCATCTAATCAGCTCCCAGTGCGGCCAGAATAAAAAGCAGGCAGAAGAGCATGGCAAGACTAGACTGGCTGAGTCTTTTGGCCTCTATTTTTCTCCTGGGCTGGATGCTTCCTGCCCTCGAACATTGGACTCCAAGTTCTTCAGCTCTGGGACTCTTGGACATTCAACCGCAGACTGAAGGCTGTACTGTTAGCTTCCCTACTTTTGAGGTTTTGGGACTAGGACTGGCTTCCTTGCTGTTCAGTTTGCAAATGCCTATTGTGGGACCTCTCCTTGTGATCATGTGAGTCAATACTCCTTAATACACTCCCCTTTATGTATATATCTATCCTGTTAATTCTGTCCCTCTAGAGAACTAATACACACCATTTCAATCTATTTATTTATTTGCTTAATCCTATTTTTCACAGAAAGTAATTTCAGGATTGCTACCTCATACTACTGCAAAATATGAACCTATAAGTGGAATTATTTATTCACAGTTCTTTTTGTCTTTAGATTGAGGGTATGGTCAAAGGACTGGGCTCAAAAGTTACTTGATTTTTCCCCTTACTTGTCTATTAGTTCTCTTGTTTTTTTCCTTTCACTATGGTTGTGCTATATTATGATTAGGCTTTTTTTTTTCCTTTTTATATTCTATTTTAGAGTTTTTAAATGGACATTTTAATTGATTTGATTCAATTTTTTAAAAAGTATTTAGAACATTAATATGATTTCAAATTCCAACTATTTTATAATTTATCCTCGCCAAAATATCCCTCCTCTATCTAACGTGGTTCCCATCTACCCTGTAGGGGACCATTCTCATTAGTTTCTGGCTTATCTTTTCTCAATTTCCTTTCACAACTAAGTAAGAAAATACATGTAATTTTCTTATTTCCTCTTCCTACACAAAAGGTAAACTATTACGTATACTCTTTTGCACTTTGCTTCTTCACTTACAAAATATGTCCTGGAAATCACTCCATATTGCTTCATCTTCATTCTCTTTTACCACTGCACAGCACTGCATTATGTGGATATAATTTAGTTTATTCGATAAATCTATGAGCATTTAGGTTATTACCAATATTTTGCAATGACAGATAATACTACAGTGAATAAACTTGTACATATATAATTTTGAATTTTTGCAGGCATATTTTTAGAGTAAATTCCTAGAAGTGGGATTTCTGGAACAAAAGGTAAATGCATATATAGTGCTAAATACTGCCAAATTCCTTCCCATAAGGCTGTATCATTTTGCATTCCTACCAGCAATGTGTAAGAGTGTCTGTTTCTTGCCAACATAGAGTGCTGCCAAGTTCTAAAATTTTTGCTCATTATTCATAGGTGATAAATGTCATTTCAATGTAGTTTTAATTTGCATTACTCTTACAATGAGTTGAACAACTTCTCGCAGGTGTTTAGGAGCATTTTATATCTTTTTAAGGTAAATTGTTTGTTTGTGACTTTTGCTCATTCTTTTTTATTTCTTTTCCTTTTTCTTTTTTAGAGATGGAGTCTCTCTATATTGTCCAGGCTGGTCCCAAGCTCCTAAGCTCAAGCAATCCCTCCCATCTCAGGTACTCCTCATAAGTAGCTGGGACTACATGCATGTTCTACCATACTTGGCTTTATTCATTTTTCTCTAAGGTGTTTTTGCCTCTGTTTTTGGCCCTCACTTTCTAAGAATTCCTTGGGTATTATAGACATTCGAACTTCAATCGTGATATATGTTGCAGATTTTTTTCTGAAACTGTTGTTTAATACGACTGCTTTAACTGGTTAGTAACTAGCTATAAATATGCATGCTTGTGTTGACCGTTAGTGAACTCTGTTGCTTACTCTTGTGCATGTGTGGGAATTGATTATAAACCTCAAATGTCTTTAATTTAGCCTAGATTAAAATTAAATTTAAGTAGACTTTCCAACAAATGATATTGGAGCAATTGGACACAAAGGCAATAAAAAAAAATACCCAACTCAATCTAAGCCTCATGTCTTATGCAAAAATTAACTCAAAATGGATCACATATTTAGATATAAAACATAAAACTATAAAACTTTTAGAAAAAACAAAGAAGAAAATCTTCGGGATCTAGAGCTAGGCAAAAGTGCTGAGACTTGACAATAAAAGCACAATTTGATAAATTAAATCTCATCAAAATTATTACCTTTTGCTCTGTGAAATCTCATGTGAAGAGGATGAAAAAACTCTGTGGACTGGGAAAAATTATTTGCGAACCATGTATTTGGCAAAAGACTAATATCTAGAGTATATAAAGAACTCTCAAAACTCAACAGTAAAAAAGCTAAACAATCGAATTAGAAAATGGGCAGAACGTATAATATCAAAATAATGGCACAATCACTCTGGAAAACAGTTTAACAGTTTCTTTTTAAAAAAATGCAACTGCCATACCACCTAGCAATTACACGTTCAGGCATTTCTCCTGGAGAAATACATACATTTACAGAGAAACCAGTGCACAGATATTTATAGCAGCTTTATTTGTAATCGCTAAAAACTGGAATGAGTCCAGATGTCCTGCAACAGTTGAATGGTTAAACTATCTGTGGTACATATATATCATGGAATACTACTCAACCATAAAAGGAATAAACTACCTGTACTCATATATGCAGCAATTTGGATGAATCTATAGGAAACTTTGCTGCATGGAAAAAGCTAATACTAAGAGGTTGCATACTGCATGATTTCATTTATATAACATTCTTGAAATAAGAGCATTTTAGAATTGGGAGACAGACTGGTGGTTGCCTGGAGTTAGGACCTAGGGGAAGGCGGGTGGCGTGGGAGGCAGACAGGTGTGATTATGAAAGGTCAGATGACGGACCCTGGTGGTGTTGAAATGTCTTCACTGTGTGGTGGAGGCATGAGTGTAACACAGGTGATAACAATGTGTGAAACACTCCCCACCCCACAAACACACACAAATCAGTACAGGTAAAATGGGAAATCAGGATAAAATGGGTGGATTGTATCAGTGTCAATATGCTGGTGTGATATTATACTATAGTCTTGCAAAACAAAACAAACATTTTGTTACCATGGGGAAGCTGGACATAGTGTACAAAGACTCTCTCTGTATTATTTCTTAGAACTGCATGTGACTTTATAATCATCTCCATAAAAATTTCAATCAAAAATTAAAGTTAAAGCCAAAGCCTACATGTTTTTAACAAAAACCTTGAGGAAGACTTTAAGGCGCTATCCACCCCTGCTTTGAGAATGTAGAGCCCTGGATAAGCATAAATTAAGTTTTGTTGAGACCAGCACTTCTTAATTGGGGTCAGTACCACCCCGTGGGGTGTGTTTGAAAATGTCTGGGAGTGGTTATGTTTGTCACATTGACTGGGGGGGTGTCTTTGGTACTCAGTGGACAGGACCAAGAATGCTAAATATCCCGTAATGCCTGGGACAACCTGACACACGGTGAGAATATTCTTAACCCCCAATGCCAGCAGCATTCCACTGAGAAACAAGATTAGGTGGCTAAAATCTTAGCAACTATTTGGATAGTTTGTACCTTAAAATTTAAGTGAAATCTATGCTTATTCTATATCTTGTCATCATAAAATTGATGGACAGAGAGCCTTCCCTTAATATTAAACATTTTTAATGTTTAATTTTTAAACACTAATTTTAAGCTCAAGACTCTAAAATTGTTATAGGAAACATTTATTAGAATAACTTTATTATAATAAAGAGTATTTCATTTTTTTGGAGAAAACTGTCTTTTTTTATCTTGTTTAAAGTTGTGAGCTCTATTTTCTGCAGAAATTTGATCTTCACCTTACCTAACCTTAACCCTTGTGATGATTAACTTGTTAACTATGACATCACTGATTAACTATCCTAATTAACTCAATTAGTATAAACAGACAGTGTGAACTACTTTAAAAGAGAAGCATAGCTGGAGATATATTTTATTTCAAAGTTTATTTTACGAGTAAAATATAGTGTATTTGATTACCTCAAAGACATAATAGAGGATCTCTTTTTCAGGCTATTTCTCAGTGAGGTTTTTATCTCTTCTCATTTAACTTTATTCTTGTGTTTATGAAGTCCTGAGATAAAGGAGCCATTTCTGGAGGAACAATCCAGATGGCTTTTGCAGTCACCATCCTGGAGTATGAATTGAGGAGGAAGGCGTTCTTTTCAAAATGAGTCACAAGCAAAACTCCTCCTGGTTGGGCATCCATTCTCTGCCCTGACATGTTGTGTGCAGAAAGCCATGTGACAGCCTGAGCATGTTGTGCGGATATGTGCTTCCCAGGACAGGATTATGTACAGGAGAGTTGTACAGACATGGAGTGTACAGATACATTGTAGAGACACATGTTAAAGAGACATAGAGTGTACAGAAATTGGATTGTAGAGATATGAACTTCACATACAGGAGTTACAAAAGCATGGTATGCAGATTGGATTATTGAGATGCAGGTTGTCTAGACACTGGCCCTGAAGGCATAGGTTGTGTAGACACAGCCTGGGACCAAGCTTTTTGGTCCTGGCCTTAAAGCAGGGTGTGCGGCATTAGCCCAGTGATGGTTGCCTGGCCATGTGCCAGAAGTGGGACCCTGACGTCTCTGCAGAGGGTGAAGGCAGGAAGGCAGGTCTGAGCTTGGGATATTCTGCCACTCTTTACTTTGAGCACTGACTTTGAAGCTTTCCCTCCAATGCCATTCCCACCCCCAAGGGACTCAGGAAATGACTTCTGTCTTGTCTTTGATAGAACAAAGAAAGAGAGAGTTCTAAAAGATGAGAGAGAGAGAGAGAGAGAGAGAGAGAGAGAGAGAGAGACACCAGATTCAGACACAGAGGGTTCTCAAGGATGGCCATGGTAAAGTCTGGGCTTCAGCAGGTCTTAGAGACCACCAGGGGTCAGTCTTGGGTCCTACAAGAGGAAGCCAGGAGGTATTTGCTCAGCACTGGTTCTCACCTGAGGACCATTCAGAGGAATTTATTCCACTTAAATATACTATGGTGTTAGCAGCTTTGAAATTCTTTACCACCAAGGGGCCCTTAAAGCCAATGAAGCAGGAGTCTCAGGAATGACCCGTCTGTCAGGCCTGCTTGTTTATAATCCTCAGGACCACAATAAAGGGCAAGTTTAATTGCCTGGTGATTCGGGACTTGGGGGCCCAGGTATGGTTACCCACCTCTCAGGCCCAGGGGTCTGCTTGAGCTTGGGAGGGAGGGACTTTGGTGCTGGGCCTGGTTGGGAAACCTCAGGCCTGGGCTAGGTCCAGGGCTGGGTTGGGCTGAGGCTGGGGCTGGAGGAGGCTTCAAGTGAACTTTGGTTCTGAGGTCATTGGTTTCCCTGTTGTAGTAATTGACTTCACAGACTCTGTTGGGAAGATGCTATGCTGCCAATATAGCTGTTTCTACAGGAATTCCCCATCGCTGATAGCTAAGGCTGGACTCAGTTTGGTAATTAGTGATAAAAACAAGAACAAGAACACCACCACAACTACTGCACATTTACTATGTGCCTGGCACCACTGTAAGCACTTTTGCACCTCTTTAATCCTCATAAGAATCCTAGGAGGCAAGTACTAGTATTATCCCCATGTACAGAAGAGGGAAGTAAGGTTTAAAGAACCTAAGTAACTTGCCTCAGGTCACACACCTGGTAAATGCCAGAGCTGGGGTGAACCCAGGCACTCTGGCTCCATAGCCACACTGTTAGATAATACTGCAATGTGAAGAGCCTTTGGAGAGTCTGTATGTCAGCCCTCTTGTGGCAGATGAGGAAACTGAGGCCCAGACCCAGGTCACAAACATAGCTGATGAGTGGTAGAGTTTGAACCCAGACCCAGCTCTCTGGCTTCCAGCTTAGAGTTCTTGTCACCATACCATGTGGCCACCATTTACACCAAACCAAGTTGCGAGACATTTTAGCTAAAACTCAAGCTTTGGGTCAAGGAATTGGAAAGGGCCAGAATTATACTATGGTCTCCTGGCCTTATGGGATTGAATGCTTCATAACTCAGCCCAGGCACTATCAACTTGTCAGAGGGTAGGGGCCAAGAACATGGCACCTCCAACTGCAGACAAACTGCTGGGCAGGGTCCAGGCTAGGATCAGCTAATAGCCCCTACACTTCTACCCCCATTTCCAGGCCAGGGGACACATCCTGGACACATGAGAAAACCTGGCAGAAAGAAACAGAGGATTTTTCTTCCTTCAGGCAAACAGGCTCCTCTCAGATCCCAAACTGTGACAGGGTTTTCATGGGAGGTGCAGGCTCTGATGGGAACAGAGAGCTTTGGTATAAGCAGCTCTGAGAGAAGGAATAAATCATCTCCTGAAATGTTCTTGGCAGCTGCTCACTCACTAACAAAAATACCCTGCTTGGCACAGCTCTGGTCACTCAAACACTACTCCAGGGACCTGGCAATTTTCAAGGTGTGGCTCTGCTCTTGAGGAAGGCGAAAGGAACTGTTGGGAGAAGAGTACAGTGTGTGCCAGGCCCTCAGAGGGGTGATGCAAGAGAGCCCAGAGGAGCTCTGAGCAGGGCTAGGGATGGAAAAATAGCAGTGTAGAGCTCAATGGTGCCTGTGCCTCCCAGCTCCCCAGCAACTGGCGCTTGTGCCTAGCTCAGTGGGTGTTTGTTGAGTGGAATTGAAATCAATAATGGGAAAATCCTGAATGGAGGCTCCAAACAACAAATTGCTCAAGTGTAGGATGAGGAAAGCTGCTTAGCAGAGGCCAGGGTGCAAAGCTCTGGGGAGCTTTAGCTGAGTGAACACTCATTATGAGCCAGCTATGTGTTGTGGCTGTCAGCAAAGCTAATGAATCCATCCTAAGTTGTGCTACAGTCAGCTTCAGTTCCAGATCAAAGGGGAAGATAATCCCTGCAGGCTTTGCTTTGGTCGGCCCATCAGTCCAGATCTGAAAATTCATGTCCACTTCTGGGCCTCACATCTTTAAGGGAATTTGGGCAAATTGGAACATATTCAGAGAAGAAAGATGCAAAGATTTAAAGCCATGTCATGCTGACTGACAAAGGACTGGGACTACATGGGCTGTGAAACATTGGTCTGGAAGCAGGGAAGAGGAGGGGAACTGGCGGTTGTTTTTGAAACTGTGAAGGGCTCTTGTGGGAAGGGAGAATTAGGTATTCTGATTTGTGCCAGAGGCAGCAAAGAGTTAAATAAGAAGCAGGAGATTTGGAACCAGACAGATGTGGGTTCATGTGCTGATTCCTTCTCATTTTACCAGGTGACAAATGGTCAAGCCACATGACCTTCTCAAGCTTCAGTACTTAATCAGTGAGATGGAAACAGAAATGCTTATTGCTCAGCACTGTCAGGATTACATACCCAGCACAACACCTTCCTGGTAGTGGCTACACAAGGACCTTTTCGCTTTCCATCCAGAAGACAGAAGCTTCCCAAAGGAGTGCCATGGCAGGAGGAAGGGCAAACTTCCTCACAGTCATGGCTGGCTTTAAAAGCCAACTGCT
This sequence comes from Piliocolobus tephrosceles, assembly GCF_002776525.5. Classification (NCBI taxonomy): domain Eukaryota; kingdom Metazoa; phylum Chordata; class Mammalia; order Primates; family Cercopithecidae; genus Piliocolobus; species Piliocolobus tephrosceles. The sequence goes on along the minus strand of NC_045446.1, from coordinate 53,691,996 downwards.
TTTTATGTTGCTTTGTTTATGTTTATGTTTTTCTGCTAGAAGAATGCTTACTTTTCTTATTCTCTTGCCTTTTGGCCTCCATTATCATAGTTTCTAATGTAAATTATTGAGTGACTTTCGTTTTTTTAAAATGAGAAACAGAACACACAAGTACAAGGCATCTAGCCCATTTTCAACCAGGGGCTGCTTGTCTCTTTGGTTACCTCTGAAGATGCTCTTTAAGTCTGAAAATGGACCTCTCATTCTGGGGCTGGATGACTCACCTAAGCTTAATGTCCCTAGATGGGGTCCCCATCCCATCCCCAAAGCCTCTGTTGTAAGTTCTGCAAAGGGTTAGAGGCCAATATCTCTGTCCTAACCCCCATCAAGACAGCTAACCTGGGGTGAAAGATAACTCAGGGGAATTATTAGAACATGTCTAGCTTCTTCTGTAAATGTATGAATAGAAGCCCATTGTCCCTATTATTCCTGACTTCTGTTGGGCCAGGCCTCATTCAGTCCATGCTGGTGGGCAGGGTGGAGACTTTATCTGTTAGACTCCTTGGATGGAGGCTCTCTGGGAGCCTAGGACTGATATCCATCAGCAGAAGCAGGACAGTTCTCACTCTGACATTCTGCGACTCCCTGAAAGATGACTGGGTGTAGACAGAATGGGTGCAGTCAGAAGAGTTTATGGACTGTCCGGGTGGCACTGATGGGCCCAGTGAACTGTGTAGTGAGTGACCTATGGAGTTTGGAGATTGGGGGGCCATTGGCATGTCATTAACTCAAAGGAGCAAATGAGGCAGCATGGTTGGAGGGAGGAGCTGGATTGGAGGATGTGGCGGGGAGCCCAGGACTCGGTGGGATGGTAGTGTTGAGTGTCGCTTCTGGAGAGATGGATGAAATCAGAAATGGGAGAATGAACAATGAGGCCTGTAAACAGCAGAAGTGAAGAATGGGATGGGATGGGAGGAGCAGGACACACAGTTCAGGGCTGATGCCATGAGCAGTGAGAGGGCTGGAGGGTGTGGCAGGGGTATGGGATAGTGGATTGAAGGGCCAGGGAACGTGAATACTGGCCAAGGGTTTCCCCAATAGGCCTTTATTGATTCCCAGCACAGATAAGTCCCGACCTCAGTTGTACATTATAGAGCATGGTCAAAGCCCAGTCCTGTCTTTGACATTCATGCCAAGCCTAATTGGATCCAAATAAGGTCCATACGCTGCAATTTTTTGATGTCTCTCAAGTCTCTCTCCAGTTTTTCTTTAAAGTTTATTTGTTGAAGAAACAGAGTCGTATGCCCTGTAGTTTCCTACAGCCTGACTTTTGCTGCTTGTCTTCCTGTAGTGTTATTAACACCTTCCTGTCTTCTGTATTTACACTAGCTTGGTAGACAGATTCATAGGTTTGGTCAGATCCAGGTTTGAGTTTAGAACATCAAGAAGTACGTAACTTCTAGTTGCCTCATACTCTGTGATGTTAGAACTATTGAAAATCATTGGCTGGATCTGTCAATTCATTTTGGCTGGATTGCAAAATGATGATAGTCTACTTCTACCATTTCTTCTTTGTTTATTAAATTATTACATCTATGGAGAGAAGTTTCCCTTTATGAGCTGTTTGATTATCCTGAAGCACAGTCATATAGGAAAGGCAGGAAAATATGCTGGATTCTTTTTTTAATTTATTTACCAATTTGGAAAGTGTAAACACTTGATATGGTTTGGTCCATGGGGGTGCTTATCCCTGTTGGTGCTTGTATTGTCCACCCCATCACTGGATGGCCATGAAGAATTTATTCAAGGGTCTTCAGACCCTTTACCCCAAGCCTAAGAATCTTTTGAAGCTTCTTTGCTTTCTGGTATGACAAATGTTCCAGGCTTATCTTGTGTATTCCTTGCCCTAATCTGGAATGAGCCATTTCTCCAAGAAATCTCGCTCTTTTTTTTTTTTTTTTTTTTTTAAGTGGGAAATGGTTTTAAAGAACCACGATTTGGGCACTAGGGTTTTGTTAATACTGTTTCTAATCATTTTAATCATTGTTTCTTGGCCCTATAAAGAGATGGCACTGGAAATATGTATTTATTTTTAAAGATAACATATACTTTGGAGTTTATAAAAATAGATGTAACTCAAATGTGTAATTACAGGTTTTAAAAAATATCAACGAGAGAGTCGGGAGCAAGATGGCTGAATAGCAACAGCTCTAGCCTCCAGCTCCCAGCGTGAATGACACAGAAGATGGGTGATTTCTGCATTTTCAACTGAGGTACCAGGTTCATCTCACTGGGGAGTGCCGGAGAATCGGTGCTGGTCAGCTCCTGCAGCCCAATCAGTGAGAGCTGAAGCAGGGTGAGGCATCGCCTCACCTGGGAAGTGCAAGGGGGAAGGGAATCCATTTCCTAGCCAAGTGAAACTGAGACACATAACACCTGGAAAATCCGGTAACTCCCACCCTACTACTGCGCTTTACCAAGGGTCTTAGCAAATGGCACACCAGGAGATTATATCCCACACCTGGCCCGGAGGGTCCCACGCCCACAGAGCTTCCCTCATTGCTAGGACAGCAGTCTGAGATCTAACTGCAAGGCGGTAGCAAGGCTGGGGGAGGGGCACCCACCATTGCTGAGGCTTAAGTAGGTAAACAAAGCCTCCAGGAAGCTCGAACTGGGTGGAGCCCACCGCAGCTCAAGGAGGCCTGCCTGTCTCTGTAGACTCCACCTCTGGGTGGAGTCTGACAGCTATCTGACAGCTTTGAAGAGAGCAGTGGATCTCCCAGCACGGAGGTTGAGATCTGAGAACTGACAGACTGCCTGCTCCAGTGGGTCCCTGACCCCTGAGTAGCCTAACTGGGAGACATCCCCTACTAGGTGCAGACCGACACCTCACACCTCACATGGCTGGGTACACCACTGAGACGAAGCTTCCAGAGCAAGAATCAGACAGCAGCACTAGCTGTTCAACAATATTCTATCCTCTGTAGCTTCTGCTGCTGATACCCAGGCAAACAGGGTCTGGTGTGAACCTCAAGCAATCTCCAACAGACCTACAGCTGAGGGTCCTGACTGTTAGAAGGAAAACTAACAAACAGAAAGGACACCCACACCAAAACTCCATCAGTACGTCACCAGCATCAAAGCCCAAAGGCAGATAAAACCACAAAGATGGGGAAAAAGCAGGGCAGAAAAGCTGGAAATTCAAAAAATCAGAGCGCATCTCCCCCTCCAAAGAAACGCAGCTCATTGCCATCAATGGATCAAAGCTGGATGGACAATGACTTTGACGAGTTGAGAGAAGAAGGCTTCAGTTGATCAAACTTCTCAGAGCTAAAGGAGGAACTACGTAATCAGCGCAAAGAAACTAAAATACTTGAAAAAAGAATGGATGAATGGATAACTAGAATAATCAATTCAGGGAAGACCTTAAAAGAACTGACTGAGATGAAAACCATAACCCAAGAACTACGTGACAAATGCACAGGCTTCAGTAACCGACTCGATCAACTGGAAGAAAGAGTATCAGCGATTGAAGATCAAATGAATGAAATGAAGCGAGAAGAGAAGTGTAGAGTAAAAAAAGTAAAAAGAAATGAACAAAACCTCCAAGAAATATGGGATTATGTGAAAAGACCAAATCTACATCTGATTGGTGTGCCTGAAAGTGACGGGGAAAATGGAACCAAGTTGGAAAACACTCTACAGGATATGATCCAGGAGAACTTCCCCAACCTAGTAAGGCAGGCCAACATTCAAATTCAGGAAATACAGAGAACACCACAAAGATACTCCTTGAGAAGAGCAACTCCAAGACACGTAATTGTCAGATTCACCAAAGTTGAAACAAAGGAAAAAATGTTAAGGGCAGCCAGAGAGAAAGGTCGGGTTACCCACAAAGGGAAGCCCATCAGACTAACAGCAGATCTCTTGGCAGAAACTCTCCAAGCCAGAAGAGAGTGGGGGCCAATATTCAACATTCTTAAAGAAAAGAATTTTCAAACCAGAATTTCATATCCAGCCAAACTAAGTTTCATAAGTGAAGGAGAAATAAAATCCTTTACAGACAAGCAAATGCTTAGAGATTTTGTCACCACTAGGCCTGCCCTACAAGAGATCCTGAAGGAAGCACTAAACATGGAAAGGAACAACAGGTACCAGCCATTGCAAAAACAGGTCAAAATGTAAAGTCCATCGATGCTAGGAAGAAACAGCATCAACTAGCAAGTAAAATAACCAGTTAATATCATAATGACAGGATCAAGTTCACACATAACAATATTAACCTTAAATGTAAATGGACTAAATGGTCCAATTAAAAGACACAGACTGGCAAATTGGATAAAGAGTCCAATTGGATAAAGACCCATTAGTTTGCTGTATTCAGGAGACCCATCTCACATGCAGAGACACACATAGGCTCAAAATAAAGGGATGGAGGGAGATCTACCAAGCAAATGGAGAACAAAAAAAAGCAGGGGTTGCAATACTAGTCTCTGATAAAACAGACTTTAAACCATTAAAGATCAAAGGAGACAAAGAAGGCCATTACATAATGGTAAAGGGATCAATTCATCAGGAAGAGCTAATTATCCTAAATATATATGCACCCAATACAGGAGCACCCAGATTCATAAAGCAAGTCCTTAGAGACTTCCAAAGAGACTTAGACTCCCATACAATAATAATGGGAGACTTCAACACCCCACTGTCAACATTAGACAGATAAACGAGACAGAAAGTTAAGGATATCCAGGAATTGAACTGAACTCTGCACCAAGCAGACCTAATAGACATCTGCAGAACTCTCCACCCCAAATCAACAGAATATACATTCTTCTCAGCACCACATCACACTTATTCCAAAATTGACCACATAGTTGGAAGTAAAGCACTCCTCAGCAAATGTAAAAGAACAGAAATTATAACACACTGTCTCTCAGACCGCAGTGCAATCAAAGTAGAACTCAGGACTAAGAAACTCAATCAAAACCACTCAACTACATGGATACTGAACAACCTACTCCTGAATGACTACTGGGTACATAAAGAAATGAAGGCAGAAATAAAGATGTTCTTTGAAACCAGTGAGAACAAAGATACAACATACCGGAATCTCTGGGACACATTTAAGGCAGTGTGTAGAGGGAAATTTATAGCACTAAATGCCCACAAGAGAAAGCTGGAAAGATCTAAAATTGACACCCTAACATCACAACTAAAAGAACTAGAGAAGCAAGAGCAAACACATTCAAAAGCTAGCAGAAGGCAAGAAATAACTAAGATCAGAGGAGAACTGAAGGAGATAGAGACACAAAAAACCGTCCAAAAAATCAATGAATCCAGGAGCTGGGTTTTTGAAAAGATCAACAAAATTGATAGACCGCTAGCAAGACTAATGAAGAAGAAAAGAGAAAAGAATCAAATAGATACAATAAAAAATGATAAAGGGGATATCACCACTGACCCCACAGAAATACAAACTACCATCAGAGAATACTATAAACACCTCTATGCAAATAAACTAGAAAACCTAGAAGAAATGAATAATTTCCTGGACACTTACACTCTCCCAAGACTAAACCAGAAAGAAGTTGAATCCCTGAATAGACCAATAGCAGGCTCTGAAATTGAGGCAATGATTAATAGCCTACCAACCAAAAAAAGTCCAGGACCCAAAGGATTCACAGCCGAATTCTACCAGAGGTACAAGAAAGAGTTGGTATCATTCCTTCTGAAACTATTCCAATCAATAGAAAAAGATGGAATCCTCCCTAACTCATTTTACGAGGCCAACATCATCCTGATACCAAAGCCTGACAGAGATACAACAGAAAAAGAGAATTTTAGACCAATATCCCTGATGAACATCAATGCAAAAATCCTCAATAAAATACTGGCAAACCGAATCCAGCAGCACATCAAAAAGCTTATCCACCATGATCAAGTGGGCTTCATCCCTGAGATGCAAGGCTAGTTCCACATATGCAAATCAATAAATGTAATCCAGCATATAAACAGAACCAAAGACAAAAACCACATGATTATCTCAATAGATGCAGAAAAGGCCTTTGACAAAATTCAATAGCCCTTCATGCTAAAAACTCTCAATAAATTCTGTATTGATGCAACTTATCTCAAAATAATAAGAGCTATTTATGACAAACCCACAATCAATATCATACTGAATGGGCAAAAACTGGAAGCATCTCCTTTGAAAACTGGCACAAGACAGGGATGCCCTCTCTCACCACTGCTATTCAACATAGTGTTGGAAGTTCTGGCTAGGGCAATCAGGCAAGAGAAAGAAATAAAGGGTATTCAGTTAGGAAAAGAAGAAGTTAAATTGTTCCTGTTTGCAGATGACATGATTGTATATTTAGAAAACCCCATCATCTCAGCCCAAAACCTCCTTAAGCTGATAAGCAAGTTCAGCAAAGTCTCAGGATACAATATCAATGTGCAAAAATCACAAACATTCTTATACAGCAGTAACAGACAAAAGGGGGCCAAATCATGAATGAACTCCCATTCACAATAGCTTCAAAGAGAATAAAATACCTAGGAATCCAACTTACAAGGGAGTAAAGGACCTCTTCAAGGAGAACTACAAACCACTGCTCAGTGAAATAAAAGAGGACACAAACAAATGAAAGAACATACCATGCTCATGGATAGGAAGAATCAATATAGTGAAAATGGCCATATTGCCCAAGGTAATTTATAGATTCAATGCCATCCCCATTAAGCTACCAATGACTTTCTTCAGAGAATTGGAAAAAACTGCTTTAAAGTTCGTATGGAGCCAAAAAAGATCCAGCATTGCCAAGACAATCCTAAGTCAAAAGAACAAAGCTGGAGGCATCACACTACCTGACTTCAAACTATACTACAAGGCTACAGTAACCAAAACAGCATGGTACTGGTACCAAAACAGAAATAGAGACCAATGGAACAGAACAGAGCCCTCAGTAATAATACCACATGTCTACAGTCATCTGATCTTTGACAAACCTGACAAAAACAAGAAGTGGGGAAAGGATTCCCTATTTAATAAATGGTGCTGGGAAAACTGGCTAGCCGTAAGTAGAAAGCTGAAACTGGATCCTTTCCTTACTCCTTATACGAAAATTAATTCAAGATGGATTAGTGACTTAAATGTTAGACCTAAAACCATAAAAACCCTAGAAGAAAACCTAGGCAATACCATTCAGGACATAGGCATGGGCAAGGACTTCATGCCTAAAACACCAAAAGCAATGGCAACAAAAGTCAAAATTGACAAATGGGATCTAATTAAACTAAAGAGCTTCTGCACAGCAAAAGAAACTACCATCAGAGTGAACAGGCAACCTACAGAATGGGAGAAAATTTTTGCAATCTACTCATCTGACAAAGGGCTAATATCCAGAACCTATAAAGAACTCAATCAAATTTACAAGAAGACAACAAACAACCCCATCAAAAAGTGGGCAAAGGATATGAACAGACACTTCTCAAACGAAGACATTCATACAGCCAACAGACACATGAAAAAATGCTCATCATCACTGGCCATCAGAGAAATGCAAATCAAAACCACAATGAGATACCATCTCACACCCGTTAGAATGGCAATCATTAAAAAAATCAGGAAACAACAGGTGCTGGAGAGGATGTGGGGAAATAGGAACACTTTTACACTGTTGGTGGGACTGTAAACTAGTTCAACCATTGTGGAAAAGAGTGTGGCGATTCCTCAAGGATCTAGAACTAGAAATACCATTTGACCGAGCCATCCCATTACTGGGGATATAACCAAAGGATTATAAGTCATGCTGCTATAAAGACACATGCAGACATATGTTTATTGCAGCACTATTCACAATAGCAAAGACTTGGAATCAACCCAAATGTCCTTCAGTGACAGACTGGATTAAGAAAATGTGGCACATACGCACCATGGAATACTATGCAGCCATAAAAAAGGATGAGTTCGTGTCCTTTGTAGGGACATGGATGCAGCTGGAAACCATCATTCTCAGCAAATTATCTCAATAACAGAAAACCAAATACCGCAGGTTCTCACTCATAGGTGGGAATTGAACAATGAGATCACCTGGACACAGGAAGGGGAACATCACACACCGGGTCCTATTGTGTGGAGGGGGAAGTGGGGAGGGATAGCATTAGGAGATATACCTAATGTAAATGACGAGTTAATGGGTGCAGCACACCAACATGGCACATGTATACATATGTAACAAAGCTGCACGTTGTGCACATGTACCCTAGAACTTAAAGTATAATAATAAAAAAAAAAAGTATAATGTTAACTGTAGGGTTTTTGGAGGTATACTCTATCAAGCTAAGAAAGTTTCCCTTCTGTTCCTATTCCTGTCTGCTGAGAGGGCTTTTTTTTTTTTTTTTTATTTTTGAATGGGTGTCAAATTTTTTCTCATTTTTTTTTTGCATGATAGATACAATCATGTGATTTTTTCTATTTTTACCTGTTAATGTGGTGGATTAAGTTGATTAATTTTTAATATTGAACCAGCCTTGGATCCCTGAAATACCCCACACTTGGTCATTGTGTATAATTTTTTTTAATACCATGAATTCTATTTACTACTATTTCATTAAAGGCTTTTTATGTCTTTATGTATGGGGGACAATAGTCTGTAGTTTTCTTTTTTGTGCTGTTTTTGTCCGGTCTTGGTATGAGGGTAATATTAGCTTCTAAAATGAACTAGGAAGTATTTCCTCTTCTTCTGTTTCCTGAAAGAGTTTGTGTAGAATTGGTGTTAATTTTCCATTAAATATAACTATCTGGTTCCAAAGATTTTTTAAAATTATGACTTAAAAAATTATTTTCAATCATGAGTTTTAAAATCATGAATTATTTTTTTTTAATAGTTATAGTACTATTTAAACAGTTTATTTATATTGGGGGAATTGTGGTCATTTGTGTTTTTCAAGGAATTGACTCATTTTGTCTAATGTGTCAAGTTTGTGCATGTGAAGTTCTTAGTATTTTTTTGTAATCATTCATTGATGTCTGCTGTGCCTGTGGTAATTTCCCCTGTTTAATTCCTAATGTTGGTGATTTGTGTCTTTTTTGTTTGTTATCTTTGTCCCTTCCTAGAGGTTTGTGAATTTATAATCTTTACAAAGAACCAGATCTTTGTTTCATTGGTTTTATCTATTGTTTTACTGTTTTAATATCATATCACTGATTTCTGATTTTATCTTTATTATTTTCTTCCTTTTGCTTGCTTTGGGTTTATTTTGCTTTTCCTTTTCTAGGTTTTTGAGATGGGAGTTTAGGTGATTGATCTTAGAACTTTCCACTTCTTTACAGTAGCATTTAGTTACAGAAATTTCTCTCTTGGCACTGGTTTAGTTGTGTCCCACAAATTTTGATAGTTTTATTTTTATTTTTATTTAGTTCAATGTATTTTTAATTTTTTTGAGACTTTCTCTTTGATCTGTTATTTAGAAATGTATTGTTTATTTTCTAAGTGATTGGAGATCTTCCTCTTACCTTTCTGTTAATGATTTTAGGTTTTATTTCAATGTGATCAGAGAACACACTGTATGATTTAAATTTTTAGAAATTGTTTATGTTTATTTTATGTCCAGGATAAGATCAATCTTGGTATATGTTCCATGGACATTTGAAAAAACCGTGTATGTGGCTATTGTTGGATGAGTGTTCTGTAAATGCTGTTTAGATTTCTGTGGTTAATAGTGTTCTCTTAGGTTCTTAATAACTTTTTCTGATTACTTGTCGTATAATTTGTTGAGAATGGAGTGTTGAAATCTCTAACTATAATCTTGCATTTGTCTGTTTCACCTTTCTTTCCTTCTCTTCCTTTCCCTCCCTCCCTCCCTCCCTCCCTCCCTCCC
>NC_045446.1:53600892-53682032 GCF_002776525.5 Piliocolobus tephrosceles | reverse complement strand
CCCTCCCTCCCTCCCTCCCTCCCTCCCTCCCTCCCTTCCTTCCTTCCTTCCTTCCTTCCTTCCTTCCTTCCTTCCTTCCTTCCTTCCTTCCTTCCTTCTTTCCTTCCATCCTTCCTTTGAGACAGAGTTTCACTCTTGTCACCCAGGCTGGAGTGCAATGGCACACTCTTGCCTCACTGCAATCTCTGTCTCCCGGGTTCAAGTGATTCTCCTGCCTCAGCCTCCCGAGTAGCTGGGATTACAGGCACTTGCCACCATGCCCAGCTAATTTTTGTATGATTAGTAGAGATGGGGTTTCACCATGTTGTCCAGGCTAGTCTCTAACTTCTGCCCTCAGGTGTTCTGCCCACCTTGGCCTCCCAAGGTGCTGGGATTACAGGCATAAGCTACTGTGCCCGGCCTCTCCTTTCATTTTTGTTAGCTTTTGCCTCACATACTTTGCTGCTGTTTTTTGGTGCATACCCACTTAGGATTGCTACATCTTCTCAGTAGGTTGATCCTTTTATCATTCATGATGTCTCTGATAATTTTGTTTTTTGCACTGAAGCCTACTTTATCTAATACTAAAATAGTCACTTTTTTTCACCTTTTGTTTAATGTTCATATATCTTTTTCTATTCGTTTCCTGCCCCCCACCTCTATAATTAGACTTGAAGTGAATCTTTTATAGACAACATATGTAAGATATGTTCTTTTAAATCCACTCTGACAATCTGTATTTTTTGTTTGATGTAGTTTGACTGCATTCACATTTAATGTAATTACTGATATGTTGGAATTTAAATCTACTATTTTGTTTCCTGCTTGTTTTTGCCATCTTTCATTTTTCTGTTTTCTTTTCCCTGCCTTCTTGTAGGCTACTTGAATGTTTTTTAGAATTTCATTTTGATATATCTACAGTGTTGTTTAGTGTATCTCTTTGGTCACTTTTTTGGTGGTTGCCAAATGTAAGTACTACATTATATATACATAACTCTCACAGTCTACTGGTGCCATTATTTATCACTTTGAGTAATGTGTAGAAACCTCACCTCCCTTTATGTTTCTTTACCTCTTCCCATTTGTAATAAAATTGTCTTCAATATTTCATCTACATATATTTAGAACCACTTTAAATTTAGAACATTTATAATTTTTGCTTTCAACTGTCAGGCATATTTTAGAAAACTCAAGAGGAGAAAGATCCTCTATTGTACTTATCTATATTTTTGCTTATTGTGTCCTTTTTTTCATTCTGTTGTTCTAGAATTCCTCTTTTTATTATTTCCTTTCTGTTTAGAGAAGATTCTTGGCCAGGAATGGTGGCACAGGCCTATAATCCCAGTACTTTGGGAGACTGAGGCAGGAGGATCACGAGAGCCCAGGATTTCAAGATGAGCTCAGGCAACATGGCAAGACCCAGTCTCTATAAAAAGGAAAAAACCCTTTAGTTATTCCTTGAGGATAGATCTGCTGGTGACAGACTCTCTTTGTTTTCCTCTACCTGAAAATGTCTTGATTTCCTTTTCATCCCTGTAGAATATTTTTAACATATAAAAAATTCTGGGATGATAATTGTTTTCTAAAATCAGCACTTAAAATAATGTTGTGCCACTTTCTTTCATCCTCCATAGTTTTGAATGACAAATCTGTTATCATTTAAATTGCTTTTCTCATATATGTAAGTTGTTATTTCTCTCTTGCTGTTTTCAAACAATTTTTTGTCTTTAGCTTTTAGAATTTTAATTTTAATTATAGTATATGTTTTTGTAAATTTTGTTGGGTTTATCCTGTTTGGGGTTCACTCAGCTTCTTGAGTCTGTAAGTTTACATCTTTTGCCAAATCTGGGAAGTTTTCAGCCATTATTTCTTTGAATATTTTTTCATGCCTCTAGTTTTTTAGTCTCCTTCTGAGACTCCAATGGCATGAGTGTTAGATGTTTTGTTAGATAGTTTCACAGGCTCTTAAAGTTTTTTCATATTTTTTCAGTCTATTTTCTGTCTATTGTTCAGATTGGATAATTTCTATTGTTCTGTCCTCTACTTCACTAATTGCTTCCTTCTGTCCATTCTGCTATTGAAGCCATCCACTGAGATTTTTATTTTAGGTATTGTACTTTTTAGTTCTCAGATTTTCATTTGGTTCTTCTTTATATCTTCTGTATCCTTCCTGAAACATTTTATTTCTTTGCTAAGGGCTTTCCAATTTTTTTCATCAAGCGTGTTAGTAATTTCTCATTAAAGCACTAAAAAATTCACTGCTGCTTTAAGGTCTTTGTAAGATAATTCTAACATTTCTCCCATCTTGAGGTTGGCATCTTTGGATTATATTTTTCATTAAGTTTGAGATTTTCTGGTTCTTGATATGACAAGATATTTTCAACAGAAAACTGGACTTTAAAAAATTATAAGGCTCTAAATGTAACTCAAATCTTCTGTTTAAATTCAATCCCTTCTGGGGAAGGAACTGTTGCCTTGTTACTGCAAGGTGGAAGTAAAAGTATAGGTTTCCTACTTAGCCTCTGTTGACACCCTATGGGGTGACCTTGTTGCTGCTGGGCTATGGTGAAAATCTTTGTTCTCCACTAGCCCTCCTCTGACACCACTCCAGTGAGTAGTGGAAAGATGCCTTATTACTGTTGGGTGAAGGTGAAGGTCCAGAATCCCAGTGTGGTCTCCACTGGCACTGCAGGAGGGAGAAGTAGCTGGCCTCATTACTGTCCAGCAGGGACATAAGTCCCAGCTCCCTCCTTGTCTTTTGACATCATCATGCCTGGATGTTAGGGTGCTGTAATGATTAATTTTAGTGTCAACTCATCTTGGCTAAGGGATGCCCATGTAGCTGGTAAAGCATTATTTCTGGGTGTGTCTGTGAGGGCATTTCCAGAAAAAACTACTATTTAAATTAGTAGAATAAGCAAAGAAGATCTGCCTTCACCAATGTGAGCAGGTATCATCCAGTCCATTGAAGGCCTAAATAGAACAGAAAAACAAAGGAGGCACTATTTTCTCTCTTTCTTCTTGAGTTGCGACATCCATCTTCTCCTGACCTTGGACACCAGAGCTCCTGATTCTCAGGCCTTTGGACTTGGATTGAATCATATCACCAGCTTTCCTGGTTCCCCAGCTTACAGATGACAGATTGTGTGACTTCTCAGCCTCCTTAATTATGTGAGCCAAAAAATATCTACATGTCTTAAGTCTATTGATTCTGTCTCACTGGAGAACCCTGACTAATATGGGTTCCTTCTTACAATCTCACATGAATGAAGTCTAGGCTCCCCTCTCAACATTTGCTGGCATGGGTGGGGATGGGGGCCACAGATTGTCACATGTGGTGTTTGGTTGGAGTGGAGAGGTTATTGTTTAAAACTTTTCTGTGTTACTAGGATGTGCCTTTTCTGATCCTTTAACTAGAAAGAATAGCCTTTTTATTGAGGCTTTTTTTTTTTCAGTCTGCACCCCTTGGCATTTTCAGGTTGCTCACTTCTTTAGCTCCATGTCTAGGGCATATGAAACAAAAATAAAACCCAGGGAACTTATCACCATGTAATTCCTTGGTTCCAAAGTCTCTACTGATCTGCCTACTTCTCTCTGTCTGTCAGACTTTTCTTTTTTTAAAAAATATATATATATTGTCAAGGTTTTTAATTACACATAGCAGGAGAAATAGAAGAAAGTATGTTTACTCTATCTCCCTGCAAGTGAAAGCCCTCCTCTCTGGGGAGAGATTTTGGATTCAGAAGACATCAGTGGAAGGTCCTAACTCAAGTGAATAATGGTTGCCTCTGCCATGAGGCATTCACTGAATATTTCCCTATGAATGCCAGTCATGGGACACTCCAATTACCTCACACATCTGTAGTTCAGATACTGGCCTCTCGGCTTGCTTTGGGGATTGGCATTGTATCCTCTGCGTGGAAGAAAATTTTCAACTGCAAGAGCAGAAGAACTTTCTAATATTAGCTACTCTCCATTCCCTGGAGAATGTGAACTCTCCGTGCTTGGAAATGTTTAAGTAGGGGCTGAAACTCCTGGGTTAGGAAGGAGATGGCACTTGACAACTTCTGAGGCCTTTATCTTAGTTCTAAGATCGTGAAACTTCGAGTTTACTTGCTCTTTCTTGAATGAACTCCCAGGGGCAGAGTAAATTTTCCCCTTGTCTCATTCAGGTCCTCATGCTAGGCTTTGCACACAGAATGTTCAGTTTGTATCACTAACAAAGTTAATATCTGAGTGGCTGCGTAACTGAGGTTGTGAATCCTGAATACAGGATCTAGCTGTATTCATTCAAACTAGCTAGACTGAAACACATGGTGGGTAGGTTAACAGAGTTGGCTGATACCCAGATTATGTTGTAGGCTTGGAGAAGTGTATTGATGCCAAACTCTCCATCCCACAGCACTGTGTTTTACAAAATGCTTAGTCAGTGCTAGCAAAGATGGGCTGACTTAAAACTCACAGCACAGCAAATATCCTTAGAGCATGTGTAAGCATTAACTTGCCTTGCCACTTTATCCTTGGCTCGGAACAGTTGGTTTCTCCTGGATCTCCTTACAGCATTAGAGCCAGTAGATATCTAGGGCTCAGATTTAAAAATTTAGAAGTCCATTATATAGGGAAGAGAACCAGCTGATAGAGGGAGCTAGATCAGCATTTTTCTTCAGAGTTATGTGCAGATATCAGCTAATTAAATAAACCCATTAGGAAGAGAACATTGAAGAATCCTTTCAAGAGCATGGTGCTCATCTGGAGGAAAGAGCGTTTTATGACTAGAAGAGGAATTCAGAGATCTCTGGAGGAAAGTGTCTCTTCAAAATGATTTCTTCAAAAGAAATAGAGAACCTACTATGTTCCAGGCACTTTCATATCAGTTATCTCAGTTAAGTCTCATGGCAACTGGGTAAGTTAGGAGACAGACTTAGAAAGGTTAAGGAATTTCTCTGAAGTTACATAGCTGGCAAGTAGCAGAGCTGTGATTTATACCTTGTTTTGTCTGATTCCAAAGTTTATGCTTCATCATGCCATCATTTTGGCTCTGCTAGGAGAAGAGGACCAAAGGTGGAATTTCTTAGAATAGGAATATATTCCAAGGCATAGGAAGATATAAAAAAGAAAAATGATTCTAAAACATTGGGTTTGTGAAAAAAGTATTTAAAAATTTAAAAAGAAAATCAGTGTGTATTTTTTAGATTTAAATATTTATTGCTTTTTAGTCATCATTTCTTCTTGCATTCTATACCTATTTGTGATCATTTTCTTTGCATGAAAGATGCTCTTTAGTGAACATGTCAGCCAAGGTCCAGTCAGGAGAAAGAAATCACACATTAATTTGAGCAGGGAAAGTTTAATACAAAGAATAATTAACTATAATGGGGAAATGCAGTAACAAGGGATTAGCGGTAAGTAGTAAAGAGAACTTTAAGAGGAATAGCAGCTATAGAGAGCAGTCACCACTCCTATGGCTGAGATAGAGCATCCAAGGAATGAGCTCCACAGGGCTGAGACCCAGACCTTGTTGGTAAAAAGCACGATTGTGGCTCACTGGCAGAAAAATTGCTGTGGTTCTACACTGGAAGAACTTGCTAAAAATATGTCCTCTAGTTTGCCAGGGAAAACTATGCGCCAGGAGCTATCACCAAAGGTTCTTCACCATGAAACCACCAAAGGGAATAGTTGGATGAAGCTGTTGTCTGCTGGGTGATGCTGATTGCCATGCACTGGAGGAGGCTGGTGCTGGGCTTACTCACAGAGCTTTCTGGGAGGTCAGGAATTGGAATCAGGAAGGAAAATCCCTATATCCCGCAATATCCCTCCAGTACATTCTATTGACCATAACATGATACCAGCTTAACGTGATGCCAGCTGGCAAAGAAAAAATATTTAAAGAACTTCTCTCTACCTTTACCTGGCCTCAAGTGATCCTCCCACCTGGACCTCTCAAACTGCTGAGATTACAGGCATGAACCACTGTGCCTAGCCAAACTTAGGCTATCTCACAAAACTCCTGTATAGGGGTATACAGGAGCAGAGCAGGAGGACAAATTTGTATCTGAGAGACGATAAATTGATAGCAGGCATACTGAGGGTCTTCTGATAACACCTGTCTCTAAAAATTTCACCCCCAGTCTTAATGAGTGAAATTTTGCTAGGTATACAATTTATTTTTTTCTCAGCATATGAAGACTTCCTTCCATTGTCTTTAGGTTGTTATTTGTCTTTTTTTCCTGGTTCTTTTAAAGACAACTTCTTTGCCTTTTCTGTTTTGCAGATTTACTGTGATATATCTAGGGATGGATTTTTTTTTTTTTTTTAGATGGAGTGTCATTCTGTTGCCCAGGCTGGAGTGCAGTGGGCACAGTCTTGGCTCACTGCAACCTTTTTCTCCTGGATTTAAGTGACTCTCATGCCTTAGCCTCCAGAATAGCTGAAATTACAGGTGTATGCCACCACGCCTGGCTGATTTTTTGGTATTTTTAGTAGAGATGGGGTTTCACCATGTTGGTCAGGCTAGTCTCGAATTCCTGACCTCAGATGATCCACTTGCCCTGGCCTCCGAAAGTCCTGAGATTACAGGTGGGAGCCACAGCACCCGGCCCTTGTCTAGGGAATTTTTTTTTTTTTTTTTTTTTTGAGACAGAGTTTTGCTCTTGTTGCCCAGGCTGCAGTACAATGGTGCGATCTCTGCTCCCGTTCCTAGGTTCAACTGATTTTCCTGCCTCAGCCTCCCAAGTAGCTGGGATTACAGGCATATGGCACCATGCCTGGCTAATTTTGTATTTCTAGTAGAGACAGGTTTCTCCATGTTGGTCAGAGTGGTCTTCAATTCCCGACCTCAGGTAATCTGCCCGCCTTGGCCTCCCAAAGTGCTGGGATTACAGGCATGAGCTACTGCGCCCGGCCTAGGGATGGATTTTTTTAAAAATTATTCTGCCTGGAATTCACTTAATCTGAAGATTAATGTCTTTTTAGTGTCAGAAAAATCTCAGCCATTCATTTTTCCAATATTTCTCCTCTACATCTCTCTCTTCTTCGTTTGAAACTTTGGTTAGATGTAAGTTAGACCTTCTCACTGTAGTCTTGATGTCTCTTGACCTCTCTTTCATACTTGCAAAAATATGTTTTAATTCTATGTTGCATTTTTGGGTATTTACCTTGGAGTTGACAAAATCTCTCTCTTTAGGTATATCTAATAAGGTTACCTCCATTCATTGGCTTTTGATTTCAACTATTAGATTTTTTTGTTTGTAGATGGTATCTTTGATTCTTTTTTCAAATCTATTTGGTCATGTTTATAGTTTACTATTGATTTCTCATTTTGGTTGCTAAACATATCAAACATTTTATATTTTATGTCAGATAATTCTAATATCTGAAGTCTTTATGGGTACGTTGAGGCTGGTGCTGTTTCTGTTGGCTTTTGCTCACGGTATCATGTTTCCTTGTGTGTTAGGCTTTTTTGAGTATAAACACATATCTTTTTTAATTTTATAGGAATTATTTCAGATCTGAGTTGGAAATGAGTTTCTCTAGAAAGAATTTGTGTTTGTTTCCAGTAGCCTCCTGGGGCACTACTAAACTGGAACCATTTCGAGCTTAAGGTTTTATGGACAATCTGGGTAATATCAGTTTGAGCTTCAAATCCCCATTATGGCCTGAGTTTGTAGTTGCAATTCTCAGATATTTTTGTTCTGTCCACCTAGCAGCCAGGTTCTGAGGTAGTCAACTTTCTTTGCTCTTCCGTCTTGTGGGAGGGTGGGCTGTTGTTTCAACTTCAGCCTTACATTGAGAATATAGCACTTTGAGTTCCTAGCTTTATGCACGGGTGGTGATTCTCCTATTAGACTTTCCACTTTAGGTGGGCCATAGTCTGTGTCTCTTGTTTTCTATAAACTGCTAGGTCGTGAATCCTGAAGCTCATGGTCATCTGAGTTTGGCAAATGCCCTCAAAGGAAAGCTGATTTCAACATTCTCTCTAGGCTTTCTACGTTTACTTAGTTTTTGGCCTCTGAAAATTGTTTACTTTCTTCTTAACTCAATTTTTTTCCATACTTTAAGGTAGTTGGAGGGTTTGTCAGAATACCTACTTTGCTATGTACCAGAAATAGTAGTTTGATCTAGTCTACATATAACACCACATTTAGTTCTCATGATAATCTTGGTATTATTAACTCAATCATTTGTCCCAGGAAATGGAGACTTATAGAAGTTACATAGCTAGCAAATGGCAGAGCAGTAGTAGAACTTAAATCCACATCTTCTGGCTCCACTTCACCCTTTGTTCTCTCTACCACACTACTCTTGTTCTTTGGTTTTTCTGTCTTTATTTAATGCAAATTCCAGGACTCCTTGGGATTTGGGCTATTCCTAAAGCCCAGAAGTGCATTAAGAATTCTACTGGCTGGCCGGGCACAGTGGCTCACACCTGTAATCCCAGCATTTTGGGAGGCTGAGGTGGGAGGATTGCCTGAGCACAGGAATTTGAAACCAGCTTGGGCAACATAGGGATACCTCGTCTCTAAAAAAAACAAAAAACAAAAAACAAACAAACAAACAAACAAAAAACAAAAAAAAGAAAGAAAGAAAAGAAAATGAGGTGGGAGGTTCACTTGAGCCCTGGGGGATCAAGACTGCAATGAACCATGGTTGTACCACTGCATTCTCTCCTGGGTGACAGAGAAAGACCGTGCCTTAAACAAACAAACAAACAAATGAAAAAAGCATATGTTTATTGCAGTACTATTCACAATAGTAAAGACTTGGAACCAACCCATGGAATACTATGCAACCACAAAAAAGGATGAGTTCATGTCCTTTGCAGGGACATGGATGAAGCTAGAAACCATCATTCTCAGCAAACTAACACTATAACTGAAAACCAAACATCACATGTTCTCAGTCATAAGTGGGAGTTGAACTGTGAGAATACATGGACACAGGGAGGGGAACGTCACACACCAGGGCCTGTCAGGGGGTGAGGGGCTAGGAGAGGGATAGCATTAGGAGAAATACCTAATGTAGGTGACAGGTTGATGGGTGCAGCAATCCACCATGGCACATGTATACCTATGTAACAAACCTGCACGTTCTGCACATGTATCCCAGTACTTAAAGTATAATTTACAAAACAAAACAACAACAAAAAAAAACACACACAACAAAACAAACAAAGAAACAAACAAAACAGGAATTCTAGAAGAGTATTGCTTTAATTGTCCTCTCACTTGACCAGACATAGTACAGCTTCTCCTGAGGATTCTATTCAAGTGGAAGATCCAGCTAAGACTGGCCAGACTGACTAAGTGGAGTGCCATGATTGTAGCCCACGTGTTCCTGGAGATCTGTAGGGAATGAGGGAGTGAAGTCTCATCTTCAGGCATTTTCTGCTTCATGTGGCATATAGAATGTGCTTGCACTTGTAGAGTCCCTTTGGGAATAATGTACTCTCTAGGAGCAGTCCTCCTCTCTGACAAGGCTTCCCTTTCTTTCTTTCTTTCTTTCTTTCTTTCTTTCTTTCTTTCTTTCTTTCTTTCTTTCTTTCTTTCTTTCTTTCTTTCTCCCTTTCTTTTTCTTTCTTATGTACTCCTCCCTGCCCTGTCTCTTACCAGAGACTTCAGGATAAACTTCAGGGATTCAGTGCTGGTGTCAAATAGACTTCAACATGGGAAACATCAGAAGAATACATTCTGCACTTCTTCCAGACTTGGAAAGAACTGGGGCCAATTAAAAGTGAACTTTTAAGAGAAATGAACATCTTGCCTGCCAGGTTTCAGCTGAATGTCACTGCAATTGCCTAAATTATAACTATCAGAAAAAATTCATTCTAATTATGGAAATGCCATTAGGAGGAGTTCCTTCTGCCTGGAACCAGCTTACAGGATGATTACTATCCACCCCCTACCTCTATCTCATCTCTCAACAGCAATTCTATGTTTCAGAAGGAGAAAAAGGCAATGTGTTAGAGTGAAAAGAAAATGTGTACCATACAGGATCTGGATTTGGATCGTAGCTCCATTATTTATTGGCTAAGTGACCTTGGGCAAAACAATTTACTTATCTCATCCTCAGTTTCCATATTTAAAATGAGGATATTAATATCCACTCCAAGAGGTTGTTGTAAAGATTAAACAATAAGAGATGGCATATACTAAAGTATGCAGCACCTAGCCTGGCACATATTGGATTGCTCACTGGAGTGGGGCAGGGTGGAGGGACAAGGATAATTGTTAGGAGACTGGGGAGACAGCTCTGATACCACTCACTTAGATGCTACTCTTTGGTGCCTGCAGGGATGGATGGCAAACTCCATGCAGGAGGAGATGAAGACAAAGACCTGGATCTTCCCATAGAATCTTGGGGCTTTCTCCTTCTTCCTCCTGAAAGATTTCCATTCTATGATCTTGGTAATATCTGTTAATAGTTTGACCTCATGAAGGGTAGCATTGTTTCTCTGCTATTGCAGAGTATCCTGTGCCCCATAGTTTGGATCAATCTTTTCCAACAGGTGGACCTTGGACCCTGATAGTTGGGAAATGAGGATTTATTGCAAAGAGTTCCATGGATCCGTACACTCAGCAAGCATTGCCTATAAACGAGTATATTTTGAAATTATGTATTCACTTTTATTTCAAATGTATATAGATGCTCTTTTGAACAAGAAAATACTTAAGAATAGTAGTTGCTTCAGGGATGTATTTTGGAATTGTGTTTTCTCAGTCAACGAATACCAAAAGCACAACTACTTGTGTGATTGTGGGCCTGAGAATGTTTTGTATTTCATGTGAAAGGGTTATAAATGCCCAGGGGTCTGATGAAGGACTTACATTTTGGTGAGCTAACATCCCTCTCTGCTCTCTGTGCTCTTCCATTTCCTCAACCTACCAGGCAGGTGTTGAGGAAGGTGACATTACTACATGCCAAGAGGCATCTTTCTGAAAGACACCTAAGTCCCAGCTATGCTACTAGCTGTTTATCTGCACCCATGGAGGGCTCGTTAGCTGGGTTTTAAGTGCTTGGGCCATTATTTGTAATCTTTTCTCCCTATTCTCTTTGTGGGCTCCTAGGGTATTTTATTTGCCCCCAGGGTTCTGAAATTTCCCTTCTATGTATGCTTTAAAATGACTGACTGTATTAGTCTGTTTTTGTGCCACAATAAAGGAATACTTGAGACTGGGTAATTTATAAAGGAAAGAGGTTTAATTGGCTCATGGTTCTGCAGGCTGTATAGGAAGCATGGCACTGGCATCTGCTTAGCTTCTGGTGAGGCCTCGGGGAGCTTTTACTCATGGTGGAAGATGAAGTAGGAGTATGTCACATGATGATTGCGAGAGCAAGAAAGAGAGAAGGGGTTAGCAACACACAACAGACTAAGAAAAAATAATTAAAAAGAGAAAGAGAGAGAGACAGAAGGGGGAGGTCCCAGTCTCCCTTAAACAACCAGATGTCATGTGGACTGAGCGAGAACTCATCACCGAGGGGATGGTGTGATAAATTATTCGTGAAGGATCCGCCCCTGTGATCCAATCATCTCCCACCAGGCTCTACCTCCAACTCTGGGAATCACATTTCAACAAAGGATTTGGAAGGAACAAACATCCAAACCATATGAGTGACTATTTTTATCCACTGTGCTGGGTACTCAATGGGCCTTTTTATTCTAGAAACCCACGTCCTTCAGCTCCAGAATATTTTCTTGAACTTATTTTGAGTGTTTCTCTCTCTACCATTTTATCCTTTCTATGTCTAGAATTCCTATTTTTCAGTGACTGTATTGTATGAGTTGATCTTTTATGTTTTTAAATCTTTTCTCTCCCTCATTTTCCATCTCCTTATCTGTTTGCTGCGCTTTCTGGATCATCTATTTTATTTTATCTTCCAGCTTTTGTATTGAATCTTTGATTTTTGCTCACAGGTTTCTGTTACTTTCTAAGAGTGCTTTTTTTGTGTTGTCTTCTGAATATTGCTTTTTAATAGTATGCTGTTCTAATTTAATGAATTCAAAATCTTTAGATACTTCCCTAGGGTTAATAGCAATAGATTTTTTGATGTTTTTTCCCTGTATAGTCTCTGTTTTTCCCAAATTGCCTTTCCATTATCTGCTTTCGTCTGTCTCCAGGCTAGAGGGCAATCCTCACACGTTTGGGGAGCCTCATCTGTGTGTTTATGGTTGGGATTCCCCAACCCTAGGCCTCAGTGTAGGATATTTTTGCTGTGCTGCCATCCAGTACAATAGACACTAGCCACATGGGGCTATTGAGTGCTTGAAATGTGGCCAGTGCAGGTAAGGAACGAAACTTTAAAATTTTAATTTTGGTCAGGCACAGTGGTTCATGCCTGTAATCCCAGCACTTTGGAAGGCTGAGGCGGGTGGATCAGTTATCCAGGCGTGGTGGTGGGTACCTGTAGTCCTGGCTACTTGGGAGGCTGAGGCAGAAGAATCGCTTGAACCCAGGAGGTGGAGGTTGCAGTGAGCTGAGTTTGCACCATTGCACTCCAGCCTGAGTGACAGAGTGAGAATCTGTCTCAAAAAAACACATTAATTTTAATCAATTTACTTTTCAAAATATATAATCTATTCAGTATAGAAAAACTTTTACATATTCTGGGACAAATTGGGTATGTGGATCTACTTTTTCAACTGTAGATTTTATGAAATCTAACGAGAGATCAAGTATTTTTAATGAAAATTCGAGATGTGCTATAAGTATAAGATACATACTTTTGGAAATGAAAAAATGTAAATGATTTTGTCAGTATTTTCTTATATTGATTACATGTTGAAATGGTATTTTGTATATATTGGGTTCAACTATATTATTAAAGTTAATTTCACTTGTTTCTTTTTACTTTTAAAAATGTGGATACTAGAACATTTAGAATTATGTATGTGGCTTGCAGTATATTTCTATGGTCAGTACTGCCCTAGAGGCTAGTGAGGGTGCTCTAGTGGGGATGGGCGGTCCTCGAGCTTTGGGCTGGGTCTCTGCCTCATAAGTAGACCTCCAGCCATGTTCCTATTTCAGACCATTATTGGGCCTTTGGGACTTCCGTGGGGGCAGATCCTGTGGTTGTTGGCTTTGTTTACCATACCCAGCTTGAATCCATTTGAATCCTTGGTCTTGCTTGTCAACCACCAAGTGATGGTTTGCTTCTAGGTTTCTGAAAGTTTATTACTATTGACTCTTCACCTTTAATCTTTGTCCTTGGGATATATATAAAATCTATCTGTATATATATTTTAAATCATTTACTGTTGCTTTAGTGGGGTTTCAGGAGGGAGCAGAGATAAAAACACATGTCTTCAATCCACCATTTTGAACTGGAAATTCTAAATATATTTTGATTCCTTCTTTTGATCCATCCTACTTTTGTGTCCTCATGGTTTCCTGAGAGGAAGGTTGTGTCTGGCTCTGCCAGTGAGAGCCCCAGACCATTTCCAGCCTCTCCCCAGGGTAAGCTCTCTTCTAGGCTGCAGATCTCATTCTGTTCCTTTCTCTTTAAAATCTTTCATCAGCTTTCAACATGTAAATAAAACACTCAAGCTCTTTAGCATGACAAAGATTCCCTATGGGGCAACCCCTTTGTACCTCCCTACTGTATCTGCTACTACTCTCCTCTCCAAATTCCATCTTCCATTATCCCAGGGACAGAGCAGCTCACCTTCAAGCTACCATTGATGCCTGTGCTTTGCCCATGCTGTTCCCTCCACTTCCCATCTTCTCTGCTGGTCTAACTTCCATTCTAGCCTGAGCCTGGGTGTCCTGCCCACAATAGCAAGAGTGGCCAGTACATACAGCTTGTGACAGGCACTCTTCTGGACCCTTCTACATACTTCAGTTCACTGTTGCTATCCTCATTTTCTATGTGAAGAAACAGAGGCACAGAGAGAGTCGATGACTCTCCCATGTGAACCGACACGTTGGAGTTTAAATCTAGAGTTGCTGGCTGTGTGTTTTTGAAAGGTACCCTGAACTTTACCATACTATAGTGGCTGGCTCACCATTCTATCACCCCCACAGCACTGGGAACTGTCTGAGGCTGGGGACCAGGTCTTTCTTTTTCTTCTTTTTAGAAATTGATATCATAAATGCCTAGCACAGGTCCTGGCATACAGTAGGTATTCAAAATATATTTGTTGAACAGACCTGCCATTCCCAATTGTCTAATTGTGGCCCCTCTCAACTTCTCTCCTGTGCATGCTACAGTCCCGTAGGCAAGGTTTTCTGGCCAATTCCGTTTTCATGGTAGTTACTCAGAAAATCATGATTGTCGGTTCCTGTAGGTATTGAAAGGGGAAAAAGACCCATCAAAAGGCATGGTGAGCAGCTTCCCAAGCATTTGCTTAAACATGTTTTGTGTGCTTTTAGAATGGTAGTCATATTATTATTGTATTATTATTTTAAGAAATCCACTGGTTTAAATCATCACAGAGGCTTAAATGATGTGGAAAATTCTAATGATGTTCCTTTGATGAAAAGATTTTTTCCTCGTACTTAGCATAATCTTCCTTTGAATTATGCCAGGAAATCTTAAAACTGTAGCTTTTTTTTTTTTTTCTCTCATTGCAATTTTCCTCTTTTTGGATGCATGTCAATGAACCGTAGGAAGGAAGGAGCTTTTTCCATGCATAATGGGGAGGCTCTGCAAGAGGCAGCCTGAGTGCAGAAAGCCCCAAAGTTTTTTTTTTTTTTTTTTTTTTTGAGACGGCGTCTCACTCTGTCGCCCAGGCTGGAGTGCAGTGGCCCGATCTCAGCTCACTGCAAGCTCTGCCTCCCGGGTTTATGCCATTCTCCTGCCTCAGCCTCCTGAGTAGCTGGGACTACAGGCGCCCGCCACCTCGCCTGGCTAGTTTTTTGTATTTTTTAGTAGAGACGGGGTTTCACCATGTTAGCTAGGATGGTCTCGATCTCCTGACCTCGTGATCCGCCCGTCTCGGCCTCCCAAAGTGCTGGGATTACAGGCTTGAGCCACCGCACCCGGCCAAGAAAGCCCCAAAGTTTGTGAGCTGGGGAGCTAGGGGCGCCTGGGAGAAAGCAAACTAGCCAGGGCACAGGCATAGCTTGGCAAAAGCTGTCCTGGCCTCAGAGCTTGGTTCTGAGGGAGGACAGACCCTGGTACCATGAGGTTCGCCTGTAAGTAGTCCTATCCCAGGATAATGATGGAAGAATCAAGTCAGGATGACTCCAGAGTTTTCATGTTGCAAGGCTTTATGGGGCGACAACTTGGTTAAAACAAGATCAAAGCTGCTCTTGCAATACATATAGAACTAAGAAGAGTATAATAGTTCAGATCAAAGTTGGGGGGCAGTTGGCAGAGTGAAACTCTGATCATCCTGTCTAAATAGCAACCCCCATTACTCCTTTCCTCTAGACTACATTTGTTTTTCTTCTTAGCCCTTCTGAACAATTGTGGAAGGGAGAAGACCTCTCACTACTCCCTTCCCTGGTGAGGCATGCCTGGTACTGTCACTAGCCGGATGGTGCTGCCCCAGGCATGGCAAGATAGGGTAGCACTTATAATCATGGCCTCTGGAAGCAGGCAGATCTGAGTACCAGTCCTGGTCCTGGCATGTATTAGCTGTGTGACATGGGGGATTCTACTCTTGGCTTCTTGGTTTCCTCATTCACGAAATGTGGATGACTTCTTGGGGTTGTTTGGAGGACTAA
The DNA here is from genome assembly GCF_002776525.5 of Piliocolobus tephrosceles. NCBI lineage: Eukaryota > Metazoa > Chordata > Mammalia > Primates > Cercopithecidae > Piliocolobus > Piliocolobus tephrosceles. Next base: position 53,666,388 of record NC_045446.1, on the reverse strand, counting down.
ATGAGATTCTAATGCATGTCAAACATTCAGCAGGGTGCTTGGTGGCATATGGTAAGCTCTTGTTATTACTAATGTTTTGTTATTAGCCGAATGAATGTTCCCTTCTAAGAGGGTACCAGCAAGCTATGGGGAGCTCCAGGAAGTAGAATGGGCTCTGTGGGGAGCGGCTGCAGGAGCTCAGGGTTGGGCTCAGGGTTGGAGGGAGGATGGGATACTCAGCAGGTAAGACAGCCAGTTACAGGGCCAGGGTTGGAAGAGGAACTCCAGGGCTGTGGATGCAGAGGTCTGCGAACTGGGCTCAGAAAGAGCCTCAGAGCTGCATACGCCTTCCCAGGTTGGGACAAAGGAACTCACTTCCAGGCTGACGATGGGAGCTGAAATTCCTGAGTTGCTCTCTGGTGGGATGGGGTTAGGGGATCTTGCAGTGTGGACCCACTCAGCAGTATACGCAGCACCAGGAAGCAGAGGTCATGATACCCTTGTAGCACCTTTTCCCCAGCCTGGTTGACTCTGCCTGCTGAGGGCCTCCACCTGCTCCTCCAAGTGAGGGGTGTCTCCAAGTGTGTGTAGTGAGGGGCAGTCATGGTGCCATGACTCCAACCATCAGGAGATAAGGGAAATGGAATCTTCTCTTAGAGTTCAACCATAAAGTAGGTCAGATAGGATCAGATAGAGCTCAGCAGAGCCACCATGGAGAGGCAGTGAGATATTGAGACTGCAACCTCTGGAAAGAGGTGGGGACAGTCAGGCAGAAGCAGGGCTGGCTGGCTTCAGGAGCCCCCATCAAGGTGCTGCAAGGGCAGAGGTGGAGGCTTTGTGCAGGGAGAGTGGAGGGCGAGGCCTCAGTCTGCTCCTCTGGCAGCCTGTCTTTCTGGGGGATGAGGCGTCAAGCCACTCTGGCCCAAGAAGCCCAGTCCTTCCCAGTGACCCTGAGCTGGCTCCATGCTCCCTGGCTGCCTGCTGCCTGATGGCTTTGTACGAAGCTATCTCCAGGGGGAAGGGACCTGCTCGGGCTCACATATCCAGGTGTCTTGGCACTGAGAGCCCTGGCGGCAAATGAACACGCTGGTAACTGGTTTAGATGGCCATTTCTTGTGAGCTTTGGGTGAATTTGCCTTTCTGAGTCCTCTTCCTCTGGGGAACTGACAGAATCTTGTTTTTAGGCCTAAGAGGATGAGGGCCAGGCCCTAGACTAGGGAATTTGCTAAAGTAGTGAATGCTACCCTGGGAGACTGTCAGGGAACAGCCAACAGCCTTGCTGAAGTGAAACCCACCTTTACCCTGGACCTTTTCATCAGATGGCTAACAGTATATATATATGGCTGTATAGGCACACATGCAGCCATATATGTGTGGCCGTGTGTGTATGTACACATTCAGCCAGGCATGTGAAGGATGTATGGAGCAAGGGACATGGGAGCCTGTACTACTATCTTTTCATGCAGCCCTTCCTACTCCCTTTGGGCATCACTGTGCGTTCAAAGCCACATATATGGCCTTAGCCCACAACTTAATATCCTGGAGGTTAGGAATACCTATAAGTCCCACCTTACTTATAACATTATGGCAAATGGCATGGGCAATGAAGTCAAATAGGCCCTGGTTCATAAACTAGATGTCCCGCTTTCTATGAATGGTTATATGTTTTGGGGCAAGCCTTTGAAACACTCTGAGTCTCAGTGCTGAAATGGATGCCCATAGTCATCATCCATTTCAAAGCCCATTTCTCCTGTTAGAGGCACATATGGTTTTGTTAGCATATCCATTGTTTTTTATAATAAATTCTCCTCTGGTTTTAATACAGTATACTTTCTGGAAAGAACCTACCAAACATTCATACTTCAGTGTGAATTTAGGTCACAGTGTCATATAATCTTACAGTGGCAACTGACCTTGAATTGCATCTAGTTTTACATTCCACCAAATGCAGAGATCCTCTGATTTGTGACTCTAACATGGCCACCTAGACTGTCCTTTAACTCCTCCCATGGCAGGAAACTCACCATGTACCACTCCTCCACATCCAGGTAGCTCTAAATGCTAGAGTAGAATGAACTGAAACTTGCCTCTCTGCAGCTTCCCACCAGCAGTCCTCACTCTCCTCTCTAGAGCAATTACAAAACAAATTGTTTCCCCCTTCCCATGATAGCCTTTCAGGTCCGTGTGAGCTCTCATGACCCTTCTTTTCTCTAGGCCAAGTGTCCTATTTTCTTTACATATTCCCTATAGGACTAGTTTTGGATTCTCCCACCGTTCAGGCCACCTAGGCATGTGTATGTGCTCCAATTTAAAAAATTCAGCATTGAACATATTCCACCAGGCAGGGTCTGACTACCAACACATTCCTTCTCCTGGGGCATTTGACATTCAAACCTGGCCTGTCATTGTGGGAGTAGACGTCTTCGTTCCCTAAGACAGACATTTCAGATACCAACTTACAGCTGGGGGAGACATGACGAACCAAGTGCCATCTATGCACGACCACGTCCACGACTTAATTTGCACAGCTTTTTAATCTGTGGGGACAATCTGCATGCCACTTGGGTCTGGTCTGTTAGTCTGTAGGTTTACCCAGGGCAGACACTGAGTCTAACATTCCTGGATTCCTCCAAGTACCTGCTGCATTTGTCTGTCTCCCTTTAGCTGTCAATAAATGCAGTTGATTGATGGATTCACTGGGGCTTAAGAAGTCGTTTTCCACTTTGTTGCATCTCAGAATCCAGCTGTGTCCAGCTGGAGCCAGCCCTCTGCTTGCTTGTTTTCGCTGTGAACATGGGCTCAGATCTCATGATTTGCCCATGCGTTGCAATAGGATGAATTTCACTTTGGAGCTCTACTCTCTTCTACCCCCAACTAGCGTGAAACCAGAACGCTGAGTGCAGTGGCACATCCCACACTGCAAAGAGCCCTAGGTCCCTTCCCCTTCTTATATTTTTTTGACAAAGGCCCAGTAATGTAAATTTCCTAGTTGTAGGCATATAACTTGAGCTGCAAGTTACGGAGAAGAGGGCAATGCACCAGACAGATGTTTCCAATTGTATGTTTATTGAGCTTCTTGCCTTTGCTGCTCTTCCTGCCAGCTCCTACCTCTCTCTCCCTCCTCCTCCCTGATGCTGCCACTAAATCAAGCATCTCTTCTTAAAATTGTAATCACCAAAATAAGGCGGTGATTTATAAGGAATTCTGAAATACCAAATAATCAGCCGAACACTTCACTTTAATGGCAGCAATAAGTCAAGTGCTTCCACGCTCATCTCTGGAGGAAGTATGTTGGTCTTGGTTGTTGCAAAATGACAAATGCTCTTTTGTGAGTTGTAACAAATCAATTATCCACATGTTGAAAACTGAAAGCTGAGCAACTCCTTTTTAAAGATAGAATTTTATGGATACATTCTAAAAAAAAAAAGGTCCCAGGGAAGTGGGGAGTACTGGAGCTCTTTAGTTGTTTTTCTGGCAAAAGAAAATTGGAGAAATAATAGCTCCAAGGAGACAGCTGCCCAAAATGACATCAATCAGAGATGCGGTCGCCCTGAGCCTATGGAAAGTGCACACAGAATGCTCAGGTTTGTTTCTCATCCAGTCTGAGCAGGTAACAAGGAGTCCGCCTCCACCTGCGGTGGCATTTTCAGTAGAAATGGCTGGCTCCCTAAAGAGCCCCTTGGGGGCATTCAATCCTCAAGCTCTCCTTGGGCACATATGTCTGCCTTGTAGTTCTCATTTCAAGGAGAATTTCTACTTTTTCTGTTAAGAAGGAAGTCACGCCTCAGCAGCTGGCTGGGATTGGAACCTGTGTTATCTTGTTATATATGGCCCCATCTGTTGGGGCCGCCCGGAAAGACTCGCGTGCCCTTTCCCAGGTTCTATTTTCCTCTCCTTGCACGTCACATCCATTTGCCACACAATAAAATACAACAGCATCTGCTGTAACCTCTGCTGTCAAAGCAGGCGAAGCTCATTGCCATCCCAAGCCTTCTCCCAGCTGGTGGGTTTGTCAATTTCAAAGGCCCTGAGAAGATCATGTGGTCATGATTCCAAATGTGGCAGTTGTGCCAGTGCATGGGGCTTCAGCTGCATCTGGTGCCCTGGGTACTATTGTGTGCAACACTGCAAAGGGATCCCAGCAAACTGGAATGTATCATGGGGTGCACAGAAGGGGAATGGCTTGGCCACTGTCTCATGATGAATTGTTAAGGGACTATGAATGCTCTGAGTACAGAAGAAGGGACTAACATGTGGGGTTGATGCAGAACTGGTGCTGGGACCCTGTCCATTGTTAATAGTGTCCAGGCAGAGGAGGACTGGGTGGTAGGTAGCAGGTGAGCAGGTGGATGTGCCAGGCCTTGCATCTCGGGCTGTGCATGGCTCTGTCCCTCTGAGTGCTGAAACTTTCGCTGGCATGAGCCTGCGGTGCAGCTGCTGTTTTAGAAAACAATTGTCAAATCCCAACATAAGGCAGAATGAAGTAAAAATATTCAAGTACCCGAAGAACAAAACAGGTTTGGAAGGTTGAATGGCTTGTTGAATGGATACTTAGATGTTGAGAGTGATGAAGAGACAGGAAGTGAGATGATACTAGATTTAGGGCTTAAGTGACTGGGTGGATGTTTGCATCAGTCAGAGCTCAATCAGAGAAGCAGACCATGAGGCAATCTCTATCTATCTATCTATCTATCTATCTATCTATCTATCTATCTATCTATCAATCATTTACCTATCCAATCTTGTATCTATCTAATCTATGTATCTATCTGTCATCTAATCTAAGTATCACCTCTCTAATCATCTGTCTAATCTATCATCTATCTATCTACATATAGATATACAGATATAGATATAAGCAGAGCTTATTATAGGGATTTGAACTTATGCACTGCAGGAACTGGGTCAACAGTTTATTTACAGCTGGTACTTTTGTGTCCACAGAGCAGGCAGCCAGAAAAGGAAGATGGATATGATGTGGGGAAGCAGGTCAAAAGAAGACCTGCAAGGATGAGCCAGGACTCTTGAGGTTGGACTAGAACTTGCGTTGATGTTTTTTACCACCTTTAAGCTTTCATTGCAGGAGAAGCTTGTTTCCTCCATCACACAGCCTAGTGTGCTCTTGTCCCAGCTGAAGGGTGAAAGCCAGCAGGAGCTGGAGAAGTGGCCCACCTGGCTACTGCCTCACACGGGTGAGGTGGGCGGATGGAGAGACAGCAACAGCACCTGCTGCCCTGCAGAGGCTCTCTCAGAGCAGAAGGAAAATGGTCTCTGCTTCACTTCTGCCTTTCAAATCTGTAAATGCCTCTCATGGTTCATGCTAACACAAAACTGTGCAGTGAAGGGAATCATTGGAAGCATAGTTCCAACCCAGCTAGGCCAAGAAATCCTCAGCAATAGGATTGGCAAATCCCCAAGCAATGCAGGGGAAGTCTTGGCTGTGGATGAAATGACTAAGGAAATATAATCATTCAAAAGATGGGCAGAGGATAAGAACCTGCTGTGGAGAATAAGGAGAAATCAGAGAAGCAGGGGAGAACCTGGAGGGCTGGGGTGGAGTTTCTGGTAGAAATGTTTGTGAGAGTATCAGTCCCTAAATAATGATCATGAGGATGATAATAGTGATAGCCAGGCATGGTATTGAATGTAATGACTGGTGTCTATGGCATTGATCAATAAGAGTGGATGTTGACTTGTCAGAGGTTCTGGGGGTCCCAAGAAAGAGACCCTTACACCACCATAGTGATGGCGATATTAGTGGTGGTGGTGGTGGACATTGGGTAAGCAGGGGCTAGAGAGAGCAGTTATTTACCATCCAGGAGGACAGTCATTTTGACAATTACTATGTCAGTCTGAGTGCAAACTAGCTGAATATCAGCCCTGTTGATAGCTAACATTAGTTTCTTGCCTGCTACATTCCAGATGCCCAGTTAAGCTCCTTGAGTCTGTATGATGGTGGCATTGCCTCTGGGTGCTTTGCCCCACCCTGACTGGCTCTGGGAGGAATCAGGATCTTAGATCCTGGAAGAGCAAATTGCCAGGCCCATCATCAGCAAACATCTGCTGCCATGGCATGCACCACTTTAGCAGGAGGATGTATTTTGGGAGGCTTTGCAGGCCCGGCTCCATGCGGGGGAGAACATTTGAACACGCAGCAGCTGTTAATGAGCACCATGCTGCTAATTAGGACAGTCTGAGAGAGGAGCAGCTGCCCGCACAGTGGTGGTTTGGAATGACAAAGGCAGCAATATCTAACTGTTGGAGTCCAGGGGAATGTCTCTGTGGGATAAGCTCTAAGCTAATAGGATCCATGTGGACTTGTGGAGCATTAAACTTGGAAGTTCTTTGCTTGCATGGCCTGATGTGGTTGTCCAACCAGATCAAACATACCAGATTCCCAAGGTGCCATTTTGATTGGCAGTTTGTGGATACAGCTTTGGGTACAATGCCCAAGTGGACTGCATCCTCAGACGGCACCTGGAGCGCACTCCGTTTGACCTCATTCTGTCAGCTGCAGCATGGGGAGGATTGTTTAACCTCTGCTTTCTGATGTCGAGATTTGTCCTGCTGCCTTTCTACTGCTCAGAGAGAAACACTTTGAAGAGGTGCCAAATCTTAATATTATCTTAAGTGATCTGGGGGTTTGTGTTAATAATATCAGCAAATTGACCACGGGACATACCCAGGATCATTTCATTCCCAAATTGTCTGTTGCCATTTGGCTTGGCATTAGTTGAGGCCAAGGTGAACAGGTTCAATTCCCAGGTGAGGCAGGCAGCCTCACTCTGGCCACAAATGTTTCTGTAACCCGGGCCTCTGGGCCATCCACAGTGTGTACCTCTGACGGTGGTGGGATTGAGGGAGAGGGTAGGTATGGGTGGTTCACCAACTCTTTCACCTTAGCCACTAGGGGGCAGCACAAAGGCCCATGCTTTATGAAGAGGGGTCAGTCAATGTTTTGATTTACAGGGTATGTCATTTGACTATATATTTTTAGTCTGCATGTTCCTCCCTTGGTCGTTTTTGCCACATAAAGAATGAAATCAGCAAATGGTGGCAAATTGGATTTAGAGTTGCGGCTTTCAAGAGGTTTACTCGTTACTCCAAAGACCTGAATTTACAATATGGGTTTCTTGCCAATAAGTAGCAGAGTCTTCTTAGTCATGTGGTATGAAACACTAGGCTCTGGAGCTGAAACTTGGAAGGGAATTCCAGGCAGGGGCAACGGCACAAGCTAAGGGTTGTGAAAAGTGAAGTGGATTAGTTTGGGGAGGAGTGGCTGGGCCAGCCGAGGATAGGTTAACCAGAGGAAGTGAAGTATGAGCAAAGCTCCCATTTTTATTTTAATAGCTCCCAAGGAAAGATTGCTGCTGTTCCAAATGCCTGAAACTGTAAATGGTGGATTTATCTTGTTAATCAATAATGGGGCTCAGACAAGGAACAGAAGAAGAAAAATTAATCCATTTTACATTCAGTTATATCTGGTTACTAATAATAATTACATATTTTCCACAATTACAACCTCTTACATACACCAGGTATGTTTTATGACTTCCCGTGATTATCTAAAACATGTTTCACAATTCTTGATGTTCGTATAAGAACACTAAAGGTTTACATTTCAGATGGGTAAAAAACAAGCCTGTCAAAACAATTTGACAGAAAGACAGTCCTTATCTCTTTCTATGAAGTGGCAACTGAGAAATTTGTCACTTAGGAAGAGCATAATCTAGATCAGTTTTACTGAGACCTTGTCTCAATCTGACTTGTAAGCATGTAGATGTATTAACTACCTAGATTGTAAACAATTTTTATCCTCCAGTTTCTCTTATTAGGCAAGAAAAGCATTTTACAGCATAATGCCTGAATAAACAAAAGCACTTTTAGGTCCAAGTGATTTTCTTCCATTTCTCTTTAATTAAAGCTGATTTGCTTCTCAAAAGGTGATTCATTTCATATATATTTTTTCCCCCCTCAAAGAGGGGACTTACATGATTCTGGTTTTACAGAGACTGGTATGCTTCCCCGAGACTCAAATGTGAGATGGCTTTTTACAGCCCCTGGGGTAAGCCACAACCCCCGACTGGCCTACAACATGCCTGGTTTTGCCTCTTGCTGCTCCAACACCGCCAGCCTCACCTGTGCCTCTTTCACTCCAGCACTGTTGAACTTGCCTTTGTTTCCAGTGCCATGCTGCTATCCACCACTGAACTTGTGTGCACAGTTTCCTCTGCCTGGAACATTCTTTTGTGTTACCTTCCTTCACTAACTACTAGTCAACTTTTCCTCTTACATTCTTTTCTTGTCTGTCTTTCTTTCTTTCTTTCTTTCTTTCTTTCTTTCTTTCTTTCTTTCTTTCTTTCTTTCTTTCTTTCTTTCTTTCTTTTCTTTTCTTTTCTTTTTTTTTTGAGACAGGGTCTCTCTCTGTCACCCAGGCTGGAGTGTGCAGTGGCACCATCATAGCTCACTGCAGCCTCAACCTCCTTGGCTCAAGGGATCCTCCTGCCTCAGTCTCCTAAGTAGTTGGGACCACAGGTGCCAATACATCCAGCTAAGTTTTTAAATTTTTTGTAGACATAGAGTCTCACTATCTTGCCCAGGCTGGTCTCAAATTCTTCGATCCTCCTGCCTCAGCCTCCCCAGGTGCTGGGATTACAGATGTGAGCCACCACATCAGCCCTAGTCAACTTTTGTCTCAGATGTAATATTACTTCCTTGGGGAACTTACTCTGACTCCTGCCCACCTCCTGCCCTGCCCCATACACTCCAGTAGCCTCTCATTGCAGCATTTTGCTCACTTGTAACCACCTAAGTGTTGACATTAAATTATTTAGCATCTGTCCTCTCTGCTAGAGTGTAAAGTCCTTGGGGACAGGAACACAGCTGTTAGGTCACCACTGCACCCCCACTGTGCTTGGATGTGCTGGTGCACAGTTAATATGTGTTGGCTGCTTGGCAAAAAGTAAGTCTTTATTAAATCAGTTAAATGCATTAAAGTATTATGAAAGGATATACACTTTTACATATTAACACTGTATACTTTAAAAATATTTAGAAACTGATATTTAATTCAATAAAGCCTACACGGATTTCAGTTCCCTTTTCACTAATCCTTAGCTGCTCCTCATCATGAGAATGTTGCTGATTTACCCTGGACTCCTCCTAAGGGCAGAAGCACCTTCGGAATGGCGTTTGCTCTGTGACTTCAGCTCAGTGATTTCAAGATAGTTTGACAGTGGTTGTTCTTCTATCTTAGAGCTGTGGTGGCATTCTTTTTTTTTTTTTTTGCCTGAGTCATGAGGGGTTTGTTTACCTGCTCGTGGATTCAAATTAGAGAAATGACCTCAGTTACCTTCCTAGCTTCCAGCTAGGAATACGACCAACATGGAATGAATGACACCTGCAAAACAGTCTTCCTTAAGTCACAAGGAATAAATTTTTTCTTGTAGTCTTACAGAAGCACAGTGAAATGATTTCTCCCTTATTCTACCTTCACTAGGTGTTGCATGCCACAGTGCCCCAGTAATCTGTGATTTTTTATGAAGTAAGATCAAGCTACTACCCTCAAAGAACTTATCATCTGGTCAGGCATGAAAAGGTAAGAAGCAACTCAAGGCAGGATATGTTCAGAGATGTGTGAATTTCATAGGCAGTAAGTTCTGGAATGTAGGATTTAGGGCGGCTCATCTAGTGCTTATGTTGCCCTCTGTTGGAGGCGAGGACTTTGAAGCTCTTACTCCAATTTTCATATAACTAGTTCTCATTTCATTCATGTCTCTGATCTGAACCCCTCCTCAAAGAAGCCTTTAATGACCACTCTAATCTGCCTAAAACACACTCATGCACACACACGTATGTACACACAGACACACACATAGAGACACAGACACACAGACACACGGACACACACACACACACACACACTGTCCTATTATTTATCCCTTTCGCCTGCTTTATTTTCTATCTTCTCCAGGAGAATGTGAGTTACCAGGGCAGAAAGACTTTGCCTTGATCATCACTGGGTTCCTGGCACCTAGAGGAGTGCCTAGCATATAGCAGGCGCTCATTCACATCTGTTGAATGCATGGATGGATGGGGTGGGAGTGATGAATGAATACATAGGAAAATAGAAATCTGGATGGAAGAAATGGCATGAGCAAAGGAACGGAGACTGGTTTAAAGTAGGCCACTTTGACAAGAGTGGGTTACTCAATTGAGTGAACAGTGGGATAGTGGAAGGTTGGTTTATGAGGTAGGATGAGGCTGGATCCTAGAAGCCTTTGAATGGCAAGCTATGGTTGACAGATATGTACATTGGGCCCCAGCCTAGGGACAGACAGGGCAGTAAGAGCAAAGAGGTGGGGAACGTTATGGAGAGTCCATTGGTAGGATTTGGCAAGTAACCAGTTATGAGGGAAAGGGAGAGTCCAAATAGGTTGTCTAATAGCTGTGAAACTCCCAGAATGTTGGTGCTCCTGATAATATTAGTGAAGTCAGAAGTAGAATCTGGTTTTGCAGACAGGTTGGTGAACTCAGTTTGAGCTAGGCAGAGGCTACAGAAATGGCAGGACATCCAGCAGAGATGATCCGCAGCCACAGTGCTGTCAGAGGCACACTCCCAGGAGAGCTCAGGTCCTGTTTCCTGATGCTCCAGTGGCTATCCCTGGTTTCTATTACACTCTTCCAATATTCTCCATCACTTATAGCATCCACTGGTTCACCTGTGTGTCTCCTTTGATCCAACTAGATTTTGTTAAAGCCCTCTTGCTCAGTCCCTGTGCAACCCTTTGCCCATTCTGATGAGGCCCATTTCATGCCTAAGACCTGATAGCCAGGCATAGCAAGCCTTGACCCAATCCATGTCATTAATCCCAGTTGTGATCAGCTGTTCACCTCCCAGATCTTCCTCTGTTGCCCAAAGGGCCAACCCTCCAGAGAAAGAGATGTTCTCTTTCTTGATAAAGGCCAATTTAGACTGATGAACACTTTACTTTAAGAACCAAATCAAAAGTACAAGTTGTCTTTGGATTCCCTACATCTATGCCTACAATCTTCTACCTCCAGTCCTATGTCCTGTTCTGGCCACCTTCTCCCACCCTCTATTGGCAGCCCACCCAGATCTGCCCTTCCCAGTAGGGTCCTCTTTCTTCCTCTAGTGGTCTAGTAGGCTAGGATGATTTTCAGAGGCCAAAAGACTTTGAATTCTATCTAGGGTCTATTGCTATCTGCTAAGTGTCTTTGGACAATTTACTAAATCTCTGTGACCCTCATTTTCTCATCTGCCAAATGCAGAAAATGCCATTTCACTGGCTTGGTGTGGGCATCAACCAAGTCTTGTTCAATCTTCCTCACTGCGGAGTACTGACTGCAGTGCCGGACATCTCTAGGAGCATTCAACAAAAGCTAGTTTCTCTTGTGTGTGTCCTTTTTTTGGGAAAGGATTTGGTTGAGTATGGTCTAATTCATGCTAAGATGTTAATAGCTGACACCTCAGAGCTGCACATCCCTTTACCCTAAGGAAGAGAGAAGCAATGGTGAGATTTTTAGGTGCAACAGAGTGTCTCTAAAACTTCAACAAAGGGAAAAAGAGAGTCCAAAGAGGTTGTCTAATCTAATAGTTGTTGAACTTCCCAGAATGTTGCTGCTTTAGCACACTTGTTGGTGCACCAGCACACTTGGCCATTAAGGACACTTTACTATCTTCCCCTTTTTAGCACAGGGGCAGACACATCCTCTTTTTCTTCAAACAAAGCCATAAATGACCTGATGTAGTATTTCTGAAAGCATGGTCCTCTGTTAGGTCAGATTGTCAAGCTTCATTTTTAACCTCCTGAACCTGTCTCTTTCTGCTGGTGGGATTTGGGGATCTGCTCTATAAACAGTCTCCCCAGTGATCCATTTACACCCAAGTGACTCAGAACCACTGGGCTAGAGCCAGAAAGGGGAGAGTTTTACTGAGGTTCCAGAGTAAATCAAGCAAATCAGTAAACGTAAAATGGGTAAAATTACAAAGTTCAGGCTCTGGATGCAGCAAGATCCTGAACAGACACCTAAATGTCCAGTTGAGGTCTGGCTGCCTTGGAAGACTTTCTGGGACTGATGGAACCTTACATTCTCTCAAATCCTTTGGCTTTCTTTCATCTCAGGCCTTGATTTCAGGCATCCCTGTGACTCTGGTTGGACCGGACCCCTGCTGGAGGCAGGAACTTCCCTGCCTGGCCATCAGAGAAGCAGCCTAACTCATTGTCTCACAAGGCTGCTCCAGGACCTCCACCCTTATTCCTCTTTCCGTCTTGTAAGCATTCTGCACCTCTTTCCTTTCACTTCATTTTCCATCTAGGTCACACATACGCCAGCGTGTGTACACAACACATACACACACTCACATGCACACATGCTGGCCCCATCTTACATGGAATCAAAGCCTGCATAATTCAATGAAACAAATGCCTGGCACACAGTAGGTGCCTAATAAATGCTAATTCTCTTTCCCTGACTCCTTTCTGTTGTCCTCTTGCTCCATTTAAATGCAAAATCGGAGGGAGTGAGAGAAGGTATACATTATGACTAAATTCCAAAATCTGATCAGTGTGTGGGGCTGGCTGCTGGGTTTTCATGCCTGCATACCAATGAGGCTGTGTCTGGAGCAGAATAGTTCGTGCCCATAAACCGTGACCTTCACTATCCATGGAGACGGGCAGCAGTGGCAGTCTCTGTAGAAATCTTTCCTATCCCAATTGTGGAGATGGCAGAAGCAACAAGACTATGCCATTTGTCTCAGCAGAGCTAACAAATGCTTTCTATAGTGCCGTGCAAAGTACACTCTTTCCCTGTTCTTTCTGGCTGGGATGGGCTTTTTTTTTCCAATTAAAAATTAAAATAGAGACTGAATTATATTTTTTTCTTGGGCCTGCAATTCATGCTCCATTTCTCATAAGCAGTCTGCATTATCGTGAAGCTCATCTACTTATACTGGTTCTTGGAAACAGCCACTTAAATCTCTGCCTGGTTAAAAATAGTTCCCTCATGCCAGAGCTCCAGAGAATCAAGTAACAGCGTGAGATGAGGCCATGCAGCCCCATCCCCTTCCTGGGAAAGACTGTCCCCCAGTGCCACCCCTGCAGGTCGACTTGCCTCTTTCTGGGCAGCTTCAGAGTCAGGAGCCACAGGAAGGCAACTTTCACTCTTAGAAAGTGCTTCTTTCTGAATAGCTACAGTTTGCATTCCTGCTTCTTAGCTCTGCCCTTTGGGCCACACAGATCAAATCTTTTGCAAGGCAGTTCTTAGGATACATGAAGATGGTTCTGTTGCCCTCTTGTATGGGCTGAATTGTGTTATCCAAAAAGGTATGTCAAAGTCCTAACCCCCAGTACCTCAGAATATGACCTCACTTGGAAATAGGGTCTTTGCAGATACACTTAGTTAAAATGAAGCCACACTGGCATAGGGTGGGCCTTTAATCAAGTATGACTGGTATCCTTATCAGAAGATACACAACGGGAGAACACCATGTGAAGACAGAGGCAGAGATTGGAATGATGCTGCCAGAAGCTATGGAATGCTGGGGACTACCAGAAGCAGGAAAGGACAAGGAAGGATCATGGCCCTGTGAACACCTTGATTTTGGATTTCTGACCTCCAGAAGGGGGAGAGCATACATTTCAGTTGTTTTAAGACATCTAGTCTGAGCAAGCTAACATATTTCCTGGAGTTTCCCTGGGCTGAACACCTCCAGTTTTTTCAACTCTTTCTCATATAATGTGGTCTCCATCCCTTACTTTCCTTGATTTCCCTTCTTTGAGCATATTTCAAGTACCAAGCAAATCACTGTAGAGGGGGTCTGAGCATCATGCCTTGTACTGGGCCATCACTTCTCTCATTTCTGGATTCCTTACCTCAGAGCACAGTCACTTTCTTGACAACTTCTTCATACCTCAAATTCCTTCTCAGTTTATGGTCAGCTAAGACTTGTGATTCTTTTCCAAGAGTACTGCTGCTAAATCGCATCTCTCAATTGGTATGACAGCTCTGTTATAATCTCTCATCATCATATTGATTATTGATCTGGCCTCTTCAGATGTTTTAAATCTTGAGTGAATTCACCAATGCATTACAAATTTTTCCCTGCTCCATTGTCATATTTTTTATTTTTTTTTCAGAAATCCTTTTATGCTTTCATTGAATTATTAATCATGGTGGGCTGAAGGCCGAGAACTCTAGCATATCATCAGAGATTTCTCTGCAGACTTGCTGTGAATCCATACATTTGTTCACTCCATAAATATTTACTGGCTTCCTGGTACCTGCCAGACATTATTGTAGGCACTGAGGACTGGTGATGGAAAACACAAATCTTGGTCCTCATGGAGCTTAAGTTCTCATATTCTTCAACCTTTGGGATATATGTGACCATTAGTAAAATGTGTGGATACCTGGGTTTCTGCAGATGCTTTATCTGTTTATAAATGCTAGTTTCGAACCTTCTGGTTGAGGGACCTGGTAAAACACTATTCCTGAATGAAGGATTGAATGTAGGGTTGTTCTTTCCAGCAAGCAATAAGGTTCTCCTTGTTCTTGCTTTCTCTGTGACCAAGTGTAACTCTAGAGATTTCTGTCTCATGTTGCAACCTCTCTTTCCTTTTGACCTGCTGAGGGTCAGAGCAGCCTGGGGTTTGGATGTGAGGAGCAGGAGGGGAGCTGTGTTCCAAGCAGGTAAGTGGAGTTAAGAATTAGGAATGAGGTAAATGCTCTGACTTGTGCCTGGGGGCATGAAACAAGCTCAGCCTGGAGTTTACACAATGGAGAAAATCAGGGTGGGGAAAGGGAGCAAACTGTGATCAATGAAGAGTTGGAGGAAAGACTTGGAGGCGGTGAGACCTGTATTGCAATATTCACGCAGATGAATTTCTTTCCCTAACATCTGACCAGTTACAAAATGCTACACATTTTGGAAGGAACCTAGATGGACTTAAATGAATTTATGCACCAGATGCCAATGACTGTAAGGCTTTAACAGCAGCTTTGCTGTACCGTGTCCAGCTCTCTAGCAGTCATGGCTGTTGTAGCCTCTGGCCTTAATCTCTTCTCAATAGCATCTGTGCTTCTTTTTGCATGTCATTCTCCTTTCTCTTTCTTCTTCCAATTAACTAGATTATCTTTTCATTTCCCTATTCAAATCCAGAAAGGAAAGTGTCTGATTTGTTAAAAAAAATCTAATTAGGTATCCATTAGATTGGGGTGGCTCTGGCACCTTAAATTCCTACATGAACAAATGAAAGCACAATGGAAACAGTACATTGAAACTAGAAACCATACTAATCAGAAACCACCACCTAACTTCTAGCCAATCAAAATTGCTTTCTTTGTCTTGCTTCTGCAAACGCTTTATAACAGTTTCCTCTTTTGCCGCTTCTGTGGAATGCTAGCCCCTTGTGATCCAGTGTCACCCCAATTTTTGAATCATTGAATGCTCAAATAAACTCTTTAAAGTTTAAGTGTGTGATTTTTTTTCCCTTAAAAACAGTCTGTCCTAGTGTTACCATCAATACTATTGGCCCTAATTTTGTATAGTCAGCTATTTCTTTGGTCACTGGCCAGCCTATAAATGAGCTGATCTTGGCTTATGTGCCTATTCTGCACCTGTTAGCTGCCATTCCTAGCTCATTTGCTAGGTCTGGATGGTTGATTCTATTTCTTAAACGCTTTTCCTCTTCATTCATTCTGTTTCCAGGTTTCACCTCTGTTTCACTATTGTAATAGTAAATTTACCATACTCTGTTTCACCATGAGAACAGTCAAAGGTATCTTTCAGCCTTGGTCTTGCTTCATTCCTCATAGATCATGTCACCATAACCTTTCTAAGATACACATATGATAATATCACATCCCTGCCTAAAACTTTTCAAAAACTTGCCATCATTTTTAAGTAGAACGTCAAACCTCCTTTGCTTACCAACATCGTCTCCCATTACTGTCACTCCAGCATTCATCTCTTGGCCCTTCATTTGCTCTTTATATTCCATCAAGGCGTAGCATGCTATTTTATTTTTCAAGTCTTTGTAATGTTTTCTTCCTCTTTGAATGCTGGGGAAACTCTTATTTATGTTCAAAACACATCATGGGCATCACCTTCTCTGGGAAGCCTACTTTGGTAATCACCTCTGCTTCTGCCTCAGAGGTAATCACTTTCTCCTCTGTGCATTGTACATGATTCTATTGTTGTACTTATCATGCTGTATCAGAATTTCTTTATAAACATTTCTTTTTCTCCTCCTAATTAGCATGCATCCTAAGAACAGGAGCTATTTGTTATGCATATTTGCATCTCCAGCATTTGCCACCAGTGCCTCAACAAATGTTTGTTGAATAAAGGAATGAATGAGAAAATGATTGAGAAGAAGATAAATTAACCTATTGTCTACCAGGCACTGTGCTAAGTGCTTTACATGGACTATCTCATTTAATCCTCACAACTGGAAGATAGGAAGGGGAGGACCTTGGGGAGATCAAGTACCTTTCCCAAGGTCATGCAGCTAATAAACTGAGCACAGGTCTGTCTGAATGCTGTTTCACTGCATTAGTAGAGGCAGAGAGCTCAATAGAGACAGACTCTAGCTAAATTAAATAAATCACTTTTAGTTTTTTAAACTTTATTTTATGATTGGAACTATCCAAAGTGGAAATGACTACCTCTAGAGTTCCTGTGTCAACAGAACATAGGAACATAGGAGGTAAGTTTCAGGGAGATGATGAAGTATAATTTTCAAAAGGTTAAAAAATGTCATTTTAATACCAATACAAAATGAATGTATGTCAAAGATTTTATTCCAGTCATTAATTAATAAGGGAACCAGTAAGATGTTAGAACTGGCTCAAATGGTGTTTAAGAAGCTAGGTATTTATAAGAAATGCTAGTAGAAGATTGCTGGGTTAGATTCAAAATGGATTAATGGCCAACAGACTCATAATGTAATTTTTGGCATTATCATTTTCAGTGGATAGAAATTATCTGCATCTCTAGTGGACAAAATCAACAGTAGGTACCTTTATTAAATCTGGGATTTTAAGTCAATAGTAAATTATGAGTTGAACCAAGTACTATCCATTAGATATTTCTCATGTGCCCTTCACCCCACTATGGCATTGAAAGGATGTTCCATACACCCTTTTGCCTTATTTCCAGATTTTGGATACTTTTTCTGACAGCTGTACTGCTTACCTCAGCCCCAGGGGCTTCCCTAGGACAGACTGATCCAGAGCCTGGCTGGAGGGTAGGGTCAGTGTGCAGAAATAATCCAGTGTCTTTTCTTATCACAAGGCAGGAATCTGCCCTCCCATCCCTGTGGGGAGCTAAAGGGAAAGAGAGGAGGCCTCAGCCAGAGGGCTCCATGTACTACCGGCTGGGGTTGCAGCAACTAATCCTGTAGCTCTGCTGGTAGGAGACCAGTCTTATAGCCTTACCAGTTTTCCATTTTTTGTTTTTAACTTTTATTATGACAGTTTTCTAACATTAAAAAAAAGTTGAAAGTTTGATTTGTTCCCCAGCTCCCTCACTTTTTGGCTAGAACATATTGATAAATCCCAAACATCATGTCATGTCACTCCTAAATTAGTTTGTACCCCCCTCCCATAAAGAGAAAGAGAGAGACAGAGAAACATTTGCTTGTGTAACAATGTCATTATCACACTTATCAGAATTATCAATAATTTAAGTCATCTAATTCATAGTCAATATTCAAATTTCTGTAATACTCTAAAAAATGTGTTTTTGTAACCCTTACTTCTAATATTTATTGCACACATAATTGAGGCCAGGCTTTGTTGTAGGTGCTGGGCCATGGTGAGGAATGCTATGGACAGGACCCCCACCGTGGTGGGGCTTACATTCTCATGGTTCATAAGCTATGAAGGCCAGTCCTTCCCACAGAGGGACAAGGCCATCTTGGAGCTGGGCTTGGTGTAGTGAAGGTGCTGGGGTGACTCCCATGGTGGTCGAGTACTCCATAGTCTACTGAAACAGTCAGACCTGGGTTGCTGTATCAGTTTAGATGGTAGGTATCTTTTACTGGCTTGGACTCCAGACCTTAGCAGGAGGTGGAGTAGGTAGTTGCAGAGGCCACAGGCTGAGGACAGCAGTGTTCCTTGAGGAAGAAGAAGGGACTTGGGGGTCCTAGGATAGTGCCCGCTTGCTTTGGGAAGGCCAGGAGAGGAGAAGGTCCACCAGAAGAGGAACAGAACCTGAGGGCACACATACAGTGTGTAGTGGGGCAGAGGGCGGAACAATATGGTGTGAACAGGATCAACTAGGGCCCTTACATTTTTCTCTTGTAAGTCTCATCTTGACATGTTGGGTTTAGTGGTCCAGCCTGTGAAAATCACTCTGAATTTTGATCCTGTCTTCCCCCAGATTCCAGTTTCCTGATATCTGTCTATGTGATAATTATGGCTTCTGTGTCCTCATTCAAGCTGGCAATGAAAATGTGGAAGAGGACAGATTAGAGAATAGAGCTTTGCGTCACTGCCATTCTCTGGTTACTGGCAAATGTTTAATCCTAACATTGCAAACTGACAGCTATATGTTGTATTTGGCCACAGTTGTGGTTTTTGTTGTGTGTGTGTGTGTGTGTGTGTCACACAGTGTTTGTTTTTCCATTGGAATGTGCTCGCAGCACTTTTAATGGGCAAATCTAGATTTCTACCTTCATTGGGGTCTGGCTCCAACTTGGCCTGGCCCCTTGTGGCCACAACAAGCTACACGTGGGTGATGGTGGCTGCTTCCTGTAGGCTGACCTAACCTCTTTCTTTTGGCCAGAGAACTCACTACCAATCATATGTAGGCATTTGAGTCCCCCTTCCCATAACCTCCTTTGCTCTATTAGATGATGCTTTTTGGTTATGATTGATCTACCAACCATGGACCTGCCTCACTTGATCCTTCTCCAGCCTTCATCTCACCCGCCACTCTGCCAGGACCTGTGAGATACTTTATCAGGATCTTCTAGAAACTCAGATACGTGCTCTCTACTTGATTTCCCTGCATGCCCATCTAATAACCCATGAAGGAAGGAAAACACTTGAGTTGACGTGGCCCATTCTTGGTAAACCTGTACTAGTTCCTAGCAGCCACTGCCTCATTTTTAAATATTTAGGAATTGACTCCAAGTAGAAATAGAGAGTGAGCTGAAGTTTGGGGTTTGAGGTTGCAACAAACTACCCTCTCCAAGGAGGACCATACTGTGGAAAAAAAGACAAGGGCTTCAGATTTTAAAAAATAAACACAAAACAACTGAGAATTTGGGTTTGGTCCAGGCACTTATGACTGCCATTGGGCAAGATGAATGTCTCTGAGCAAGGACTTTCTCTCCAAGAGCTTCAGTCTCATCTGCAAGTTGGAGCTGATTTGTAAAATGAGGCTTCAAGCTATGAAATGAAGCAGATGATTCTCAGTTGAAAAGGGAGAGGGCTGGAGTGGAGCAGAGACCCTGGGGATGAAACTAGACTATCTGGACGTCTTTGACCTGGACCGTCTGGTTTGCAGGGTTTCCTGATCACTGGCACTAAATAATGACATCTATGCCTCCACAGAATCTAAGAACCAGAAGTTAACTCGGACCTCATCCTTAAATCTCTCAGTGTACAGATGGGAAAACTGAGGCCCAGCGGAGGAGAAGAGACTTAAGTCTGATCTTATAAATTGGGGGCAGAATGGAGATTTTAACCCAGACACCCTGACCTATAGTTGCAGATTCTATTCACTATGCCATTGTATTTCTCACTTTTATGATCCTGACTCAGACTAAGAAATACATTGATAATCACTATATAGAATGTAGCTACACACACACATATGGTATATTTGGATGAAAACATATTTGTAACAAAATAATCACAAAACAATACTTATTTCTCCATATGCTAAACTCTGCATATTCTGTTCTAGTCTACCTGTCCCATCCTATCCCATCCCATCCCATCCCATCCCATCCCATCCCATCCCATCCCATCCCATCCCATGCCATTCTAATCTAGTTTGTTTAAAGATAAAAGTTCTGGTTGCCACCCAATTTTTTTTTTTTCACTTTTGTCAGTGTAAAGCAGTGTTATCCAAATCCGGGGTGCCACCTGCTTTTGTAAATGAAGTTTTATTAGCATACAGCTATGCCTATCATTTACATATTGTCTATGTGATATTTTTTGGCTGTATCCCCACCCAAATCTCAACTTGAATTGTGTCTCCCAGAATTCCCACGTGTTGTGGGAGGGACCCAGGGGGAGCTAATCCAATCCTGGGGGTCAGTCTTTCCTGTGCTATTCTCCTGATAGTGGATAAATCTCATGAGATCTGATGTGTTTATCAGGGGTTCTGCTTTTGCTTCTTTCTCATTTTCTCTTGCTGCTGCCATGTAAGAAGTGCCTTTCACCTCCCGCCATGATTCTGAGGCCTCCCCAGCCATGTGGAAGTGTAAGTCTAATTAAACCTCTTTTTCTTCCCAGTCTTGGGCATGTCTTTATCAGCAGTGTGAAAACAGACTAATACACCATGGTTGCTTTTGAACTAGGACAGCAGAATTGAGTCATTGCAAGAGAGATGGTTGGTTCCCCAGAGCCAAAAACATTTATTATCTAGCCATTTACAGAAAGAATTCACAGGCCCCCTGTAGTAGAAAGGCCTCTAGCCCCTGAGTTCACATGTGCCTTCAGAGATTTTAGCCAGAGAGGAGGGGGCAGAGCCAGAAACCCTGGGACTCTAAGCACCCTTTGCTGGCCTGTCATACCCTGGAGGCTTTCTGAGTGCTCTTGGCTTCTGCAGCTCCAGTTTTTGGCTCAAGAACCACTGGGCAAGGGCCACAAAATGTGGCTTCTGAATTAGTTCCATGGGATGGGTGAAAGGTGGAAAGGACAGGAACACACCTGGTTTCCAGGCCGAAATCTTACAGCTGAGGCCCACAGAGAAGCCTATTCACCAGTCACTGGTGAATTACTTTAGGCTCTTCTGCCACAACAGTTCTCAGTGAAAATGCTATGGTTTTCAGCTCCATTGGCTCACACTTTGACAGGTGCTGGGTTGTTACCAAATCTTTGAACAGCCAGTCCTCCTGGTCTCCTGTCTTATTAATGCATGACGAATGGGAGCTGCCATCTTGTATGCAATGCAGAGACCTGGAGTGCATCCTGGGCACCATGGAGATTCGATGACGCTTTTTTCAAATGAAACATGACAAGTAGCACCTCAGGAACTGGGGTTAAAATTGGTTAGTAAGACTAGCAAGACAGATTTTCTGTTGTTGTTAATGAGGAACAAATGTTCATATGCCCCTGGTTTCACTCCTAGTGGTATTGAAATTGTTTTTGTGAGGTGACACAGTTGGTTCTGTATTTGAGGATCACATGTCTGTGCTGGATCCCTTATGGAAACAGATTCAGCTTACTGCCGGCATATCTCATACAAGCAGATGATAGAGTTCACTGGCTTATGTATTTTGTGTATATATCAATGTGTATGCATTTATCTATACAAAGTGTAAGCCATGGATACAGGTCCATGTAAGCAATGACTACAGAAAGGAAATACATTTAGCCAATAATGAAGTATGCTTCTGTCACACTGCTCAGGCTTACTACTTGCTTATTTTTAATAATGATGATGATGATGAGAAAAGAAAAATCGCTCAGAGCAGTCTGAGCTATGTGAGGGCACGCAAAATTTATCAGGCCCAGAGAAACATGAGTATGGGGACTTTAGTCACACCCCACCTCCCCACAACTATGCCTGAGGGCAATTGTTTAACAGCATTTTGTTCCTGCCTTACCCATTATCTTCATGTTCCTAGAATTTGTGGTACAAAGAACAATGTATAGCCAATCAATAGCTTGTGTTATTTTAATATAAATTCTTGGTAAACAACTTAGGAACTGCCTTTTCTTTTTCTTTAAAAACCCACGTGTAACTTCTGCTAATGGGAGCTTATATTCAGGGCAACTTGTGAAACTCCCTTTGCAAAAATTTTAACAGTGAGAAAAATCTAACCCAACTCCATCCTGCCTCTAACCTCACAAGCTAACTGCCTTTGTTAATTTTAAAACAAACATGATAACAATCCCTTCCCGAAACTAACCCCCTCCTTGCTTAGGGACCAAAACTGCTGTTGTAAGACTAACGAAAGGCCACAAGATTAGGATTATAGAAGGGGCCTGAATTCTGCTAGGATGTAGGGGTAGTTAAATCATGACCAGCCATTGTTCCCTAGCTTGTCTTTCTATAATCATTTACTTCTCTGAAGGTCACAAGATTTATAACTTCCCCAGTTTTTCCTATAGATACATTCCCTATTGTCAAAACCTAAGATTGGTCTTTGAGATATTTCTCAGACTTTTGCATTCTGGTGACCAACTGACTCCATTTGGACCCATGACTCATACCAAGGAGCAGATTCCCAACCCTGAAACCCCCAAACCAGAAACTGACTCGGTGCATGAGGACCATTTTGGACAGTCCTATGATTTCATTACTAGCCAGTCAGCAGTACAAATTCCCTAGTCCCCTGTCTGCCAAATTATCCTTAAAAATCCTGGCCTCCAAGCTTTCAGGGAGGCAGATTTTAAAAATGTCTACCATCCTCCTACTTGGCTGGCTCTGCAATAATTACACTCTTTCATTGCTGCAATACCAGCTGTTCTCAGTCTTTGGCTTTTCTGGGCAGTGGGCAAGATATACCTATTGGGCTGTTACACTTGGTTCTATACTCCCTGGTTGCAGTCCCCAAATTTGGCCCAAATAAACTCCCTACCTATATTAAGTATGCCTCAACAAGTTTTTTTTTTTTCTTTAGGTCAACAGTGACAATAATAATAGCAACCATTTATTGAGTGCCTCCTATGTGCTAGGTACTATATTAGGTGCTACATGTAAATTTATCTCATTTAATCTCCCCTGCAGCCCCTTCTAAGTAGATGTATTCATCTGCATTTGTCTCAGAGCAGTGAGCAGAGTAGGACTGTTCACAGTCACAAAGCCTCTAGCTGTGGCTGCTCTGGAGGTAGGTAACTGAGTATCCTGAGGAACTTCCTCTGCTCTACACAGTGAGGTTCTTTAGTGCCTTGGGAGGACTCAGCTGGGATTTGCTATTCAACAGACACCTACCTGACTCCACCACACACTGGCTATAAGTCATGTTTCTGCCCTCTGCCATAATTTCTCACTGAGCTGTTGAGGGGCATGGGTAAGGTAACACAGTGGTTTTCATATAGTCTATTCAGGGACTCTAAGGTTTCATAGGTGCTTCAGGATGGCTGTGAGGGTTGAGGGGTGCCACACAGAGGCCTCCCACCGAGCGTCATCCAAAACTGTTCTGTTCTTCTCTGTTTTGTATGATGAGCTTCTCTATAAGATCTCAACAGCAAACAAGTTTTTTTCTCCCTAGTCCCCCCTCCACACACACACACACACACACACACACACACACACACACACGCATACCCTTTTGGAAATGTTGCATGTAAAGTGTTTGGAACGTGTTAGAGATTTCATCAATGCATTTGACACATCTATTTTATTCCTACTGTGTGCCAAGGAGTGTGTTAGCAGCTAAGGACACAGTGGGAAACCGAAAAAACATGGTCTCTGTCCTTACCTAGTTTATATTTCAGTGGGAATGAATAATTCTAATGTGCAGTAAAGATTAGGAAGAAAAACATAAAGTTCTGTCTGGGCACACACCAGGGCGATGTGCCCCAGCATTATCCCATAGAAATAGAACATGAGTCCTGGCTAACACAGTGAAACCCCGTCTCTACTAAAAATACAAAAAAATTAACGGGGCATGGTGGTGGGCGCCTCTTTAGGCTACTCAGGAGGCTGAGGCAGGAGAATGGTGTGAACCTGGGAGGCAGAGCTTGCAGTGAGCCGAGATCATGCCACCGCACACCAGCCTGGGTCACAGAGCGAGACTCCATCTCAAAAAAAAAAGAAAAGAAATAGAACATGAGGCTGGGTGCGGTGCCTCACACCTGTAATCCCAGCACTTTGGGAGGCCAAGGCAGCTGGATCACGAGGTCAAGAGATCGAGACTATCCTGGCCAACATGTTAAAATCCTGTCTCTACTAAAAAGAAAATGCAAAAATTAGCTGGGTGTGGTGGTGTGCTCCTGTAGTCCCAGCTACTTGGGAGCCTGAGGCAGGAGAATTGCTTGAACCCCGGAGGCAGAGGTTGCAGTGAGCCAAGATCATGCTACTGCACTCCAGCCTGGTGACAGAGTGAGACTCCATCTCAAAAAAAAGGAAACAAGAAAGAAAGAAAGAAAGAAAGAGAACATGAGCCACAGATGTGGGGAATCACGTATGTAATTTAAAAATTTCTGGCAGCCGCACTAGCAAAAGTAAAAAAAAAAAAAAGTGAAATTAATTTTAATATATTTACCCAATATATCCAAAATATTATCATTTCAACACATAATCAGTATTAAAAATTATCAATGAGATATTGTATATTATTACATTTTATTAAGTTTTCAAAAATCCAGGGTATACTTTACACTTACAGGGCATCTCAATTGAACTGGCCACCTTTCCAGTGCTCAGTAGCCACATGGTAGTGGCTGTGGTATTTGATGATACATCTCCAGACTGAGGAGTTCAGAGAAGTCTCCCAGGAAAGGGGCCTTTTAGCTGAGATCTAAAGTAAATCTGAGTAGGGTTTGAGGAGGTGAAGGGGGCATACAGGGAGAGTGGTCCAGAGAGAGCAGACAGCATATGCGTAAAGGTCGGGGTACATTTGAGGAACTGGCAGAGTCAGTGTGGCTGGATCCTAGTGAGTCAGGGCAGAGTATGCAGGATGAGGCTCACACAGTGCCTTGAAGACTATGTTTAAAAACATGGCTTTTAAATCTCAAAAACAAAGGGAAGCCACTGAGAAATTTTACGATCAAACAAATTAACATTCAGTAAATGGGAATGAAGATCACTCATGTTTTGGGGCCTCACAAAAACTGTCAACTTCTTTTCCCCAGATGGGAGACCATGGCTTGTCTGCAGGTATGAGTTACCTTGATTCAGAGAGCAGCTGAGAGTGGGGCCAGCCTCTCTGCATGGGTCTGCCATATCCTTCAAGAGCAGTTAACACATAGCCCACAGACAGGTGTGTACCAAGACAGATGCTCCCTGGATGTGGGGTTACTTTGCTTCTCTCTTCTATGAGAAGGGGACACAGCTGCAATGACCACCCCAAGCAACCACCCCTGGAACTGCCCTGGGTTTGGAGGTGACAGGACAGTGTACTCTGCTGGGAGGGGTCCAGCCCATGATGTCTCACCAAGACTTTCTCATGTCACACAAGGCTCATGGTGCTGCCTCCTTAGGAGTCCCACCTCCCATGGTTCTCTGGCCTCTTGCTTTCTGTTTGGGCATCTCCCTGCTCTATGCCATTGAGTCACTGAAGTAAGGTTTGGGAGGAAGGAAGGCTGGTAGAGCCCTCCCCAGTGCTCAGACCTCTCCCTTTCTCTTTGAGAGGTCTTCCTCAGAAAGTCCACCCTTAAACCTGGGGGAGCAAACAGGGAGGGGTGTCACCTAAGGAAGGTCTTTGGCATAGACTTTAAATGTCCAAAGTGAGGGTCAAGGCAGAACCAAGACCAAGATGTGGGAATTGCAGGCGTGTAGACTTGTTTTCATAAAGGAAAGTGCCGTCCAATAATCAGAACTGTCAGATATGTAACTGGTTGCCAGGCAGTGAGGAGAAGTCAACTAGATGAGCAGAACATCTGAGGAGACCTCAGAGACCCTTTGGGGCAGTGGCTCTAAAATTCCAGGCCTCAGGCTGGGGCTGATCCATGGCCAATTTCTACTGGACCCTGGTAAAATAAAGTGTGAAAATTTTCCATAGAACTCATTTTCAATGCCGAGATTGTCTTCCCTATATTTTTTCACATTAAGGTACAACTTCTTGTGTGAAATGATGGTACTAACAGATTATTACTTTTTTATTGTACCTTGGTTGCCAATATTGTAAAGTCTCCCAGAGAGTATTTTTGAAATTGTAATTGTTCATGAAATCCAAATGCCTGGGAATATTGATCTAGTATAACTGTCCTGTTCCCAAAATCTAAACCATCAGAATCACCTTCATACCACTCAATCAGCACCACACCCAATGGAAGTTCCAGACTTTTCACTTTTGTGTTGGTCTTGAGCCTAAAACCTTAGCTGCATGTCTTACTAACCCATGGGATGTTGTCTGAAATTGCCAAGCTCCTATTCACAACTTGAGAAGGGCTTGGCCATTGACCATGCTGGAACATCAGCAACAGAGACCATTGGGGATTGATGGGCAACCGGCACTAGGTAGGCTTGAGGACTAGCAAATGGCCTGGCTGTGAGTCTGGTGCTGGTGTAGATAGTGAGTAGTCTATTGTCCAAGGGCCAAGGGGCTTGTCATACACAACAGACACCCATGCCAAGGCCACTTGGTAGTGAGGTAGGATTGCCCAAGTGATAGATGATTTATGTAGTCATGCAGGGGGAGGGGCAGTAGTATTCCAGTGAACATTTCAGCTGCAGGAGTCTCCTAGGAAGGAAGAGGACATCTGGGAACCAAGAACAGTCCATGGGGAGCAGGGACAAGAAAGAGGCATACCAAGTGGAGTCGGGTTCAGGGCAGAGAGTTCAGACCCAGGATAGAAATCAAGTGCTGGGCAGGGAAACTGGACAGAAGAGGCCTAGATACATGGACTGAGCCACTCCATGGCAAGGAAGAGGGTTGGAAGAAGAGCAGGTTGTGTTCAGTTGGCACCTGGGAGTTGGTGTGCTGCTTCTTTGTCTATATGACCTTCTTGAGACTCCCCAGTTGGTGAGGCTGAGATTGCTAATGTCTTCCTGCCCCAGTAAAGTTGGTTGCAGAATTGGGCTGGGAAGAATGTGCAGGGAGAGGCCTCAGCATCTGGAACTCTGAGGTGAGAGAAAGACCAGGGTTCATGCTATAGAAAAGCAGTCTCTTCAGTATGTTCCACGCAACACGAGCAGGCAAGGGAGTTTGGTCAATTCTGTATACTCTGTCCTCCTCTGGGAGACTTGTAGTGTACATGAATATA
This sequence comes from Piliocolobus tephrosceles, assembly GCF_002776525.5. NCBI lineage: Eukaryota > Metazoa > Chordata > Mammalia > Primates > Cercopithecidae > Piliocolobus > Piliocolobus tephrosceles. The sequence goes on along the minus strand of NC_045446.1, from coordinate 53,639,331 downwards.
TTCAAGGCTCTGAGGAGTTCTGTGGAACACAACTAACTTTGCTTAATCCAGCATTCCCAACATGATTAGAGCCTGGGACCCTGTGTTAACCTCAAGCCTATTAACCTTCCTCAACACTAATGTTTGACAGAAGATCCTGTGGGAAATGCTGCTTGATTTGCCTTAGACTAAACCTTGAGGCCCACCAAATCCCTTGTGCCTTGAGGCTTATGTGTTTGTGTGTGTGTGTGTGTGTGTGTGTGTGTTCATGTGCATGCACATGCTACAGCGAGAGACAGAAAGTCTTCAAATTGCCTGTGAAAATTGCATGATAATGCCACCACCTGCTGCCACCTGAACTGGTCACTTTAATGGACTCTGACAAGAATACCAAATCTTCACTTTGATTTGGGTCCATTAATTTCATTCTTTGCAGAGGGTCTGGTTGACTCACTTTGACAACAGGAATATGAAAATTTCAACAGGACAGATGTCTATGACAATGCCTTGACTTCTCCCTCTCCTACCCAGTGTCAAGGCAGTTGTATTTCAATTTGTATTTCCACGGTATTTATGACCAGCAGATGCTCTATGATGTGTCCAAGACAGCTGGCAAGTGCTAAGAGAGAGAGAGCTGCACAAAGGAGGGCTTCACTTGTTACAACAGAACACTGAAGTTGGTCTCTTGAAAGAATATTAAACTTGCAAGGATGCGTCGCCACCAGATGTGACCTGGCTGCCTTGAACTTCACCTTCTCAGAGAAGGCAGCATCATCTAGCGGCCCGGAGTCTGTGTAGGCTGGAGTTCGACTGTCTGTGTTTGAATTTTGCCTCCACCACTTAACAGCTGTTTGACCTCGGACAAGTTGCTTAACCACTCTGTCCTAGTTCTCTAATCTTCAATAACATTTATCTCATAGCATAATAGTGCAGATCAAATATATGTAAAGTTCTTAGAGCATAAGTAATGGTACAATATATGCTGGTTAATATCATTGTATTAGTTCGTTTTTGCATTGCTGTAAAGATACTACCCAAGACTGGGTAATTTATAAAACAAAGGGAAGACGTTTAATTGACTCACAGTTCTGCATGACTGGAGAGGCCTCAGGAAACTTACAATCATGGCAGAGGGGAAAGCAGCCCCATCTTACATGGCAGCAGGTAAGACAGCGTGTGTGTGTCAGTACAGGAAAAACTACCATTTGTAAAACATCAGATCTTGTGACAATTCACTCACTATCATGAGAACTGCATGGGAGAAATCACCCCTGTAATACAATCACTTCCCACCAGGTCTCTTTCTAAACATCTGGGGTTCACAATTCAAGATGAGATTTGGGTAGGGACACAAAGCCTAACCCTATCAATCACTATTATTGAAAGTTTTCTTCGTCCTCCTGCCTAGTAATTACTAACCCTTTCCTTTTGTTGGCATTCAGAAGTGGGGAGCTGTTTCCCTTTTAATGCTTGGCCCAGTTGTAGATAAAAACTCCATTTTTCCTTTCAGAGAGTCTTGCCTAAGAAAGGGCAACAGGGAAATAAACAGTAAGAAAGCAAGAAGCGTCATCACAATCCAAAGCACACAACACAACATTTACCCTCCTCCTCAAGATTTAATGTGAGGAATAAATAAGATAGTGTATGCATAGTACTTAGCACATTGCATTTGCATAATAAAGGTTCATTAAATTTTATCTCAGTATGCTCTCAGTGTCTCCAGTGGTGTTAGAGTTGAGGGAGAAATTTACAGGATGTTACATGTGTTTTCTAATTTAATTCCCCTGTAATAAAGCATTCTGATGGGAGATGAGGGCTTAGGGTATAGTCAATATCCATCTTCTCACAAGGACCTGTTATTAGTCCATTTTCATACTTTCATACTGCTGATAAAGACATACCCAGGACTTGGCAATTCACACAATAAGGAGGTTTGTTGGACTTACAGATCCACATGGCTGGAGAGGCCTCACAATCATGGCAGAAGGTGAAAGGCACATCTCACACGGTGGCAGACAAGAGAAGAGAGTTTGTGCAAGGCAACTCCCCCTTTTAAAACCATCAGATCCCATGAAACTTACACTCTATCACAAGAATAGCATGGGAAAGACCTGCCCTCATGATTCAATTACCTCCCACCAGGTCCTCCCAGGATAGGTGGGAAATGTGGAAGTTATAATTCAAGATGAGATTTGGGTGGGGACACAACCAAACCATATCAGACCCTTTTTAAAAAAAAATATGTAAGGAGACCTTTGTTTTATAATTGAGAAAGTTGGAGAAGTTTAGCTGAGGTCAGGGACTACAGGAAGAATGGAGACAAGGACAACAGATAATATGATTTTGTTCACTACCTAACCCTTTGGAGAGTGTCTGAGTCCCTAAGGTTAGGAAGGTGAAGGTTGGAAGCTGAAAGAACTGACCAGTTTGTAGGAGATAATTTGGTGAGCTATGGGCATAAGTAGAACAGGTTTGGGGTCTTGGGGGAAAGGCAAATACAATTTTGTCATGTTCTATTCCATTCTCTCCAACTCTGCGTGCAACCCAGCACTGTTCTGGCTCCCAGGAGTACTCTGGGTGCATTGGGAAATGATACCCTGGCCTGGTTAAGGCAGTTTCACAAAGTGCACTCTTAACATGGGCAAAACCAAGGCTCCTCTAAGCAGCTTTTCAGACCATCAACTCTATCAGGGAAAGCAGAGCAGGAAAGGAAGAGCATGGTGGACACTGCATGGTAAAAGTAGGGGATATGTTTATAGGTCCACATGAGTCTGGATTCTCCTAGAAGTACCGGGGCACACCTGGAGGGCAGAGGTGGCAAATCCACAGCATTTTTGCTGCCACTCTTATTCCGCTGTGCTCAGTGTCAGGGCAGACATCACGAATCTATCACTGCCCTCTTTCTGATGAACTCAGATGCAGCCTCAGAATCCTCAACTTAGTGTTCCAGGCAACCCCAACCAACTGATCCAAGCTGATGGAGAAAGTGAAAGGCTACGTAGTCTTTGACCTATCATATAGAATCAGTGATTTCAGACAGAGGCTTCAAGATCCTTCATGACTAGGATCCTGTCTGATAGCTAAGCTGAAGCCTGCCTGAATACTCTGTGACTCTGTCCCACCTTATCCCTGCTTTTTCCTCTTCTCAGAAATGGTCTTTGCCATCTTTTCAACTTATATAGAGTGTATGGAAGTTTAAATTTTCCCCCTGAAGTTTTGATAATTTTGGTTTATAAAACACACTGATAATAGATAAATAGGAATAAGGGCATACAAGTTTTATTGTATGCACACTTGTGTGTGAGAGTCAAACTAAATATAAAAACTCAAAGAAATGGCCAAATGGTTGATGTTTTTATACTATCTGAGATTATAGAAAGAATTGGGGATTGGCGCATGGCAAAGGAGATTATAAAAGGGAGAGAAGAGGAGGCCTGGCTAGCAAAAGTGGTCTTGTTATGCAGCTGAAACCTCTCAGGTAGCAGCCCTCAGAAGGAATGGTGGTAGCCAGTGGTAGATGCTTCTGCCAGAGCTTTAAAGGTGTCAAAATCTCAGTTAATCTTTCCTAGATTCAGATAAGAAGAGTTTCAGAGAAAGCTTATTTGCATCTGTTGTTTACTTTATTTCCTTTAAAGATGCAAATCTTTCCCACAAAAGGCAGCTTTTCAGTTATTCTTGTGTTTGTAGCCCTTCTGAATAAGCCATCTTGAAATATGTCAAAGAAGTATATTTTGGGGTAAAATATTTTAGTTTCTTCCATTTAGTACTTCCTCTGAAATTTTACTTTCAGAAAGTTTCACATTTTAAAAGCCAAGTTGATAGCTTTGAAGAAATTTGGGTTAGAATTTTTGAGATAAGAGATAGGCAAAGGTCAGGAAAAAATAGAGATTGGGATAAGCAGAGAAGACCAAATTTATGTATATCGTATCATAGCTTCTTAAATCAGTCTCTTAGTCCTGAGATAGGTCAGCTCAGTTGAACAGTTGCATCTTATTTCAGAATGTGGCATTGCAGATGAGCTTTCAAAGCCAGACTTCTACATCTGAGGTAGACAAGAAGATCTTTAAGAAGAGGCATTTCTGTGGAAACAGGAGAAAAACAAAGGTTAATTTTGGAAGTATTCTGTAAACTAATTTTCTTAGATCTCTGAAGCATTTCAGATTGCAGTGGCAACCTGACAGATTTTCCTGGACTGTAGTTCTGACTGGGTGATCCAGTGAGCTTCCTGCGTAGTCCATACACCAACAAGCATGAAGGCTGTTTATATATAAGTTGCTGTAGTGGTTTAAAGTTTATATCAAGTTGTCTAGATTCAATTAGCAGGGCTTCAAGAAAAACACAGTTTTAATTTCTAGTGATTTTAAGTCACAAGGGCAGGAGAAAGTTGGAAATGTTGGTCTGGAGACTTGAACCTAGGTAAGAATTTAGGAATCAGTCAAAATTTTAGCCAAATAACAAAAACTCAAAAACAATGGCTAGACTTACAGTACAATAATATGTGTACTATAGTTTTCTTCTGAAACATAGCTTTTCTCTCTCCAGTCCCCCATTTTGACCAAGATGAATTATAGTAAAATTAATTTATTTACAAAATAAGTTTTAGGTCTATTATACTTGGCCTGATTATTTGGATAAAGTACAGCAAGAATAGTATTTGGCCATATAGGATGTTTTGAGCTGGCTTTGCTAGAACATTCTTGTAAGGAAATCTGGATTTGACTTTTTAAAATTTCTTGAGGCTTAGGAACCAAGACAAAAACTATCTGTAATACCTATATAAACTGGGTGAATTCTTCTATTCTTCAGGTCCCTAAAATATCTTGAGGTTTCTGGGCCAGAAAGTAACATTCTTCACTTACTGAAAGGTCACTGTATAGACACGGCATCGGGTTAGTTTGTCCATGGGGCTTTTATCAGCTCTATAAAAGTTAACTTCAATTCCTCAAAGCAGTCTGGTCATATATGAAAATATGATCTCACAATCAAAGCCTTGGTAAAATAATCATTGTTTCCAACTGTGCCCTGTTATCAAAAAACCCAGCAACAACAAAACAAAAAACCCAAACACAGATTCTTATTGAACTCATGCAAATAACTATATTGCCAAAAAATAAGAATACTCATGAATAGATTCTGAATTATTGAGAAATCACATAGAGAGAAAGGTAAATTCTTCAATTTTGCTCACAAAAGGGTATTTTACCCAATTGCTATAAAGCTATAGATAACTTAAAAGAAAAAAAAAATTGGCTCTGACAAACAACACATAAAAAGAGTCAAAAATGTTTCAAACAAAAAAGTCATAAAAGTTATTTTAGTCCTCCATCAGTTTAGTCTCATGTAATTAATTTTTAATCTGTTTGTTGTTATGTTAGCAATTTTTTTAGTACAGTTTTTTTTTTTTTTTTCCATTGAATGTTTTGGAATTATTACCCAGTCAAAGTCACCTGCAAAGGTCTATTTCAGAGTGCCTGTCAGAATCTGTTCATCCTTTCCAGGAACCTCCTTAAAGACATAACCTAGGATTATACTTGCTTGTAATGATGTTTTAGAGGAAGCATAAGCATAAAGCAATTTACTATAGACAAGATTTAAAGTGGTCATAAAGACAGAATTAACAAAGCAATTTGGTTATTTTCTGTGGCCTATGACAATTTTACATAATAGTAATATGTCTGATAACATGTATCAAGACACGTCAGGTTTTTAGGAATCTCATACAATTTCAGAAGACATTAATAACACATTTATACAAATATAACTCAAAAATAAACATTATTTCTTATTTGACAATGATTTAACAAACCAAATAAACTTAATGTCTCTCTTGGACTTCCAGGGGCCCTTTTTGGAATGTCAACAAGGTAGTGCAAGGTCAAAAAGACTTAATCTTAGAATTTTGAGGTTAGATTTTAGGAAGCCTGTCAAATACCAAAAGTTTAAAACACTTAATCGAAATAAGATCAGAGGTCACTGTAAAATAATATTTATTTAGCCAAAGTTATAATTAATGGATTTTAAAAAGCAAAGGTATCTTTAGTCTTTGATAGGAGACTTGCTTCTCCAATCAAAAGAGCTAACAAAGATAGCATAATGTACTACCACCGTCCCCACTTCTTTTATTCAGTTTATTGAAAAGGTAAACAAAAGTATTTTACTATGTTTTATTAATACTATATGAAAATCTAGTTCAAAAGAGAAAACAAAGTTCTACATTTGCATCAGTGTATTATTAATACTAAAACTAATTTTAATAAAACCTTAAAAATAGATCAGTCTAATCTCTATCAGCTTTGACCACACAAAAGAGTTCCTAAACCTTTTATAACCTCTTAAAATTTTTCCCATTCTCTTTCTTTCTTCAACTTTCTATATGCATTCAGTTTTATCTATCATGTGTTTTTCCTTCAAACTAAAAAACAATTTAAATAACCTCTAAACTAGACAAAGTTACTTTTCCTTGAAGAAAAACCACATTCTCGTATCTTCATCAAAAACACATCCTAGTTTCCTTTGTATATAGGGTTCTTTCTCTTATATCTTGTAGCTGTAATTAAACATATTAACTACAATTTTAATTCTTAGTAACTCTAACTTTCAGTGAAAAACGTAGGAAGTAAGCAAGTTTGTTATGTATCAGATACAGCGCTCAGGACAGAAGACAGCTGTGAAGACAATGCCTGGAGGATCTGACCTCTCTCAGCCTGGGGAGGATACAGAGCTAGGCCAGGAGAATGAGATGATATTGGGCCTGGCTCTGCCCTGCAGCTGGTGGCCCAGGCACTGTGGACACACATATGTCCCCAGGCCTCACAATGACTACTTGTAGAGACCCTGGAATCTAACTGCTCAAAACCAAAGATATAAGCTAACGGACCAAATTAAGCAATTATCAAAAGTATTTCAGAAGTAATGGTTTTATTGCTTAATAAACAATCTAAACATCCTTAAAACATCTAGCAAAGACAGCATAAATCTGTCCAACCAATAGACCTAGGAAAAAATGATAGGTGACTTTGATAGGAGAATTGCTTTTCCGAACAATCGAAAGACCTGATAGAGACAGCATGATGTACACTCTCACCCCCTCTTTTTTTCAGTTAACTCAAACAAAAATCTCTTACTATAGCTTATTAATATTACATGAAAATCTATATTGATGCTACATGAAATACTATGTTTTATTAGTACTACATGAAATGTTTGAATTGTAGTTAATACTGACAGTTCTGAAGGCATTCTTATTTCATTTTACCAACAATTTTATAGCTAGCTTTATTTACCAAAGATTACTAAAGTCACATCAACTTGAAAATCATTTGGGCTTATTTATGTAATTTATGAGTACTAATTTGTTTCCAAGTCATTTTGGTACCATGTAGACAATATATAAACACAGACATGAACACATGTATACTTCAAATAATAGGCAAAAATTTTTGTATAGCTTTGATTGAAAAATTTTAGTCTTATGACAGGTAAAACTCATGAGTTTAAAAGGACAGTTGGATTAAACTGTGAATCTGTAAATGGAACAGGTTAAAGTTTATCTGTCCCACATGGCCAATGCCTTAACGGAGTTTCAGAGAAAACAGGGGAGCAAATTTACATTTCAAAGCACAGAGGGCACAGGCTTTCTAAAGAAGCAGTTTGGTTATGTTAGAGGAAGATAAATAGATAACTAAGGTAAAACAGCGTTGTAGGAATTCACCACAGTATTTTATAAGCAGGCCAATTTCATTTAGATAGGTAGCTTCTAATTTAGTCTGTTTTCCACATGGAACACTGAGCTCAGGATGGAGCCCATTAACAAATACTGCCAACACAGCATTTGCAGTTTCCAGGGTCCAATGCTTATATATGTGAAAAGCAGACAAATCTCCACAAAAGGCAGTGTTTTAGCTATTCTGTGTTTCCAGCCTTTCTGAATAATCCATCTTGAAATATGTTGAAGTATATTTTGGGGTAAAATATTTTAGTTTCCTTCAATAGTCTAAGTGTCCTTCAATACCCCTCCTCTGTGATGTTTTCCTGGATCATCCTAGGTACTTCCAATATCTTAGAAGATCTAAGATACTCCTTCTCCACTGCTGGCAGATTTGTGCCTCAGAGTCCCTGAAACAATGGAGCAGTTGTAGTTCATTGCTATAAATGGAATGTGCATCCCCTTCAAATTCACAGTTGAAGTCCGAACCCACCCTGTGACTGTATTGGAGACAGCACCTTTAAGGAGGTGATTAAAGTTAAATGAGGTTGTAGGGTGGGGCCTTGATGTAATAGAACTGATATCTTTATGGAAGAGAAAGAGACACCAGAGATCTGTCTTTTTGCCATGTGAGGACACAGCAAGAAGATGGCCATCAGCAACCCAGGTAGAGAGCCCTCATCAGAAACTAAATCCCACTGGAATTTTGATCTTGGACAGACTTTCCAGCCTCCAGAACCATGAGGAAATAAATTTCTCTCGTTTGAGCCACTTAGTCGATGATATTTTGTTATGGCAGCCGAGGTGACTAGATACTCATGTTCACTGTGGAAGCTAACAGGCACGGCCCTGTGGTCTGCACTGGGAGTATACAAAGAGGAAAGGCACAGCCCCTGACTGAAGAGACCTCATTTACCAAGAGCAGCAGGTAGGAACAGACATACCAGCAGAGATTTAGGGATACTTCGAATCACGTTTCGGTAAAGGAAAGCACAGCATGACATGGGGCACTGTTGTGTGAAATGGTGATTAGGGGATTGGGCTTTGGTGTCACACAGATCTCAGTTTGAATCCTATATTTGCAATGTAACCTCTGAAAAGTTACTTTTTTTAGTCTCTGAACCTCAGTTTCCCCACCATAAAAGAGGGATAATAATAACTTTCCTTCAGAGGGTTATTGTGAGGATTAAATGAGATTAAATGAGGTTAAGCAGGTAAGCATGTGTTAAGCATAAACACATGGAAAGTACTGAGAGTTATTTCAGATATTATTGTCAATAGTATATGGAACGGGTACAAAGGCATATTGCTAGAAGGATGATAAAAAAAATCTGAGGAGATTAAAGTAGAATTGAGTTTTATAGGAAAAGTAGCAATTAACCAGAAGATATTCCTGGTAGAAGAAACAGAATTTGCAATTATTGGGGATAGGAAATAACATGTCACACTTGAGGGACTTCCAATAAATTGGTAGGATCTGATAAACTCCAAATGAGTGCAAGGGCTGCAGGAGGAGGGTGTAGGGAGGAACAGTGGGTGAGGGGCAAGAAAAGCAGTCAGGAACCAGGGAGACAGAGTTTGAACCTTATTCTGGAGATTTGTAGGGAGCCATTGAAGGACATTGAACAGTGGGGCTTCAAGTCATTAGATTTAGATGGGAGGAGGGTCACCTCTTTCACTGAGGAGAGAAGGAAGAAGAAAGAGATAAATACAAATGCAGATAAGTTTGAAGATGACAAGAAATGAATGGGGTCTGGATGGCTTGGAGTTCTCTGTGGGATAAGAGGAGAGGTCCTCTGATGAGACTGAGGTAGGAGGCAGGACTTGACTCCAGAGGTGGGGCTCCTACACTGGACCAGATAGAAGACTAGCTAAAACAAGGCCAGGATGGAAGCAGCTTTCAATCAGACATGCCCACTAGTGTGCCATGTCTATTTACTGTTGCCATGGCAACACCGGGGAGTTACCACCCCTTTCCATGGCAATGGCCCAATTACCCAAAAGTTAATACCCTTTCCCTAAAAATTTGTGCATAAACTCCCTCTTAGTCTGCATGCAATTAAAAGTGGGTATAAATATGACTGCAAAACTGCCCTGAGCTGCTACTCTCTGCCTATGGGGTAGCTCTGCTCTGCAGGAGCAGTCACAGAGCTGTAACACCAGTGGAGCTGTAACACTGTCTGTTCAGTAGAGTTATTTTCTTCTGCCTCTAGCTTGCCCTTGAATTCTTTCCCAGGAAAAGCCAAGAACTCTCAGAGGCTAAGCTCCACTTTGGGGTTTGCCTTCCCTGCATCAAGAAGAGGGCTTGAAATGAGGCATGGCAGTTTGGAATAGTGGCTAGAATTGAAACTGCCTTTGCAAAAACTATTATAACAGTGAGAAAATTATGACAGTGAAAGAAATCTGACCTAACTGACTCCATCTTGCCTTTAACTTCCAAGCTGCCCTTGGTCATTTCTGGGCATAGGCTGAAGTAACTTTGGGAGGAATTTAGTTTACAGTTTAACTTTGAAACAAAGATGATAACAGCCTCTCCCTGAAATAAAATCTTTCTTACCTGGAGGGAGGAAGACTGCTTTTGTAAAACCAACAAATTAGCCACAATATTAGAAATTATGGATTAGCAGCCATGCAACCAGAGGCTACAAGATTCTTAATCTTCCCAATTGCTCATACGAGTAATGCTACTTTTGTAAAACCTAAGATTGGTGTTTGAGATATTTTTCACACCCTGCATTCTGGTGGGTCAGCTGGCACCACCCAGACTGGTAAACAGGCTCATCTGGTCTTGTGGCTTCCACCCAGGAACCAGTTGAGCTCATCCCTGTCAATCAGCATTCCCTGCCTTGCCTTCTTAAAAAAATCTGTCTTAAAAAAATAGCTCCCTGTTCCCTAGCCCCTCGCCTTCTCAAAACAAACAAAAAAAAACTATCTTAAAAAAAACCTAGCCTCTGAATTTTCAGATAGGCTGATTTGAGTAATAATAAAGTTCCAGTCTCCTGTTTAGCTGGCTATACATGTATTATATGTATAATTACATATATGTAATTTTCACTATGGCAACTGCCCTTTCTTAATAAATCAACTCTATCTGGGCAGTGGGCAAAAGGAGCCCATTAGTTACAGAATGGGGGAGAAAGATGCTGGGGATGTGTAGAAGACTTCTTAGCAGCACAAAAGCTTTAGCATTTGTACTGGGATCTACATGGGGCAGTAGAGTTGAGGATAGTAGAGAAGGAAGGATTAAAGTGCTATCAAAACCATCATTGCAAAATTATAACTGAGACAGTGAAAGAGATCTCACCTAACCAACTCCATCTTGCTTCCAACCTCCAAGCTGTCCTTGTTCATTCCTGGGTGTAGGCTGAATGGGACTTTGGGAGGAACTTAGTTTATAGTTTGTAATTTAAAACAAAGATGATAACAGTACTTTTCCAAAACAAACCTCCTTCTTACCTGGGGACTAGACTGCCTTTGTAGGACTAACAAATTATCCCCAAGGTTAGAAATTATGGCTTAGGAATCATGCTTATGGAGGCCATAAGATTCTGACCCTGCCTAAATCGCTCCTAAGATCAGTGCTTGAGATATTTTGCAGACCCTGCACCTGATGGATCAGCTGGCACCACCTAGATTGATAAACTGGCTCATCTGGTCTTGTGGCCCCCACCCAGGAACTGACTCAGAGCAAGAGGACAGCTCCAACTCCTTATGATTTCATTTCTGACCCAACCAATCAGCACTCCTGACTCACCGGCCTCTCCAACCCACCAAATGATTCTTAAAAACTCTGAACCCTGAATGCTTGGGGAGACTGATTTGAGTAATAGTATAATAAAACTCCGGTCTCCTGCATAGCCAGCTCTGTGTGAATTACTCTTTCTCTGTTGTAGTTCCCCTGTCTTGATAAATCAGTTCTGTCTAGGCAGCGGGCAAGGTGAACCCACTGGGGAGTTACACTATCATCAAAAAGAAAGGAAGCTACAAGGAGAGAGAGTCAGATTGAGAGATTATGGCCTGGCCAGTCCACTGGAGGTCTCCGTTAGCTATGAGAGATTTGCATATTGGAATTTGAAAACTGTTAGAGTGCATTACAGCATGGTAAAATTAAGGCGGTGGAGAAATGCAAGCTTCTAGGTGTGTTCATGGGTGTCTGATCAGTAAAGTAAATGAGCAGCAAGCTTCTGGATTAAGAAGGGCAAGGAATTGTGAGAGTCAAGGTTTTGGATGGGTCTTGTACATCAGCGCTTTCCAAATTTTAATGTGCATTTGGACCACAAGGGATTTTATTAAATTGCAGATTCCAATTCACTAGGTCTAGGGTGGGGCCTGAGATTCTGCATTTCAATACACATCCCCAGTGATGCTGATTCTGCTGATCTGCCGCCCACGCTTTGAGTGCAATATCTAAATGGATAGTGAAATGGCCCAGGATGCAGGCAGGTGATGGTGGGGAATTCTATGACTTTGGCCCTCCTCATCAATGGTGCTGTCACGGAAGGGAGAGGGAGTCAGAGCAGAGGTGTAGGGGAAGCCAGCTTTGCCTGGCATGTCCCACAGCAACATCCCTGCAATAAGGGAGAAGGCTGCTAATTGGCTAGCAACACTCAATATTAATTAACTCAATAGAATTGGTCCCCTGAAGCCTGTTTTGCATAATTAATGAATGCTCAGCTATAGGCTGCTGAAAACACTGAAGCCAAAGTGTTACAATTTTCTGATCAGCTAAGCAGAAACACCGCAATCCATACTGTTTGTGGACACAGCAAAAAGCTTAACTCTTCCTAATTACTGAGATTGGCTATAGAGCCCTTGGTTTTGCCATACCCTAATGGGGAGAAGCAGGGCTGGACTGAGACACATGGGCACCCCAGGCAGGCTGATAATTTGATGCCTCTTCAACGAAATGCTCTTTAAATATTTGTTCAACTTTTAAGAAAAGAAGCGGAGTACTTCCTTCTGGAGGAGCAGAATAGGAAAGTGCTGGGCCGGGTGCAGTTTCTCCTTTGTTGTCCCAGGCAATTAAGCTCTGGCTCAAACTCTCATAACAAACTCAGCAAAACAAGATCCTGCAGCTATAGGCCCACACTCCTTAGAAGGCAGGTTGCCACCATCTCTAAAGATCTCTGGAAGATGCCTCTGGGAGGCCTTGCCTTCCATCCCAAGTTGTTCACTGAAGGACTTTCCCTGAGACATCTCTCTGTTTTGCTTCTTTCTAAATTTTTAATTTTGGTAAAAATACACATGACATAAAATTTACTGTTTTTACTACTTTTAACTGTACAATTCATTAGTGTCAGGTACATTCACATTATTGTGCAACCAATCTCTAGGACTCTTTTCATCTTGCAAAACTGTAACTCTACCTATAAAAAAAAAAATGCCCATTCTTGGCTCCCTCAGCCCCTGCAATCACTATTCTAACTTCTGTACTATAAATTTGACTACACTAAGTACTTTATATAAGTGGAATTATATAGTATTTGTCTTCTTGTGGCTGGCTTATTTCACTTAGCATAATGTCCTCAACATTCATCTACGTTGTAGTGTGTGTCAGAATTTCTTTTCTTTTTTTTTTAGGTTAAAACTTTATTTTTTATTTTATTTTATTTATTTATTTAATTATTTTATTTTTTATTATACTTTAAGTTCTAGGGTACATGTGCACAATGTGCAGGTTTGTTACATATGTATACATGTGCCATGTTGGTGTGCTGCACCCATCAACTCGTCAGCACCCATCAACTCGTCATTTACATCAGGTATAACTCCCAGTGCCATCCTTCCCCCTTCCACCCTCCCCACAATAGGCCCCAGTGTGTGATGTTCCCCTTCCCATGTCCAAGTGATCTCACTTTTCAATTCCCACCTATGATTGAGAACCTGCGGTGTTTGGTTTTCTGTTCTTGAGATAGTTTGCTGAGAATGATGGTTTCCAGCTGCATCCATGTCCCTACAAAGGACACAAACTCATCCTTTTTTATGGCTGCATAGTATTCCACAGTGTATATGTGCCACATTTTCTTAATCCAGTCTGTCACTGATGGACATTTGGATTGATTCCAAGTCTTTGCTATTGTGAATAGTGCCTCAATAAACATACGTGTGCATGTGTCTTTATAGCAGCATGATTTATAATCCTTTGGGTATATACCCAGTAATGGAATGGCTGGGTCATATGGTATTTCTAGTTCCAGATCCTTGAGGAATCGCCATACTGTTTTCCACAATGGTTGAACTAGTTTACAGTCCCACCAACAGTGTAAAAGTGTTCCTATTTCTCCACATCCTCTCCAGCACCTGCTGTTTCCTGAGTTTTTAATGATTGCCATTCTAACTGGAGTGAGATGATATCTCATTGTGGTTTTGATTTGCATTTCTCTGATGGCCAGTGATGATGAGCATTTTTTCATGTGTCTGTTGGCTGTATGAATGTCTTCTTTTGAGAAATGTCTGTTCATATCCTTTGCCCACTTTTTGATGGGGTTGTTTGTTTTTTTCTTGTAACTTTGTTTGAGTTCTTTGTAGGTTCTGAATATTAGCCCTTTGTCAGATGAGTAGACTGCAAAAATTTTCTCCCATTGTGTAGGTTGCCTGTTTACTCTGATGGTAGTTTCTTTTGCTGTGCAGAAGCTCTTTAGTTTAATTAGATCCCATTTGTCAATTTTGGCTTTTGTTGCCGTTGCTTTTGGTGTTTTAGACATGAAGTCCTTGCCCATGCCTATGTCCTGAATGGTATCACCTAGCTTTTCTTCTAGGGTTTTTATGGTTTTAGGTCTAACATTTGAGTCTCTAATCCATCTTGAATTAATTTTCGTATAAGGAGTAAGGAAAGGATCCATTTTCAGCTTTCTCCTTATGGCTAGCCAATTTTCCCAGCACCATTTATTAAATAGGGAATCCTTTCCCCATTTCTTGTTTTTCTCAGGTTTGTCAAAGATCAGATGGTTGTAGATGTGTGGTATTATTTCTGAGGGCTCTGTTCTGTTCCATTGGTCTATATCTCTGTTTTGGTACAAGTACCATGCTGTTTTGGTTACTGTAGCCTTGTAGTATAGTTTGAAGTCAGGTAGTGTGATGCCTCCAGCTTTGTTCTTTTGACTTAGGATTGTCTTGGCAATGTGGGGTCTTTTTTGGTTCCATATGAACTTTAAAGCACTTTTTTCCAATTCTGTGAAGAAACTCATTGGTAGCTTGATGGGGATGGCGTTGAATCTATAAATTACCTTGGGCAATATGGCCATTTTCACTATATTGATTCTTCCTATCCATGAGCATGGTATGTTCTTCCATTTGTTTGTGTCCTCTTTTATTTCACTGAGCAGTGGTTTGTAGTTCTCCTTGAAGAGGTCCTTTACATCCCTTGTAAGTTGGATTCCTAGGTATTTTACTCTCTTTGAAGCTATTGTGAATGGGAGTTCATTCATGATTTGGCTCTCTGTTTGTCTGTTACTGGGTATAAGAATGCTTGTGATTTTTGCACATTGATTTTGTATCCTGAGACTTTGCTGAACTTGCTTATCAGCTTAAGGGGATTTTGGGCTGAGATGATGGGGTTTTCTAAATATACAATCATGTCATCTGCAAACAGGGACAATTTGACTTCTTCTTTTCCTAACTGAATACCCTTTATTTCTTTCTCTTGCCTGACTGCCCTAGCCAGAACTTCTAACACTATGTTGAATAGGAGTGGTGAGAGAGGGCATCCCTGTCTTGTGCCAGTTTTCAAAGGGGATGCTTCCAGTTTTTGCCCAATCAGTATGATATTGGCTGTGTGTTTGTCATAAATAGCTTTTATGATTTTGAGATACAGTCCATCAATACCGAATTTATTGAGAGTTTTTAGCATGAAGGGCTGTTAAATTTTGTCAAAGGCCTTTTCGGCATCTATTGAGATAATCATGTGGTTTTTGTCTTTGGTTCTGTTTATATGCTGGATTACGTTTACTGATTTGCGTATGCTGAACCAGCCTTGCATCCAGGGATGAAGCCCACTTGATCACGGTGGATAAGCTTTTTGATGTGCTGCTGGATTCGGTTTGCCAGTATTTTATTGAGGATTTTTGCGTCGATGTTCATCAGGGATATTGGTCTAAAATTCTCTTTTTTTGTTATGTCTCTGCCAGGCTTTGGTATCAGGATGATGTTTGCCTCATAAAATGAGTTAGGGAGGATTCCCTCTTTTTCTATTGATTGGAATAGTTTCAGAAGGAATGGTAACAGCTCCTCCTTGTACCTCTGGTAGAATTCTTCTGTGAATTCGTTGGGTCCTGGACTTTTTTTGGTTGGTAGGCTATTAACCATTGCCTCAATTTCAGAGCCTGCTATTGGTCTATTGAGGGATTCAACTTCTTTCTGGTTTAGTCTTGGGCGAGTGTAAGTGTCCAGGAAATTATCCATTTCTTCTAGGTTTTCTAGTTTATTTGCATAGAGGTGTTTATAGTATTCTCTGATAGTAGTTTGTATTTCTGTGGGGTCAATGGTGATATCCCCTTTATCATTTTTTATTGCGTCTGTTTGATTCTTCTCTCTTTTCTTCTTAGTTAGTCTTGCTAGTGGTCAATTTTGTTGATCTTTTCAAAATACCAGCTCCTGGATTCATTGATTTTTTTGGAGGGTTTTTTGTGTCTCTATCTCCTTCAGTTCTGCTCTGATCTTAGTTATTTCTTGCCTTCTGCTAGCTTTTGAATGTGTTTGCTCTTGCTTCTCTAGTTCTTTTAATTGTGATGTTAGGGTGTCAATTTTAGATCTTTCCAGCTTTCTCTTGTGGGCATTTAGTGCTATAAATTTCCCTCTACACACTGCTTTAAATGTGTCCCAGAGATTCTGATATGTTGTATCTTTGTTCTCATTGGTTTCAAAGAACATATTAATTTCTGCTTTCATTTCGTTACGTACCCAGTAGTCATTCAGGAGCAGGGTGTTTAGTTTCCATGTAGTTGAGTGGTTTTGATTGAGTTTCTTAGTCCTGAGTTCTAGTTTGATTGCACTGTGGTCTGAGAGACAGTGTGTTATAATTTCTGTTCTTTTCTATTTGTTCAGGAGTGCTTTACTTCCAACTATATGGTCAATTTTGGAATAAGTGAGATGTGGTGCTGAGAAGAATGTATATTCTGTTGATTTGGAGTGGAGAGTTCTGTAGATGTCTATTAGGTCTGCTTGGTGCAGAGTTGAGTTCAATTCCTAAATATCCTTGTTAACTTTCTGTCTCGTTGATCTGTCTAATGTTGACAGTGGGGTGTTGAAGTCTCCTATTATTATCGTATCGGAGTCTAAGTCTCTTTGTAAGTCTCTAAGGACTTGCTTTATGAATCTAAGTGTTCCTGCATTGGGTGCATATATAGTTAGGATAGTTAGCTCTTCCTGTTGAATTGATCCCTTTACCATTATGTAATGGCCTTCTTTGTCTCTTTTGATCTTTGATGGTTTAAAGTCTGTTTTATCAGAAACTAGGATTGCAACCCCTGCCTTTTTTTGTTTTCCATTTTCTTGGTAGATTTTCCTCTATCCCTTTATTTTGAGCCTATGTGTGTCTCTGCATGTGAGTTGCATCTCCTGAATACAGCAAATTGATGGGTCTTGACTCTTTATCCAATTTGCCAGTCTGTTTCTTTTAATTGGAGCATTTAGTCCATTTACATTTAAGGTTAATATTGTTATGTGTGAACTTGATCCTGTCATTGTGATATTAGCTAGTTATTTTGCTCGTTAGTTGATGCAGTTTCTTCCTAGCATCAATGGTCTTTACATTTTGGCATGTTTTTGCAATGGCTGGTACTGGTTTTTCCTTTCCATGTTTAGTGCTTCCTTCAGGGTCTCTTGTAGGGCAGGCCTGGTGGTGATGAAATCTGTAAGCATTTGCTTGTCTGTAAAGGATTTTATTTCTCCTTCACTTATGAAACTTAGTTTGGCTGGATATGAAATTCTGGTTTGAGGGAGGCGGAGCTTGCAGTGAGCTGAGATCCAGCTACTGCACTCCAGCCTGGGCGACAGAGCGAGACTCTGTCTCCAAAAAAAAAAAAAAAAAAGAAAAGAAAAGAAATTCTGGTTTGAAAATTCTTTTCTTTAAGAATGTTGAATATTGGCCCCCACTCTCTTCTGGCTTGGAGAGTTTCTGCCAAAAGATCTGCTGTTAGTCTGATGGGCTTCCCTTTGTGGTAAACCGACCTTTCTCTCTGGCTGCCCTTAACATTTTTTCCTTCATTTCAACTTTAGTGAATCTCACAATTACGTGTCTTGGAGTTGGTCTTCTTGAGGAGTATCTCTGTGGCGTTCTCTGTATTTCCTGAATTTGAATGTTGGCCTGCCTTACTAGGTTGGGGAAGTTCTCCTGGATGATATCCTGCACAGTGTTTTCCAACTTGGTTCCATCTCCCCCCTCACTTTCAGGCACACCAGTCAGATGTAGATTTGGTCTTTTCACATAATCCCATATTTCTTTGTTCATTTCTTTTTCCTCTTTTTTCTCTAGACTTCTCTTCTTGCTTCATTTCATTCATTTGATCTTCAATCATTGATACTTTTTCTTCCAGTTGATCGAGTCGGTTACTGAAGCTTGTGCATTTGTCACGTAATTCTCGTGTCATAATTTTTAACTCTATCAGTTTGTTTATGGCCTTCTCTGCATTGATGATTCTAGTTATCCATTTCCATTTTTTTTTTCAAGATTTTTAGTTTCTTTGTGCTGGTTATGTAGTTCCTCCTCTAGCTCTGAGAGGTTTGATTGACTGAGGCTTTGTTTACCTACTTAAGCCTCAGCAATGGCGGGCGCCCCTCCCCCAGCCTTGCTGCTGCCTTGCAGTTAGATCTCAGACTGCTGTGCTAGCAATGAGGGAGGCTCTGTGGGGGGGGGGTGGGACCCTCCGGGCCAGGTGTGGGATATAATCTCCTGGTGTGCCATTTGCTAAGACCCTTGGTAAAGTGCAGTATTAGGGTGGGAGTTACCCGATTTTCCAGGTGTTGTGTGTCTCAGTTTCGCTTGGCTAGGAAAAGGGATTCCCTTCCCCCTTGCACTTCCCAGGTGAGGCAATGCCTCGCCCTGCTTCAGCTCTCGCTGTCCGGCACTCCCCAGTGAGTGAGATGAACCTAGTACCTCAGTTGAAAATGCAGAAATCACCTGTCTTCTGTGTTGCTCACGCTGGGAGCTGGAGGCTGGAGCTGCTCCTATTTGGCCATCTTGCTCCTTCTTTTCTTTTCAAAGCTGAATAATGTTTCATGTTTTGTTCATCCATTCATCAACTGATGGATAATAAGATGATTTCTACCTTTTGGCTATTGGGAATAATGCTGCTGAGAACATGGGTGTACAAATATTTCTTGAGGCTCTGCTTTCAATTCTTTTGGGTATGTACCCAGAAGTGGAATTTTTGGATCAGATGGTAGGTAATTCTGTGTTTAATGTTTCAAGGAGCCACCACACTATTTTCCATAGTGGCTGCACTATTTTACATTCCCACCAACAGTGTACAAGGATCCCAATTTCTCCACATCCTTGCCAATACTTTTTATTTTCTGTTTTTATGATGCTGCCAATCCTAATGGGCTGAGGTGCTATCTCATTGTGTTTTTGATTTGCATTTCTCTAATAATTAGTGATGCCAAGCATCTTTTAATGTAAATATTGGCCATTTGTGTATCTTCTTTGGGGAAATGTCTGTTCAAGACCTTTGCCCATTCTAAAATCAGGTTGTTTTTCTGTTATTGAGTTGTAGGATATCTTTATATATTTGGATAATAACATCTAATTAGATATATGATTTGCAAATATTTTCTCCTATTCTATGGGTTGCCTTTTCACTGGGTCCTTTGATACACAGCTTTTAATTTAAGGCTCATCTAATTGACCTATATTTTCCTTTGTTGACTATGCTTTTGTTATATCCAAAAAATCACTGCCAAGTCCAATGTCATGAAGATTCCCCTCTATGTTTTTTTTAAAAGAGTTTTATAGTTTTAGCTCTTATGTTTAGGTCTCTGCTCCATTTAGAGTTAATTTTTGTATATGGTGTAAGGTAAGGGTCCAACTGCATTCTTTTGCATGTGGATATCCAGTTTTCCCTGCATTATTTGTTAAAAATAAGCTCTATTAACAAATAGGTTTTTTTTTTTTCTTGTATATTGGTACATTTTTTAAGAAGTTTAGCTTCACTTTTAGATTGGCACCATGGAGAACTTTGTCCAGCTGTTGGGGATGGTCTGTAATGGGTGAATTTCCTAGCATTCAACCAGGGCAGAAGTTAGTGTGGAGAGCTGGTTCTCCAATGCATACTTAAGCCATTGGTTAAATGGTTTGAAGAAAATTTTTTGTTACCTAGAAGCATAGATTCTGAGTCCAATTGCCTAACTCCAGATTCCACATCTACTACGTATGGATAGTTACCTGGTCATGCACAAATTACTTACCTTCCTTGAGCCTCATATTCTCTATCTGTATAATAAGGATAATAATAGTGGCCCTTTCTAATACTCAGTGACATTAAGAATTAAGTGAGTTAGTAATGAACACTTAAACAGTTTCTGACACCTAATAAACATGTCATAAATGTTAACTCTCATAATTATTATTATTCTGTAGCTGTGTTTGTTGTCTATACTACATAGCAAATTACCACAACCTAACAGCTTAAAACAACTTACATTTTGGCATCTAAAAATCAATTAATGTAATGACCATATCAAGAAAAATGGAAAAAACCATATGATCATCTCAAAGGATTGCAGAAAAAAGTATCAAACAAAATCTAACACCTCTTCATGACAAAAACACTCAACAAACCAGGAATAGCAGGAAACTTCCTCAACCTGAGGAATCTATGAAAGTCCTACAAAAAAAGCTAACACCAGACTTACTGGTAAAAGACAAAATGCTTTCCCCCTAAGATTAGGGGTAAGACAAGGATATCTGCTTTTACCACTTGTATTCACCACTGTACTTTAGGTTCTCAACAGGGCAAATAGGCAAGAAAATGAAATAAAAGTCATTGAGATTGGAAAGGAAGAATAAAACTATCTTTATGTGTTGATGACATGATCCTGTCTATAGAAAATACTAAGGCACCCACTAAAAAATGATTAGAACTAATAATCAAGTTCAGCAAGGTGGCAGGATCCAACATCAATATACAAAAATTAATTGTATTTCTATACACTTGCAATCTGAAAATAAAATGAAGAAAACAATTTCATATAGAACAGCATCAAAAATAATTAAACACTTAGAAATAAATTTAACAAAAAAGTATAAAATGTATACTCTGAAAACTACCAAAAATTGTTGAAAGAAATTAAAGAAGTTCTAAATAAATGGGAAAATATTTCATATTTGTGGGTCATAAGACTTAATGTTATTAAGATGTCATCCCTCCCCAAACTGATGTACAGATTCAACATAATTCTACTCAACATCCCAGATGATTCTTTACAAAAATTGACAAGTAGATTTTGAAATTTATGTGAAAATTCAAGAAGTTTCAATAACAAGACAAAATAAAACAAACTTGAAAAAGAACAAAGCTGGATGACTCCCACTTCCCAATTTCAAATGTACTACAAAGCTATAGACAATGTGGAACTGGCATAAGGATAGACATGTAGATCAACATAATAAAATTGAGAGGACAGAAATAAACTTTCATGAAATTTATGGTCAGTTGATTTTCAGTAAGGTTGCCAAAGCAATTCACAGGGAAAAAAAATACTCTTTTCAGAAAATGATGCTGGGACAACAGGAAAGCCAGATGCAAAAGAATGAAGTTGGAATGCTGCCTTGTATCATATGCAAAAATTAACTCAAAATGAATCAGAGACCTAAATGTAAAAGTTAAAATTATTAAACTCTTAGGAGAAAACATAGGGATAAGTCTTCATGACCTTAAATTAGGCAATAGATTCTTAGATATGACACCGAAATCACAGGCAACAAAAGAAAAAATAGATAAAAGGAACTTTATTAAAATTAAAAACTTTTCTATTTCAAAGGACACCACCAACAAAAAGACAACCTGGAGAACGAGGAAAAATATTTGCAAATAATATATCTGATAAAATGCTTGTATTGAGAATACCTGAAGACCTCTTAAAACTCAGTAGTAAAATGACAATACAATTTAAATATGGGCGAAGAATATGAATAGACATTTCTCCAAAGCACATAATTGTTGCACAACTAAATATACCAAAAATCATTGAGTTGTACACTGTAAATGCATGAATTATATATTGATAAAGCTCACTGACACACACACATTTATTATCTCATAATTTCTGTGGGTCAAGCATCCATGTTCTGTGGGTCAAGGGTTGCAATCAAGGTGTCAGCCAAGGCTGGGTTTTCATGAGCTTTGATTGGAGAAGGATCCACTTCCAAGCTCCCTCATGTTGGCAGAATTCATTTCCTGGTGGCTGTCGGATTAATGGTAACTTTCTTCTTCAAAGCTAGCAATGGAGAGAGAGAGGCTCTAACAAGATGGGTATTATATGATCATGTAAACATAATCATGTACATACTTCATCATCTCTACTACATTCTGTTGGTTAGAAACAAGTCATACTTGCTGACCATATTTGAGGGGAAAAATTATTAAAAAGTGTTAACTGTAGGAAGTGGGAATCATGTGGACCCTCTTAAAGTTTGTCTAACACAGTAACGTTCTTAGGGCCAATTTTTATAATTAAGCAAGCTAAATTAGTTTCTAGTACCATTTCTGATCCTAGTTTGTAGAGGAGCTTCTTGACTGCTATTTTGGGATTATTTTCAAATTTCTAACATATAATCATTACTATTAATTGTTACAATTTATGGAGTATTTGCTTTGGGATTTACTGAATCCCTTCTTCTTTGAAGACCGTGAACTTTACTTTTTGTCACTCTAGCTCTGTGGTTTCTGAAAATGTCGCTCAGTTTCTCAGCCTCTCTACCGTTGCTTTTACATTTAGAATTGGCATTTAACTCTAGGGAAGCCCCAAATGCTAAGCTAAACTCTTGTATTTTTCCATTTTATTCTTACCATTCCCTAAAATTTTTATAATCATAGTACTTTTACTATGTCTCCAAACAGATTTTTAAAATATTTTGTTTAGATTGTTCTATTGTTTTTAGAGAAAGATTTGAACTCAATCTACCTAGTCTGCCATTGCCAGAAGTAGGGGCATTACTTAGTTTTTTTTTTAGATGTTCTTCTGGGCTTGACTTACTGTGCAAAATAATACCATAGCCTCAGAATTTAAAATAAGACTTTTCTGCTTACTATGGAAGAAAGGAGGGAAGTGCTTACCAACCAGAAGTTTGGTGACCACCACCATATCCTAGATCTTTAGTCCCTGAAAATCATAGCCTTTTTTTTTTTTAATGCACAAGTATAGTGCAAGATCTCCTCTGAGAACTGGCTTATGGTTAGCAAGAGAGGAGTTGGTGTTTTGGTATTTAGGTAGGAAAAAGCTCATGATACTCAGGGAAAGTGAGGGAAACCTAATAGTCCTGCATTAGGGAATTTCAAAAAGTTTTTGTAAGAGATACTGACAACATACATTTTAGAGATATCTATCATTTTGTTGAGATTTTAACTTTCTTGACAAAATTTTATATTTTGTACATCTTTCTTCATTATATCATGTTATATTACAGAGAGAGATGCAGGACTTAATTCTTCCTCACTTGGTACTGGCTAGTACTGTTTCAGCTGGGGAAGGAGACTTGGAAAATAGTATCTTTTCCAATATTTAGTAGAAAGAAGGGAAGGCATTTATCTCTTTGCTCTAGCCTGCTTTCCAAAAGGACTGGAGAACTTCTGAAAAAGTTTTCTGACTTCTTGGAAACACCCTATCCAAACAATGGCTTTGGCTAAAATTTATGCTTTTCTTGGGGCCTGCTGATTATTCCCTAAATAGTGTGCTAATGATGAAAACCTTCCAAAGTGGCTGTCATCTTGAGTGACACAATCATAGCCTGTGTACAAACCCTTGATAAGAAAATGGAAAAGAAAAAAAAAACATCAAGATAAAAAAATTGCCTGAAGATAATGAAGGTGAGCAACGAATAGTGAAGGGCACAGAACTGCTTTGTTTTCCAGGGATGGGAAAAAGAGGCAGAGAGGGAAAAGTTCCATGTTGATCCCAGGGGACAATTCCTTACCTTCATTGTTCACCTTATAGTCAAGTGAGGAATGGCTTGCATGACAAGATACTGCATGGAAAAAGCCTGGGCTTTAGAGGATAAGGAAGACCAGGTACTGGTTCTACCACTTAATCAATACATGATCTGTGAATATTATTCACATCTTTGAGGCTCATCTGTAAGATGCGGATAATTCTTCCTTCACTGGCTTGTTACGAGTATGAATGTAGAAACACTGTGAAAGTGTAATATTTAGCAGCATCAGATAGAAAAAAGAAAAGCCTGGTTTGGTTACTTTATTGTTATGGTTAAATGTGGATTTTGGCAGCAGGCAAACTTGAGTTTGAATCCCACTTTCTACTTCCTCATCTTTCAGAATTAAATGAAGTGATGCATGTGAAATGCTTGGTGTAGTTTCTGTCATACAGCAAATAAGGGTTTATGTGCCCAATAAGGGTTATCGGCTATTATTGTTGTGGTGATGATGATGATGATGCTAATGATGATGATGTAGGGGATCTGCTTATTTGTTTTCACCCATTTGGTGATCAGAACATTGTTTATTAGAGTCAGATTTGGCTTTCCAAGTCCAAACATACGTCTTTAATCAAATAGCATTTTAATGTAAGATCTAAATAGATTGACAAAAGCATTTCGGGTGACTTTCTGAATTCATGCTCTAGAATGAGAATTAGATACAGTTCATTCTACCTTAACCTCAGCATAAACATATGCAGCCAATTATAAATGACCTAGAAAGTGTTCTGAGGAAAACATCTACTGGTTCCTCACCAAGGAACAGATGAACATCCTTATCAGATAAGTTATGGGGATATGTTTGTTTTGGCTTGGCATGTATTTCTCTTACTCCATTCTAGAGAGTCCTGTTTGTGCCATCTGATGCTCTTGTTTTACAGTATTTGGACTGAGATCCTACCTTCCTGTATATCAAGAACCTTAACATCACAGTCAGCTCTTGATTATGTGAGCCGAATAGACTGGTTTGATGAGCAAGATAGAGCAGTGACCTGGTAAGTGCTTACCTTCCTAAGTGGATTGCTATTTACCCTCCCTGTCTTGGGACTAGGAGAAGGGCGACAAAATCTGTAGCTGAGCTTGAGAGATGATAGAGAAGCTGAGAAGGAGAAAATACTACACTTTAAAGGAGGTTGTAGGCCTATATGCAGAGTTAAGTTGGCAACAGAAAAAGCATTGAATTTATGTTTTAATTATTTTTCTACTTTCCTTGACATATATTGCCTTTCTTTTTTCCAGCTTCTTGATTTAAATGCCTAATCTATTAGAGATAATATATATATATGGAATGAAAGAGATGAAAGGGAATGACTTTTCTTCTGAATAATGCTTTGGCTGGACCCTACAGGGTTGAATATGTAATTTTTTTTTTTTTTCTTACGTTCCAGATATTTGATACATCAGTTAGGATGCCTTCTGTAGCAAATAACAGAAAACTGACAATTACCTTGAGGAGTTATTTTTTCCTAAGAAGTTTGAGGTAGGAGGGTTTCAGGGCTGGTTTATCCAGCAGTTCAATGATACCATCAAGGACCCACATTATTCTAATCATTCTGTTCTGCTACCTTTAGTATATGGGGATTGTTCTTAAGTAAGTTTCTTTCATGTTGGTAAGGTGCAGCTTTGAGTGTCACATGCCCATGACAATTTTCAGACACAGAAAGGGGACAGTTTCTTTTTAGCATTGAAGTAAATCTTAGCAAGAAGACATTCATCTGACTTTCCTTCAAAGTTCATTTGTCAGGATGTTTCATGTGACCATTTCTAATCGCTAGTGGTAGGAGTGAGACCGCTATGACTTGATTCAGACCAAACAAGATTCTATCCCCTAGAAGCAGGAGTGGAACCTGCCTCACCTGAAACAGATGACTTCTTGGAGAAGAGGGACTATTTTAAAAAATCAGGTAAAATTTGAAATAAGATAGGAAGAAAGAAAAAATGGTTATTGAAAATGCAACCAGCATGGGCTGCTACTTCCTGCAATTGTGGTTTTAGTTTCCTCTTAAACTTAGGAGTTATGTAGGGTCTTAGAGAAAGTTTTAAAGTTTAAAAATGGTCGAGGATTTTGGTTTGTTTCTACTTAATTTTGGATTGTGGTCAATAATGTGGTTTGATGCTTTTACTTTTTAGAATTTTTGAGTTGATTTTTGTTTAAGGTAAAGAGAATGTTTGCATTTTATGACTACATGAGGAGAAAAGAGTAGTTTCTGTTCTTGGGTTGATATTGTTAATTACATCATTCAGATTTTATGTGTTTCTATCTTTTAATAACTTGGTATTTTTCTAAATGTTCTATTTTAGAATAATTTTACATTTACAGAAAAGTTTGCAAAAATAGTGCAGTTTCCCCACACCTACGTAGTACAGATGGTTCCCCTTTGCCTATCTTTCCTGAATGTTAATCAGCATAACTGCAGTATATGTGAAAAAAACTAAGCCCTTAACATGGGTACAATTCTGTTATCTAAATCGCAGAGTTTGTTCAGATTTTACTAATTTTCCCCGCTAATGTTTAACTCGATCTTTAACAACTGAGAAAGCTGTATTAAAATGCCTCATTGCTATTGGATTTTGGCCTCCTTTTACTTTGCATTTCTGGTATTTTTTTTGGCTTTGTATGTTTTAATTCTGTATAATTTACCACGTACAGCTTCAAGATAATTTTATGTCAATATGGATCTTATCCTTCATCAGTACAATGTGATCTTTTAAATCCCATTTAATGACCTTTTTTTGAACTCAGCATTTTCTGAGGAAGACAAACCCTGACTTTTGTTTTTGTTTTTGTTTTTAAATTTTCCTAGTATTCCTTTCCTATTCTTTTACTTTCAGCTTTATGAGTAATTTTGTTTGGGTGTGCATAAGTCAAGGTCCTGGCAGGAAACAGATGCCATGCTCAAATTAGGTAACTTGATGAGAATTTAATAAAGGGACTGTTTAGAGAGGTGTGAGCAACGGTGTGGAGAAACCATAGGGACAGCGTATCACCCTTGGACTTGACCATTGGGCAACATTACCACCCCTTCTTTGCCTGACAGAGCCTGAAGAGAAGGTGCTGCCTGATGGCAGCTGTGGCCCTTGGAGGCGCGAGGCAGCCCACTGTGGTGATTCTGCACAAGGGAGCCAGGGAGATAATGCCCCAGCCTCATTCCCCTCCCTCCCGCTCTCCCTCAGACCTCAGGCTGGTGCTTCCTCTGACCAAGCCCACCTGGAAGCTGGAGGCAAGGCCATGTGTGAATATATTGGTATTGGTTGGCCTCCTGGTTCACGAAGCAGTGGGATGTAACACAGTAGATCTGGAAAGCAAATGAAAGCAATCTAGTAAAAGTTGTGCTGTTTTTCTATAGATCATTTACAGCTAGATTTAGTTCATGTTAAATCTAATCTGAGAATTCTTTTTATGCATTAGGTTAACTTTTCATGTTAACATTTACTGTTGTAATAGATGTGTTTAGTTTTTATCTGTCATCTAATTTCTATTTTCTGCTTTTTTAAATTCTTTCTTCCTATTTTCTAGTATTCTATTGTTGCATATTTGTTTGCTTTTTTATCTTTTCTGCTTCATTAATTTGGACGGTATTCAGCTTTACTACTTGGTAAGTCTGCATATATATATTTAACATAGTTAAACATAATAGCCATGTTCCTTATAATGATGTTTCAGTCAGTGGTAGGCTGCATATACAGTGGTGGTTCCACAAGATTACAATGGAATTGAAAAATTCCTGTCACCTAGTGACACTACAGCTGTTGTAACACTGTAGCTCAATTACTTCATTTAAAAAATAAATGTACTGTAGCCTAAGTACACAGTGTTGATAAAGTCTACAGTAGTGTACAGTAATGTCCTAGGCCTTCACATTCACTCACCACTCACTGATTCACTCAGAGCACCTTCCTGTCCTGCAAGCCCTATTCTTGGTAAGTGCCCTATACAGGTGGTACCATTTTAACAAATCTTTTATACTGTATTTTTACTGTACCTTTCCTATGTTTAAATACACAAACACTTACTATTGCATTCCAATTGTCTGTATAGTAACATGCTGTACAGGTTTGTAGCCTGGGAGCACTAGGCTACCATATAGCCTAGGTGTGTAGTAGGCTGTATCATCTATGTTTAGGGAAAGTACACTCTGTGATGCTCACACAATGATGACATCCCCTAACAGCACATTTCTCAGAACATATCCCTGTTAAGTGACACATGACTGTGCTCTTAGTCTTAGATTATCAACTTTATAGATAAAACAATATCTGCAGACAACCCCATCTCCCATGAAAGCTAAAAAAATTAGTACACTTTCTTCCTCACGCATCCCCACTTGTTAAGATTTTGTTGGTATAATCTGGGATTTTTGTTTCAGCTTATAATATATACCTTTTTCTAACATGGTTTTTATGCCAAGAATTATAAATTTCACCTTGTGTTTTGTAATTGTGATAGCTTTAGTGACAACACTTAAAGGCTTACAAGGATTCATTGCTCTGGGTAACTGCTCTGGGTAACTGTCAAGTCATTGAGGCCAGATTCTGTCCTGTGCTGTGTTCTTCCGTTTTGGAGTGAGCTAGTCATCTTTACATAAGATCTTAGAGGTTCCTGGCTTTTGGCTGAAAGGCTTGTTATTTTTTCCTCCCGCCCAAGTAGGCCTCTTGCCTTATCCTTAGGGGCATCTTCTCTTGTTTCCCTCCCATGCTGTGCTCAGGAAGTTACTTGCGCTGGGGAAAGGTAGTTTTCTGTGGTACATTCCACATTTTTCCTCTGCCCCGTTTTAGCCGTGGTTCCTCTTACTCCCATTTGTGTGGTAGGGTGGGTATCAGTAAGATTTTAAAGAATGTTTTCCTTTTAGTGTTCATGGTCCTGTTTTGCACTATCTTTGTCAACTCCTAGAGTCAAATAATTTTAATTTCAGTTATGAGATAATAGTTCTTTGTTTGTGGTGTGAGACTGAGATCCTTACAGTTTCAATGTTGATGGTATATTTGCTATTTACTTCACTTACATAGGTTTGTTCACTTATGTAGGTTTTGGATAATGAAGTTTTATAAACTTGCCCATATACTGTGATCTTTTCCTCAAATTTTTTTAATGGTTATTTTCCCCAGCTTTATTCAGGTCCAACAGACAAATAAAAATTATATATTTGAGGTGTACAATGTGATGTTCTGATACACATATACAACATATACTTGTGAAATGATTGCCACAATCAAACTAATTAATGTATCTATCGCCTTGGTAATCTTTTATGCTTTTTTTATAAAACACATTCACATTTAAATTTTGAACTCATCTGATACATATTTTTCTGCGTGGTATAAACCTGACTTCATTTTGGCCCAATGTTAGTGTTTCGTACCAATATAGTTTATTGAATAATCAGTTTACTCACTCACTTGAAAAACGACCTCTGCTGTGAGCTAAATTCCCATATGTACTTGAATTTGTTTTTGGCTTTCCATTTGATCTCACTGATCTTACTGATTTCTGTCATTGCTCTACCTCCTCCCCACCATTCTAAACCCATTCACTGTGTTTCAGGTGTGACTGCCTGAGCCATTAACTGCTCTTGAATCCAGCATTGCCTGTCCTCTTCCTTCCCCTTAGAGCAGGCTTTCTGTCCTCCTTTCCTTTCTGGCCCATCGGTGCCTCTTATTCAGAGATACTCTGAGTTTTCAGAGGCTCCTGTCAACCTCTCACTCAGTTTGGATTTCTAAGGGACCAGGGAAGGCTTCCAGGACCTGAGAAGTCTGTTCCCATCCACAGTCCTGGCATAGAGGATGAAAGAGCTTTGCAGGCTGTGAGCTTTCAAACATCTCCCACCCACAGATCCCTCTACTCCTCCCTATACGGTAAAATAATTACTCCTTCCTCAGAGCTCCAGCATGACCACAGGGAGGCCCACACTCTCAGACTGCCTCATCTCATCACCAGCAAGGTCTTGTCTAAGAATTGCTCTGTAGAGCTATTTAAAATTTGTTAGTGGGCTTATCTTCCCCAATCCCATGCATATATGGATGACTCCACAAGCTTCCCAGAAAAGTGCATAATTGAAGACACACTTTACTATGTGTGACTGTACAGAGCTGCACGAGGACCCTCAATCTTTCAGGAATTTCAACTTTTCAAGAATTTTAGATCTATTGGAACAGCGGCATTGGCAGAAATATCATTTTTTCTGTTTTATTTAAAAAGGATAATTTTAGGGAAAATTGATATTTATGATATAGTTACATTTTTAGCACTATATAAATCTGAAGCCATCCTGATAGCTGCAGAACATAAAAATGTATTATGGATAACTTGGTTTGCTCATAAAACGGTCATGTTTGACATATTAAATGTCAAAGTATGGTTTATGAAGACAGCAATTATACTTTTACTAATTGAATTGACATTCAAACACATTCCAGTTTATAAAAGAAAGAATGACAACACAGTAGTGTTTAAGGAACAGAGCGCCTCAGAGTACTTCTAAAAACAGCATGTTTCTTTGTTTCTTTGTTTTGTGTTTGTATTTCAATAGCTTTTGGGGTGTAAGTGATTTTTATTACATGGATGAATTATAGAGTGGTGAATTCTGAGATTTTAGTGCACCCATCACCTGAGTAATGTACATTGTACCTAATGCATACTTTTTTTTTTTATCCCTAGCCACCCTCCCACTCTTCCCCTTCTGAGTCTCTAAAGTCCATTGTATCACTTTTTATGCCTTTGTGTACTCATAGCTTAGCTCCCACTTATAAGTGAAAACACATGGTTTTTGGTTTTCCACTCCTGTGTTACTTCACATAGAATAATGGCCTCCAGCTCCATCGTAGTTGCTGTAAAAGACACTATGTTGTTTGTTTGTTTATTTATTTATTTATTTATTTATTGAGACAGAGTCTTGCTCTGTCATCAGGCTGGAGTGCAGTGGCATGATCTTGGCTCTCTGCAACCTCCACCTCCCAGGTTCAAGTGATTCTCCTGCCTCAGCCTCCTGAGTAACTGGGACTAAAGGCACCTGTCACCACGCCCAGCTGATTTTTATAGTTTTAGTAGAAACAGGGTTTCACTATGTTAGCCAGGATGGTCTCAATTTCTTGACCTTGTGATCTGCCTGCCTTGGCCTCCCAAAGTGCTGGGATTACAGGCATGAGCCACCGTGCCCAGCCTATTTTATTCTTTTTAATGGCTGGGAAGCATTCCATAGTGTAAATATACCCCATTTTCTTTATTCATTAGTCATTGGGCACCTCGGTTGGTTCCACATCTTTGCTATTGTGAATTGTGCTGCTATAAACAAATGTGTACAAGTGTCTTTTTCATAATAGTGACTTCTTTTCCTTTGGGTAGATACCCAGTAGTGGAATTGCTGGATTGAATGGTAGATCTACTTTTAGCTCTTTAAGGAATCTCCATACTGTTTTCCATAGAGGTTGTATTAATTTACATCCCCACCAGCAGTGTGCAATTGTTCCCTTTT
This sequence comes from Piliocolobus tephrosceles, assembly GCF_002776525.5. NCBI lineage: Eukaryota > Metazoa > Chordata > Mammalia > Primates > Cercopithecidae > Piliocolobus > Piliocolobus tephrosceles. The sequence continues at coordinate 53,608,031 of NC_045446.1, read as the reverse complement.
CCCCACATCCATGCCAACATCTATTATTTTTTGACTTTTTAATAATGACCATTCTTGCAGGGGTAAGGTGGTATCTCACTATAGTTTTAATTTGCCTTTTCCTGATGATTAGGAGGTTAAACATTTTTTCATGTTTTTTGGCCATTTGTATATCTTCTTTGAGAAATGGCTATTCATGTCCTTTGTCTACTTTTTAATGGAATTATGTGTTTTTTTTCTTTGTGATTTGAGTTCCTTCTAGATTCTGGATACTAGTCCTCTGTTGGATGCATAGTTTGCAAATATTTTCTCCCAGTCTGTGGTTTGTCTGTTTACTCTGTTGGTTATTTCTTTTGCTGTGCAGCAATCTTTTAGTTTAATTAGGTCCCATTTATTTATTTTGTTTCTGTTGCATTTACTTTTGGGGTCATAGTCATAAATTATTTGCCTAGGCTGATGTCTAAAAGAGTTGTTCCAATGTTGTCTTGTAGAATTTTTATGGTTTCAGGTCTTATATTTACATCTTTGATCCATCTTGAGTTGATTTTTGTATATGGTGAGAGATAGGGATCCAGTTTCATTCTTCTACCTGTGGCTTGCCAGCTTTCCCAGTATCATTTATTAAATGGGGTATCCATTCCCCAATTTACGATTTTTAATGCTCTGTGAAAGATCAGTTGGCTGTATGTATTTGTCTTTATTTCTCAGTTCTCTATTCTGTTCCATTGGTCTATGTGCCTACTTTTAGGATTTTTTAGGTATACAGTCATATCATCTGCAAACAGTGATAGTTTGATTTCCTCTTTTTCAATTCAGATGCCCTTACTTCTTTCTCTTGCCTAATTGCTCTGGCTAGGACTTCCAGAACTCTGTTGAGTAAGAGTAGTGAAAGTGGACACCCTTGTCTTGTTCCTGTTCTCAGGAGAAATGCTTTCAATTTTAACTGATTTAGTATGATGTTGGCTGTGAGTTTGTCATATATGGCTTTTTAAATTTTGAGGTAAGTCCTTCCAGTGCATAGTTTGTTGAGAGTTTTTATCATAAAAAGGTGCTGGATTTTGCCAAATGCTTCTTCTGTATCTATTGAGATGATCATATAGTTTTTGTTTTTAATTCTGTTTGTGAGATGTATCACATTTATTGATTTGTGTATATTAAACCATCTCTGCATCCCGGGGATAAAACCCATTTGATCATGCTGAATTATCTTTTTGATGTGTTGTTGGATTCAGTTTAAGGGAGGAGACCACCCCTCATATTGTCTTACGCCCAATTTTTGCCTCCAAAGAAAGAAGAATTAAAAACTAAAAGGCAGAAATGAAATCCACAGGCAGACAGCTCAGTGCCGCACCCTGGGCCTGGTAGTTAAAGATCAACTCCTGACCTAATCGGTTATGTTATCTATAGGTTACAGACATTGTATAGAAATGCACTGTGAAAATCCCTATCTTGTTTTTTTCCGATCTAATTACGGGTGCATGCAGCCGCCAGTCACGTACTTGCTGCTTGCTCAATCAATCACAACCCTGTCACACACACCCCCTTAGAGTTGTGAGCCCTTAAAAGGGACAGGAATTGCTCTCTCGAGGAGCTCGGCTCTTGAGACAGGAGTGTTGTCGATGCCCCGGGCTGAATAAACCCCTTCCTTCTTTAATTCGGTGTTTGAGGAGTTTTGTCTGTGGCTCATCCTGCTACAAGTTAGTTAATATTTTGTTGAGGATTTTTGCATTTATCAGGGAAATTGGTTTGTAGTTTTCTTTTTTTGTTGTGTCCTTTCCTAATATTGGTATCAGGGTGATACTAGCTTCATAGAATGTTTTAGGGAGAATTCTTTCTTGCTCAATAGAAATTTCTGGAATAGTTTCAGTAGAATTGGTACTAATTCTTCTTTGAATGTCTGGTAGAATTCACCTATGAATCCAACTGTCCTGGGCTTTTTAGGTTGGCAATTTTAAAATTACTGATTCAATCTCATTGCTTGTAATTGGTCTATTTAAGGTTTCTATTTCTTCCAGATTTAATCTAGGAGGGTTGTATGTTCCCAGGAATTTGTCCATTTCTCCTAGGTTTTTTAGTTTGTGCCCATAAAGATGTTCATCATAGTCTCGAATGATCTTTTGTATTTCTGTGGTATCAGTTGCAATGTCTCCAGTTTCATTTCTAATTGAGCTTATTTGGATCTTCTGTCTTCTTTTCTTGGTCAATCTAGCTAGTGGTCTATTGATTTTATTTATTTTTTCAAAGAACCAGCTTTTTGTTTCATTAATCTTTGATTTTTTGTTTGTTTGTTTAAATTTCGTTTAGTTCTGCTCTAATTTTTGTTATTTCTTTTCTTCTTCTAGTTTCAGGTTTAGTTTGTTCTTGTTTCTCCAGTTCCTTGAGGTGTGACAACAGGGTGTCAATTTGTACTCCTTCAGACTTTTTGATATAGGCATTTAGCACTATAAACTTTCTTCTTAGCACTGCTTTTGCTGTATCTCAGAGGTTTTAATAACTTATTATCATTCATTTAAAATTATTTTTTAATTTTATCTTGATTTTATTGTTAATCTAGATATCGTTCAGGAGCAGGTTATTTAATTTGCATGTATTTGTATAGTTTTAAGGGTTCCTTTTGAATTTGGTTTCCAGTTTTATTCCATTGTGATCTGAAAAGATACTCAATATAATTTTGATTATTTTAAAATGTATTGAGACTTGTTTTATGGCCTATCATAGGTTCTATCTTGGAGAATGTTTCATGTGCTGATAAGAAGAATATATATTCTACCGATCTTAGGTAGAGTGTTCTGTAAATATTCATTAAGCCCATTTGTTCTAATGTGTCATTTCAGTCCATTGTTTCTTTGTTGACTTTCTGTCTCAAAGATATGTTTAGTGCAGTCAGTGGTGTATTGAGGTCTCCCATATTATTGTTTTGCTATTTATCTCATTTCTTAGGTCTAGTAGTAGTTGTTTTATCAATCTAAGAGCTCCAGTGCTTGGTGCATATATATTTAGGATTGTAATATCTTCTTGTTAAATTGATCCCTTTATCATTATATAGTGACCATCTTTGTCTTTTTTTTACTGTTGTTGCTTTGAAGTCTGTTTTGTCTGATAGAAGAATAGCTACTCCTGCTTGCTTTTGGTTTCCATTTACATGGAATACTTTTTCCCACTCTTTTACCTTGAGTTTATATGAATCCTTCTGTGTTAGGTGAGTCTCTTGAAGATAGCAGATAGTTGGATTGCAATTTTTTATTCACTCTGTCATTCTGTATCTTTTAAGTGGAGTGTTTAGGTCATTTACACTCAACGTGAATATTGAGATATGAGGTATGGTTCTCTTCATCATATTAATTATTACCTAGTTTTGTTTTTCACTGTGTTATTGTATTATAGGCCCTGTGAGTTTTAAGCTTCCAAGAGGTTCTATTTTGGTGCATATCAGGCATTTGTCTCAAGATTTAGAACTCCTTTCAGCATTTCTTAGAGTGCTAGTTTGGTAGTGACAAATTCCTTCAACATTTGTTTGTCTGAAAATGACTTTATTTCTCCTTCATTTATGAAACTTAGATTTGCAGGATATAAAATTCTTGGCTGACAGTTTTTTTCTGTTTATGGAGGTTAAAAATAGGACCCCAATCCCTTCTGGTTTATAAGATTTTTGCTGAGAAGCCTGCTGCTCTAACTTCAAAGAGCAGTACAATAAAAGCATCAGGTAACCTACAAAAACTGCTCTTGGACTTCTTCCCTTCATGTTGACTTTAGATAGCCTGATGATGCTATGCCTTAGTGAAGGTCTTTTTGCAATGAATTTCCCAGTTCTTTGAGCTTCTTAGATTTGAATGTCTAGATCTCTAGCCAGGCCAGGGAAGTTTTCCTCAATTATTTCCTGAAACAAATTTTCCAGACCTATTATTTTCTCTTCTCCCTCAGGAACATCAATTATTCTTAGGTTTGGCATTTTTACATAATCCCATATTTCTTGGAGATTTTGTTCATTTCTTTAGATTGTTTTTTCTTTATTTTTGTCTGATAGGGTTAATTCAAAACCCCATCATCGAGCTCTGAAATTCTTTCTTCTACTTATTCTAGTCTATCGTTAAAACTTTCCACCGCATTTTGTAATTCCCTCAGTCTGTCTTTCATTTCCAGAAGTTCTGATTGGTTTTTCTTGATGATATCTATCTCTCTAGAAAATGTTTCATTTATATCCTGAGCTGCTTTTTAATTTCTTTATGATGTTTTTCACCTTTCTCTGATATCTCCTCAATTAGCTTAACAATTGACCTTCTGAGTTCCTTATAGGTTATTTTAAAGATTTCATCTTGGCCTGGGTCCATTGCTGGAGAGCTAGTGTGATTTTTTTGGGGGGGGGTACTATAGCATTCTGTTTTGTCATATCACCAGAGTTAGTTTTCTGGTTCCTTCTCATTTGAGTGGATTATTTCTTCTAATTATTCTTGAATTTATGTTTGACTTGACAGTATTTCTTTTACTTGTTGTTAAATTGCTTTTTTCTTCTGAAGGATAAGACTTTCATGCTTATCGTTAGTTATAACCTAATTCAGTTCTTAGTGCTTTCATGGGTGAGGACTCTGTAAGAGTTTCCTGGTTACAGACAGTCTTTGTATGATAGCTTTCTCATATGCTGGTTGTAGTAGCAATGTGCTTGGTGTGTGAACAAGTACACTATCTCCTATGGGGTTGAAAAGGTACAGGTCTCTTAAAGCTTATTTTATTCTCCTGAGGCATACACTTTTTTAATTATTTATTTTCCCCCAGTAAAAATAGCACATTTCTTTCTGCTCCTTTGTGAATTTCACAGTTACTGAATCAGGTGGAACTCAATCAAGACTTTCAACTTTCAGAACTTTAGGCCCTCTTTCCCCATGTATCCTGACTAGGCACTGTGTAGTGGCAAATACCAAGTACTAGAGTCAGACTGCTGGAGTCTGAATCCAGTTAATCTCTTTGTACTTCAGTTTCCTCATCCATAAGACATATAATAAAACATTTATTCATAGTACTGTAGTAAGGATTAAATTTATATATATATATAAAGTCTTCAGAGGAATTCTTAGCATACATGGACTTTATAAACATTGGCTATTATGACTTCACAATGATTCCTTAAGTTCTGTCCTCTACAAGGAATAAATGAATGCAACTACCAGAAAGTTTATTTTCCTAGACTTTCATATTTGGAGTAAAGGACAGGAATACATTAACCTGTAGTTTTGGGACTACAAATTTGTGGCACTGGGAAAGCAAATTCAGTTCATAGATGCATTTTGTTTGACCTGAAAATGTTTACAGTTTTTTTAAATTTGAGGGCCTTTGGGTGAAACATGCATTCCCCAGTTAGCCACAGTCCCTCACCATTTCCTATCACTTTAATTTCTATTTACCTGCCTGACTCCTGTAGATGCTTTATTTAAGCCAGCAAGAAGAGATCTACTGTAAAAGCAAAAGAAATACATAGTCCTTTAGTCTTTCTGCAATTGCAGAAACAACTTATAAACAGGCATAATTTCACAGGGAGTCCAGATATTGAAGTTATCTGGTAAACTTTTAAAATAACTATGATTATCATGCCCAAGAAGGTAATAGAAAAGGTTGAGAATGTTGGTAGATATCTGGAAGCTCTAAAAAGAAACCAAATGGGGATTCTAGAAGTCAAAATACAATAACTAAAATATTTTAGTGGTTGAGTTTAGTAGTTGACTAGATACAGCTGAAGAGAGAACTAGTAAGTTGAGTATAGCTTAGAGAAAAATATTAGGAATGAGGCAGGAGAGACAAAAGGCAAGAAAATACATTAACGAGAGTAAGAAACATGGAGAGCACAATGAGATAGTCTAAACACATCACTGAAGTCTCAGAAGGAGAGAAGAAAAAGTAAAACAGAAACAAGAAGACATAATAGTTGAGAACTTTTCAAAACTGATGAAAGATCTCAAGCTACAGGAATACCTGAAAACTCCAAATATAATAGACAAAAAGAAATACACAAAAAGAGAAGCACATCATAGCAATCACCTGAAACTCTTAAGCGAATTGAAAAAATTATGAAAGCAAAGGAAACAATGCAGATTATTCTCAGCAATGCAACAACTAGACTGTTGATTTCTCAAGAGAAACAATGGAAATTAGAAGGTAATGTAATTTCCATTTAAAATGCTGAAAGAAAATAACTGTCAATCTAGAATTCTGTACCCAGTAGAAATATTCCTCAGAAATGAAGATATTATAAAGACATTTTCAGAGAAACAAAACTGAGACAATTAGTTACTAGTAGAACCTTAAAAGGAATTAGAGGGAATTCTAAAGGACATTAATCACACAAAGGAAAATAATCACAGACAGAAGATTGAAGACCCAAGGAGGAATGAAGAACAATGTAAAGGGTAAATAACATAGCTAAGTCTACATTGATATTGACTATATAAAATGACAAAAATAAAGTCTTGTTGTGTTTGAAAGATAAATAAAAGTTAAATGGTGAGAAAATTGCATTAAAGCACTCTAAGTTCCTTGTATTGGTCAGGAAGAGAGTAAAAAAATTAACAATTAACATTTAAACTTTGATGATTCAATAATGTGAACTATGACAAAAGCCTGTGTGTCTAAAAAATAGTGACGGATGACAGAGCCCAAATCTCTCTAGACATCCTCTGAAAAAGGCACCGCTTTTTTTTTCCTACAGTGTGTCTCGGTTAGGACAGCTCAACATCATCGAGATGTCAGTTCTTCCTAATTTAATTTATAAACCTATTGTAATCAAAATAAAATACCAAGAAACTTTTTTGTTCTGGAGCTAAAGTGCCTGGAAAAATTAAGATACAAGAATAACTAGCAATAATACTGAAAAGCAAGAGCTCTGAGATGGAATAAGCCTTATCAACATACTATTAACATATTACATTAACTAACATACATACAACATACTATTAATATACAACAACTTATTAAACATACTACAAATCCTCTGTAACTAAAATGGTGTGGTACTGGCACATAAACAAAAAGACTATTGGAATGGAACAGAAAGTCAAGAAACCATGTATATAATACAGGTGGTATCTGAAATCACTGGGGCAAATAATTACTTTTTAATAAGTGTATGAAAAAACAGATAGCCATTTGTAAAATATAAATATATATCCTTCCCT
>NC_045446.1:53575857-53600492 GCF_002776525.5 Piliocolobus tephrosceles | reverse complement strand
GAAAAAACAGATAGCCATTTGTAAAATATAAATATATATCCTTCCCTTATACAGTACACAAGAATAAATGCAAGATGAATCAGGTATCAACATATACAAAATTAAACTATACAAGTCCTTGAAGAAAACATGGGTGAATTCCTATATATCCTGAGTGGAGGGGAAGGCTTCCAAATTGTAACTTAAAATCCAGATGCAAACAAAAAAGATTGATAAGTTTGACTACAGAAATCTTTTTTTTTTTGATACAGAGTCTCACTCTGTCTTCCAGGCTGGGGTGCAGTTGCACAATTTCAGCTCACTGCAAGCTCCGCCTCCCGGGTTCATGCCATTCTCCTGCCTCAGTCTCCCGAGTAGCTGGGACTACGGCACCCACCACCATGCCCGGCTAATTTTTTGTATTTTTAGTAGAGACAGGGTTTCACCATGTTAGCCAGGATGGTCTCGATCTCCTGACCTCATGATTCACCCGCCTCGGCCTCCCAAAGTGCTGAGATTACAGGCATGAGCCACTGCACCTGGCAGAAAACAATTTTTAAAAACATTTTTTAATGGCAAAGAATACCATAAGTAACTCAAAATGTAAATGACACATTGGGAGAAAATACTTGCAATATATATTACAGATGCAGGTTGATATCCCTAATATATAAAGAATTGTTTTTGATTGAGAGGGAAAAGTGACAAAAAATGGTAGTAAAGTGACAAAAGACATGAGCAAACAATTTATGAAAAATATTAAAATAGCTCTTAAATATCTGAAATACAAAACCTCACTCAAGATAAGATAAATGAAAGTTTAAACTAAACTAAGATATTATGTTTTACCCTTCAGATTGGGAAAAATTCAAAAGCTTGATAAATGTGTAGTAGATGAGGTTGCAGGGAAATATGGAGTCTCATGTATTGCCTATGGGAATGAAAAAATGGTGTAATTTCTGTAAAGGAGAATTTGAGAATATCTGATACAACTACGTATTCGCTAAGCCTTAGACTTAGTAACCCCATTTCTAAAAATTTACTCTGAAAATACACTGCCAGCAATGTGCATAAAGTTTTTCACTGCTGCATTTTGTGTGAATGCAAAATACTGGAAATTGCTTAGATGCTTACATATAGGAGGTTGGTTGAAAAAATATATATAGCACCTACATACAGCGGAGTATCTTGCGTCTGTTAAAAAAAAAATGAAGATTATTTCCATGAACTGATGTGGAGTAATTTTCAGAATATATCCTTAAGGGGCCAAAAGCATACTGCAAAAGTGTATGTATAGAATGCCATCTTTGGTGTAACAAATAAAGGGAAACAATAAAACATATGATTTGCTTACTTCTGCCAAAAGAAATGAAGGGGGAAAACAGTAAAAGAAGTTACTTACAAATATAAGAGGAATGGGATTGAAGGGGCAGGGCAAGTATTGCTACTCTTTCTATGGGCCTTTTTGCATAATTTTGACTTTTGGAATCATGCTAATGTCCTACATAACCCAAAAAGCAAAATAAAATAATCAGGAACAGAGAAATCAACTAAAACTAAATGCAAACAGACATAGAAATTTAGCTGTATTTCAAATTAATCATATAACCACATTGTAGGGGGAAAAAACACTGGTCCAAATAACTTTTGAACACAGCTCTTTGACTATACCATATATCCTCAGTTTAGAGAAAATAACTACAAATTTGGAACTATTTTTCAGAAAGCTTCCTTTTGGTGGTGCAAGTAAAGCTATTTTGAAACTAATTTGAATGCATTGTAGGACTGAGTGATTGAGTAAATGGCTTGGTGTTTTTGGGAGCTAGGATTCTAAATGTGGAAGAGAGAGGTCTCAATATTAAATAAGGAAATGTGAGGAAGAACTCTGTGGAGCTGGATGGGAACTGTAAATGCCAGTATGAATGCAGGATTTCTAAGATATTCTTTAGCTCTACAATGAAAACACGTAGAAATAGTGACATTCCAGTAGCAATTAGTGTATCCAGTGCCAAAGCCATTAAAGGGAAATCGTTAAAAAGAAACCAGGAATCATTGGAGAAATGGCTCATTTCTCAGGGAAGGTACAAGATAGATCTGGAACGTATTTTTTTTTTAGTGCCAGAAAACAAGAAAGCACTCAAAAACAAATAAAATGAGGAGAGTATGTTACAAAGATAAAGAAACCACCTTGAAAGGTCACTGACTGGATCAAATCTGGGACAATTTGAGCATCAAAACAATAGGGACATATAATTATGTTTTATACATATATATAATTATATATTATAACCTGTTTAAATAGGGATGAGTTTAGGTAATAGATAGGTGATAGGTAGATAATAGACAGACAGATGGATGAGAAGGGGGGGTGCTCAATTGATATATGCTGCAAATATTTCTTCCAGTAGAATGCCAATGGTAAATATGGAGGAAGCAGTAGAAGTGGAAAAATCACTATTTTATAACCATCACAATAAAGACTGGATCAGGCATAAATCATCAATATATATGAAATTGAAGGAGAAAATTTGATGAGGAGTAGGATGTTTTGATGATCTCAAAGTATCTCCTCATAGACCTAGATACAATGTCTAGATAGGACATTCTAGAACCCAAAATTGCAGTATTTGAAATTTAGATCTCAATGTACAGGCTTAACTGCAGATCGGACATAGCAGGTCATTAGATAGTATTCAAACCTACCAGAGAAAAATATTAAAACACAGAAAGTTTGAAAGTAAAAGAATGGACAAACTTTTATTATCTAAACATTAATGATAAAAAAGTTTATATAGTTGTATTTTTGCCAGACAAAGCAGAATTTATGGCAAAAAACATGACTAGAAATAAACAGGGACATTTCAGAATTGTAAAATATTCAACTGAAAAATAAACTTAAAATGTTTATGCACTTAATAATACACCTTCAAAATGTATAAAGATTGACACAACCATGAAGAGAAGTAAGCAAATCCACACTTGGAAGATTTTTTTAGCACATTGGTCTTGATATTCGACAGGCAAAAAAGGGAATAATAGAGACATTTAAATGCATAATTAGTAAACAACCTCATAAATATTTTTTAAATACTCCACGCAACAAATTAAGAGTATGCATTTTTTTATTTTCAAGTATACGTGAAATATTTATATTCTAATTGACTTTATGCTGGGTCATAAAACAAATCTCAACAAATTTCAGAGAACTGAAATCATACAGAGAATGTTCCCTGAAAATTTTACAATTAAACCTGAAATCAATAACAAAGACATAATTATGGATTTTTCATATGTTTAAAAACTTAGAAATATATTTCAACATAACCCATGAGTCAAAGAAATCACACAGGACAGTAGAATATTTAAGCTGAATAATAATAAAAATATCAAAATATGTGTGCATGGCATGTGTGTGTGTGCAGTAAAGAAGAAAGACTAAAAAAATCATTGACTCAGGCACATTTCTCAAAAAGCTGGAAAACTAACAGCACATTAATAGCAAATAAAGTAGAAGCAAATTAATGATAAATGTAAGCAGAAATTAATGAAACAAAAGTACAATGGAAAGTATCAACAAACCCAAAGTTAGTCCTTTGAGAAGACAAACATCCTTGATATCCCTCTTTTGGGATTAAGAAGAAAAGGTGGGGATCGGGTGGTTGGAGTGGCACCGCTCTAGCCAGTAAATGACCTGCGACATAACTATTTGCAAAACTAATGGGGAAGGCCATTCAAGATAAAGATAAATTATATCACGGGAAAGCAATTGAAAATGCAAAAATGAAGCATCTGAATGAAGGACTTATTATACTGAATTCAGCACTTATGAATCTTATCTGCAAATGTGTACAGACTACATCCTAAGATTGACTTCTGCTTCAATAGAAATAGATGAACCAGTGCCTTACTGGAAGTGATCTGTGTGTTTTAAGAACTGGTATATATCGGTAAATTAGGGATTTCTTCTTGGTTTGGATCCATTGCTGGATATGAAAGATGGCAAGTCCGGATAGAAGTAAAGGGAAGACATTAAAAGCAAAAAATAAAAATAAATAAATAAACAATGCCCCCAGGTTGCCGGAAGCAAGTGGAGATTCTGAATAAGTCAAGGCATGTTGAAGCACTGAAAACAGCAGCAGCCGGGAGTAATGTTCGAAGTGGTAATCAGAATTTCAGTCCTAGTGTCATAACTAGTAAATGTAGACATTCTGAAAATGGTGCTTCCTCAAGGGACTCTAATAAAAATTTGATACCAGAGAAAAGTAAAGTATTCTCTCGGAATTGCAGAAAACCAGTAGAAGAAATCGTTCATTCCAAAACAAAATTGGAACAGGTTGTTTGTCTGTACCAAAAGCCAAGTAAAACAACAGATTCCCCAAGCATAGTCTTTATACAAGAGGCAAAAGATTCGCTGAACACTTCTAAAAGCCATTCTGAAAACCATTTTGAATATTAGACGAATGTAACAGGATCCCTTTTTGAGCACAAAGGGGCTTGTAGTCTAAAGTCCAGTTTCTGTCCACTGAGTTTATTGAGTGGTGGTGTTCAGATGCCAAAGTCTACAGCAACCAGTACTGTGGATAATAAGAAACTGAACAGATGGTTTTCCATTTAGAAACAAACTCCAATTCAGAATCACATTTGCCTTTTATTAAAGTGACAACATTTTAAGTTCGGAAGGCTTACATTTTGTGCCTGTTGAGAAAACACCTAACTTGGTGAATTCAGTCACTTGTAACCAACTGTGTTGATGACATTTTGAAAACTGAAGAATCTAGAAGAACCTGTCCTTCCAGCATTTCAAATTGTGAAAGTGCAGATTCAACTTGGCAGTCATCACTTGACACTGATAACAACAGCCATTATCAAAAGAAGAGGATGTTTTCAGAAAACAAAGAAAAGATTAAACGCATGAAAACTTCAGAGCAAATTAATGAAAATATTTGTGTAGGTTTGGAAAGGCAAACAGCATTCCTGGAACAGGTCAGATATTTGATTATCTATAGTATAAATTATGAACTATTTGATAACAAACTGAAAGAATTGAATGAATGCACTGGGAAGATAGAGTGCAGGAATAAACAGGAAGGAATAGCTGATGAACTCTTCACAAAAACAGCAAAACTCCAAAGACATATTAAAACAGTGTTATTCTCTAAAAGGAATTGTTTGGAACCAAGCATGTTATCCAGTAATGAAGCCTGTAAGGTTGCAAATTCAGACTATGAATTTGGATAAGAATCTGGAGTCAGGGCCCGGCACAGTGGCTCATGCCTGTAATCCCAGCACTTTGGGAGGTCAAGGCGGGAGGATCTCTTGAGGTCAGGAGTTCGAGACCAGAGTGGACAATATGGTCAAACCCCGTCCCTACTAAAAATACGAAAATTAGCCGGGCATGGTGGCCGGTGCCTGTAATTCCAGCTACTCGGGAGGCTGAGGTGGGGGAATCACTTGATCCTGGGAGGTGGAGGTTGCAGTGAGCTGAGATCACACCTCTGTACTCCAGCCTGGGTGACAGAGTGAGACTCTGTCTCAGAAAAAAAAAAAAAAAAAAAAGAATCTGGAGTCAGTTAATAGTCCAGTCTAAAGAAAGTCTTCTGAGAATTATGAGCCTTCTAACCCTTCAGAAAAAGGAAGTAAAAAATTAATTTGTCACCAGATCAAAATGAGTGTTTCTGAAAGTAACAATGATGATCTTATGTTGATTTCTGTGAAAAGTCCTAATTTGACAGCTCCAGTTAAATCCAACAGATATCAGAAAAATTACATCAGGAAATTCCATCAATTCTCCCACTGCTGAAGTTATGACTGTACAGAGGAAACTCAATTCTACACTTGATTTGACAAAAGAAGGCCTATCCAACTGCAATACAGAAAGTCCAGTATCCACCCTGGAGTACCTTTGAAAACTATTTTAAACTCAAAAGAAACAACCTCATTGGCACAAAATGCAGCCCAGGTTCCTGAGTCTTTTGAGCACCTGCCACCACTCTCAGAACCACCACCACTAATACCTGAATTAGTAGACAAAATCTCAGACCCACTTTCTCACCAGAAGCCTGAGCTCAAAGTGAAATGGGTTTTGAGACCCAGTGCTCTCCTGTGGAAAGTTACCACCTCTTCCTGTGTTATGAGAACCCTAATAATAAGCTAATTTGGAAGAAGATTGGAGAAATTAAAGCTTTACCACTCCCAATGGCCTGTACTTAAACTCAGTTTTTAGCTTCCAACAAATATTATTTTATTGTCCAATCAAAAGATATTTTGGATGGTATGGACCATTCTGTGATATAAAATCTATCCCTGAGTTTTCTGAAAATCTTACCTAAAAAAGAAGTCTTCAATAATTATATATTATACTACATGTTTTCCATATTTGTGTTTTTTACAATATCACTGTAATACCATTTCCCATTGTAAAAGGTCAGCTCAGATTGTGAGCCCTTTCTATAGAAACAGTCCTCTTCTATATGCTGTAAGTGGCCAGTAATTTGATGAACTTCTGATGTGTATTAAATATATCCTTCCAGTGGATAAGTTCTAAAACATACACTCTCATAGACCCATGTTGCTGAGGTGTGTTGTGAACAATACCTTTGGTGATTGGGGAACTGCTGCTTTCATCAGAAGACCTAGAATACAAGTAGCCACTGTTTCCTCCATTGACAATCAGCATTTAGTGACCTGCTGTGGTCAGCATAGCTACAGGAAAAATTGGTTCTTTTTTTTTTTTTTTTTTTTTTGAGATGGAATCTCACTCAGTCGCCCAGGCTGGAGTGCAGTGGCACGATCTTGGCTCACCGCAAAATCAGCTCTTGACTGAGGCCGGGTCATCCTTGGGGTGTACCTCCACCAAGATTTTATGAAAAGACATTTTGAGCTAGATGATAAAATAAATATAAAAATTTAAAGATATCATGAAAAAAAAGAAGAAAAGGGAGAAGACACATATATATCCAATGTTAGGGATGAAAAATCAACTTTGCTAGAGATTCTGCTAATATTCCAAATAATAAGATGATACTAATGGGATATTATTAATAAAACAACCTAGATTTAGATTAGATGAACAATATCATAGAGAAATGCAACTTAAGATCTCCATAAGTTTGGGATATGAAGAGATTTTTTAAGGCAGGATATTTAAAAATTTCTAACTATGATGGAAAATAGATGAAGTTTACCACCTTGAAACCAAGAACCTCTCTCTTCATCAAATGACTTGGTGAAAAGTAAGCCAACAGTGGGAGAAAAGATTTGCTAGTCATATAGTCAACAAAGAGCTCCTACACCGAATACAAAAAGAATTTCTAAAAATCAATAAGGAAAAGTCAAACAGCCAAATAGAAAACATTGACAGAAAACTTGAATAAGCACTTCACAAATGAAGAGATCTAAATGACACATGGAAAGGTGTTGGGCCCCATTACTAATCGGGGAATGTAAATTAAAACCATGAGTTACCGGCCAGGCGCGGTGGCTCAAGCCTGTAATCCCAGCACTTTGGGAGGCCGAGACGGGCGGATCACGAGGTCAGGAGATCGAGACCATCCTGGCTAACACGGTGAAACCTCGTCTCTACTAAAAAAATCTACAAAAAACTAGCCGGGAGAGGTGGTGGCGCCTGTAGTCCCAGCTACTCGGGAGGCTGAGGCAGGAGAATGGCGTGAACCCGCGAGGCGGAGCTTGCAGTGAGCTGAGATCCGGCCACAGCACTCCAGCCTGGGTGACAGAGCGAGACTCCGTCTCAAAAACAAACAAACAAACAAACAAACAAACAAACAAACAAACAAACAAACCCCATGAGTTACCGATGCACTCACCAGAATGGATAAGCTATGGAAGTCTGTAATACCAAGTCCTGTGCAGCTCTGGAGTACAGGTGCAACAGTTGGCACTCTTCCCATTGAAGGAAACCAGAATGTGTCACTCCAAAACCTACCTCTTTGAAATAAATATTTTTGAACTGAAGGCAATTAAAAAGTAGCAAAGGGAGAAAGAGCTCTTTCTATTCTCTCCTCTGCCCCTACTGCCTAAAGACAGGATATAAATTATCCTTTACTGGAGATGACTGCTGTTAGCTCAGAGATGGCACCAGAGGAATCTACAAATAACCCTTACTCCATTAGTTTCTTCCCATATTCTACTCATAGCTACCTCTGGAAGCTTAAAACTTTGCTTTGTCTTGTCACTTCTCTAAAATTTATTATTCTTTGTTGAAGCTGTTAAATAAGCCAGAGTTTCAAGTCACTGCTTTGAGGTAACTTCCATTGAAGTTTCTCTTGATCAGAGAAGATTTGACAGTGGAAGCAGGGTTGGAGTAATACAGTGTGAAAGGAACTCACTCAACCCGTCTTTGCTAACTTTGGTGATGGAAGAAGGGGACCCTGAGCCAAGAAAAGCAGGCAGCCTCTAAGAAGATGAAAAAGATGATTCTTTGGGATTGGGACTTAAAGCAATGGTATAAGCCTCATTATCAAAATTCTGGAGGCGGAAATGGAGTTGATCTTTCAGTGCTAAATGAGGCTCGCAATATGGTTTCAGATCTTCTGATTGATCCAAGCCTTCCACCACAAGTCATTTCCTCTCTACGGAGTATCCGTAGCTTAATGGGTGCTTTCTCAGGTTCCTGTAGGCCAAAGATTAATCCTCTCACACCATTTCCTGGATTTTACCCCTGCTCTGAAATAGAGGACCCAGCTGAGAAAGGGGATAGAAAACTTAACAAGGGACTAAATAGTAATAGTTCGCCAACTCCACAGCTGAGGAGGAGCTCAGGAACTTCAGGATTGCTACCTGTTGAACAGTCTTCAATATGGGAACGTAATAATGGCAAAAGGCCTCAACAAGAATTTGGCATTTCAAGTCAAGGATGCTATCTAAATGGGCCTTTTAATTCAAATCTACTGACTATCCCGAAGCAAAGGTCATCTTCTGTATCACTGACTCACCATGTAGGTCTGAGAAGAGCTGGTGTTTTGTCCAGTCTGAGTCCTGTGAATTCTCCCAACCATGGACCAGTGGCTGCTGGCTCTCTAACTAATCGATCACCCATAGAATTTCCTGATACTGCTGATTTTCTTAATAAGCCAAGCATTATTTTACAGAGATCTCTGGGCAATGCACCGAATACACCAGATTTTTATCAGCAGCTTAGAAATTCTGATAGCAATCTGTGTAACAACTGTGGACATCAAATACTGAAATATGTTTCAACATCTGAATCAGACAGTACAGATTGCTACAGTGGAAAATCAGCCATTGAAGAGCTAAAAAGATCCTGTGAATCACCCATACAAGATCTGTTGGAAGATAGAACTCCAAGAAAGTGAGCCTAGAGTTTGGGGCTATCAAAAAGAGTATATTCCAGTTCCACAGAGACCAATGACTAATAGGATGAGCAATTTTATTAGTAGCTTCATGGGACTAGGAAGACAGAGACTAGAGTTGACGGCTTGCCATGGTATGGATAACTTGATAAACTCTAAAGTGTTGTACCCTAAGAAAAAAGTTAAACCAAAAATAGATAAGCGTTTTCAGGGATTGTAGGCGCTTCTCAATCCTTTTACATACCATAAAATTTACCCTTTTAAAGTGTGCAATTTAATAGCTTTTTGTTTTTTGCATTTTAAAGGATTGTTAAAAAATAAAACAAAATAAAAAGACTAATTCTTCACAAGCTCTTCCAAAAAATAGAAGAGGAGGGAACACTTCCCAACTCATTCTTTTTTTTTTTTTTTTTTTTTTTTTTTATATCATTACAATGGAATTCAGTTCAGCAATTAAAGGAATAAACTTCTGATATATGCTGCAACATAGATGAACTTCAAAACATTATTCTAAGTGAAAGAAGCCAGGCTCAAAAGATCATATATTGTATGATTACATTTATATGAAATTCTTAAAAGACAAATTTATAGAGACAATAATCAGAACAGTAGTGGCATAAAGTGAGAATAGGGGTTAACTGTAAATAGGCATGAAGGAACATTTTGGGGGGCGTGTTGAGAACGTTCTAAAATTGGATTGCAATGATTGTTGATAACTGCAAATATACTAAAATTGTTGAATTGTACACTTAGGGGCTGAATGTTTGTGTTCCTCCAAAAATGTATGTGTCGAAATCCTATACCCCAATATGATAGTATTGGGAGGTGAGGCCTTTGGGAGGTAATTAGGTCATGAAGGTGGATCCCTCATGAATGGGATTAGTTCCCTTGTGAAAGAACCCCAGAAAACTCTCTAGCCTTCTTTCCCACCGTGTGAGGATACAATGTGAAACCAGTAGTCTGCAACCTGGAAGAGGGCCCTCACTGGAACTTGGCCAGGCTGGCACCCTGATCTCAGACGTCCAGCTTCCCTAACTGTGAGAAATAAATTCCTTTTTTTTTTTTTTATAAGCCACTCAGTCTATAATATCCAATTATAGCAGCCTGAACTAAGGCATTTTACAATGGGTAGATTTTAATGGTATGTAATTTATACTCAATAAAGTTTTTTTTTTTTTTTTAAAAAAAAGAAGTTTCTCTTATGTGATGCATGCTGTTTGCATTTATACACTTGTCTGTTTTCTCTCTTGTTAATCTGTCTTTAGTAACAGGAGTCTGTCCCAACAATACATTTATAAGGGCTAAAGAAAAATTATGTTGTTTCCTTGGCGTCATGCATTGCTGGTGGATATGCAAGTTCACATGATTTCTATGGAAAAGAGTTGTCAGAATTTTCTAAAGTTGAACATATACATACCCTATGATCCCAAATTTCTTGGAATTTCCAAAATTTCTTAGATTTATACCCACATAAATTCATGTACACATGTATTATAAGATTTGTATAAAAATATTCATAGCTGCGTATTGACCATGGTGCCAAACTGGAAGCGATGTGCATGTGTATCAGTTGTAAAGTTGAATGATCTAGAGCCATGTGCTAATTATGTCTGATGAAAAAGCTAGATTCAAAAAAGTAAATACTGTATAACTTGATTTATATTAAGTGCAAAAACTAGGCAAAAAGTTAGTGCTTAGGAATGTATGTTTAGGTAGTAAAGCTGTAAAGAAAAGTATAGGAGTAATTGCCATAAAAATCAGGATAATGTTGCCCTTGTTGAGGAGAAAACATGAGGTGGCTTCTGGGTGTTGATCATCATCTAAATCAGGAGTTGGTAAATTACAGTCTGATACCTATTTTCATAAATAAAGTTTTATTGGAACAATGCAGGCACTTTTGTTTAATATTGTCTGTGGCTGCTTTCACAATGCAACAACAGATACAGATGCTGTGACCTGAATGTTTGTGCCTTTCCTGCCAAATTCATATGATGAAACCTAATCACCAATGTGATGATACTAGGAGGCCTTTGGGAAGTGATGAGATTATGAGGGTGGAGCTCTCATAAATGGAATTAGTATCTTTATCAAAGGGGCCCCAGAGAGCTAACTTGCCCCTTCTACCATGTGAGGACACAGTGAGAGGGAATCTTATAGGCCAGAAACCGGGAAACAGGCCCTTACCAGACGTGGAATCTGAGTCAGCTGGCACTTTGATCTTGGACTTCCCAGCCTCCAGAACTGTGAGAAGTATATTTTTATTGTTTATAGGCCACACAGTTTATGGTATTTTGTTACAGCTGCCTGAATGGACTAACACAGCAGAGTTAGGTAGTTGCTGAAGGGACCAAATCAGCTACGTAAAATATTTACTCTTGCTCTCTAGAGAAAAAGTTTGCTGACCCCTGAGCTAGACTTCCACCTGGGTATTGATCTCATAGGTGCTTCTTTGTGACAAATCACTGCCCTCTACATTCTATTTCTGCTGTACATTTTTCTTTTGTATATCTTTCTGTGTATATGCTGTATTTCACAAGATGATATTCAAGCTCTATATTTGAGTTTCAGCAGAGAACAACAGAACTGGGTGGAGACGTGGGCACTGGGAGGTGGGTGATTCACCTTCTTAGAACCTCCTTACATACAATTTGCACTTACTGGTCAGCCAGTGTATACTTCACAGGTTTCCAGAGTTGTTCAAGAATCATCAAAACATGAATGTCCCTTTTTTTACAAATGAAGAAACTGAGGCTCAGAGAGATTTAACTGTCTTGCAGAGTTCTCAGAACTTGGGTGAGGAGATGGGATTTGAACGCATTCTGTCCAACTATGAAGTGCATAACACCATGAGGTTGCCTCCTAGCTATTGTTAGAAACAAAACAAATAAGAAGGAAAAACTCAGCCTGATCCTCAGGCATTTTAAGGGCCCGTAGCCAGCTCCTAAATTTAGCCAGTATTTTTTTTTCTCCAGAATACATTTAAAAAATGCTTAACTGGATCATGTTTTTGTCTCCTTAATAAATTGCTTTACCAAAAGGCTTGCAGAATGGGAACTACGCCCAGGAAACTTCTAGTCCTAGTAACCTGCCTGTGGTTGCACAGGAGGACCAATCTTCAAACCCAAGTCTATTTCCAAAGCTTGCGGAGGCCTGCAGGTGACTGATAGCTTTAATCACACCCCACTCCAAGCCTCTCTGCAAGCCTTGAAAATGAAAGGATGGGATTGGCCCAACCAATCATTCCCAACAGAGCTTTGTACTCTGCTTTCTTTCCAATACTCTCAGAGCCACAAAGGAAACAATCGCCTTTCCCAGGAACAGTACAGGCTGAGATGCCTTCTCTGGATTTGCTGTGCTTCGGCAAAGCCCTTATTGCCTCCTGCTCCACAGTTCACCAAGTGTAAATTACGGGGAAGATTAACCTGCCTATTATTACAATTGTTCACTCAACTCTTAACACCAAGAGCCATTACAGGGAAATTAGACTTCGGGGAATGCTATTTACAGCTGCTGGCCTGGCACCCAGGGGACTGCTACTAAATTCATTTATATGTTTTTCCCATGGAAATTCTCAGTGGATTTAGGTTACTTTTTCAATTTCCTAATCCTTCAGTGACCTTACATTGTCCAGCTCACCATAACCCCTCCCAGTGACATTTTCTTTCCCATCATACTTGAGATTATTTCTCTAAGAGGCAGAGTTATGACCCACTCTTGCTAATCCTCAACATATCAGGGGAGCTGTGGGCTAATGTGTTTATAATGGCATCAGAAAGACCTAGGTTCAAATTCCGGTCCTGGGAAAGAAGAGGCAAAATAACCCTAGACAAGTTATTTAATCTCTCAAAACTTCAGGTTCTGCATACATGAAATGCACAGTTGTTACGATTCAATGAGGTAATACATACAAAACATGCAACATGATATCGGGCTCATAGGAAGTGATGGTGGCCAACATGATAGTTGTTTAATTCTGGGTATCTATTATTGTTGTTGTTTAGTAAAATCCTGACTTTATTTATAGACTGAGCAGACTGGGAGGGACCAGGAGCAATGGGAAGGGTTTACGGAGCCTGATGGAAATGGGACTTGCCAGGATGGACTGAAAACATTCAGTGAATAGATGGCTTGGGAGTAGGATATCTGCCCTTCCCACACACTCCCACCCATCGCCCACATTCCCTGGCTTGGGACCTCTGCTGCTCTACCTACCAGACCTCATGTGATCCTGCAGCCCAGGGCTGGGCATGGGCCCTTGACTCTTCATAAATTCCTGGCTGTAATTCTGTGTTCTTTCTGGCACTGACTTCATAGCAGCAGAATTTTAATAGACATCAAACATCTGGTTCTGTTTGGCTTCAGTTTTCAGTTAGAATATAGTAAGTCATCCTTTCCTCACCACTCCAGACCTTACATATTTCTGAAGACACATTGCTTCCCTTCTTCGCTAGAGGCAGGGATGGGCCTCTGCCCTGCTGTAGTTTTGGTATTTAACATTTTTAGGGCCACTTAATCTAGATGTCACTGGACTTTCAGTCCTGTTTTCTCACTTGCGCCTATGACAATGACTCTGAGGTTGCTGCGAGTCAGGATCACCCCTACTTTACTGGTGAGGGAATGGGTAGTCTAAGACCAAGTTATATCTGGGTCTAGATGCCACATCTCTTGGGTCTGTGCCAGCATGCTGTGCTGTAAAAACCATCACTGTCTCCTTTCTAGAGACGAGGCTTGCAGCTGCAGATGGGTATCAACTCATGGGAAGCCACTCCCTTCAAAGACCTGGATGACTTTATTCTGGATGTTTCTGGCAAGGCCCCAGGTCCAAAGAATGAAGAGGGCCCTGATGGACCCTCTGCACTTACAGACTTAGTGTCTGAACCTACATGTCTCACCACCTTGTCCCTTCCTCTCTGTTCCAACCTGCCTGGCATCAGCCCTCACCTGTTTCCCCCATTCCCTCCTCTGCCTGTTCTTTCCCTTGGCTGTAATCAAGAGCTCCTTCCACCTTCGAACTTTTGGCTTCATCTCCTGGCCACTGACACCCATGGTGTCTCTGCCTTTAACCTGGCCCCAGCATGCCTTTGTGCTGCCCTCTGAGGAAACTTTCATCTTTTTTTTTTTTTTTTTGAGATGGAGTCTTACGTTGTCACCCAGGCTGGAGTGCAGTGGCACGATCTCGGCTCATTGCGACCTCTGCCTCCAGGTTCAAGTGATTCTCCTGCCTCAGCCTACTGAGTAGCTGGGATTACAGGTGCCCACCACCATGCCCAGCTAATTTTTTTTCATATTTTTAGTAGAGAGGGGGTTTCACCATGTTGGTCAGGCTGGTCTCGAACTCCTGACCTCAGGCGATCTGCCCACCTTGGCCTCCCAAAGTACTGGGATTACAGGCTTTAGCCACCACACCTGGCCAGAAATCTTCATCTTGAATTTGTCTTCTGGACCCCGATGGCAGCTCAGGAAGTCCTTGCAGGCCCGGAGTGCTCCATAATATAATCCCAGAAGCACAGTCTGATCTGGTGCTTGTATATCTGATGCCATTCAGGTCCCATACGCAGACCTGAGGCAGGCTGGACATGTAGAACGGTTGAATAACTGGGCAAAATTTCTAGTTATCTCTGTTCCTCCCCTTCAGAAGGAAGATGATATTCCACACTGCTGGGGTAATGCCTCATCATCCCCTGAAGTGGCCTGGGCTGCCCTGCCCAGCCTGTGCCTGGCACAGGCTGCCCCTCACCTGGCAGGAGTCTATGGGCTTTGCAGCCAGGGCCTACATTTTTATATCATCCTAAGTCAGCAATATCTCTGCCACCATTCACCTTGGCTCGGTCTGCTCAAAGTCTCTCCTGCTTTCACGTATCAGTCTGCTCACTGTGGGCTTGCCCCTGGTTTTGGACCCTAGTTTACCTGCATTCCTGGACTTGATCCCACCAGTTCAGCTCCTTGCTTACTGCAGGTCTATTCTCTCTTTAGCTGTGGCACAGTGGGATTGACCACCTGTGCTGGTTAATTTTATGTGTGAATTTCGCTGGACCTTGGTGTCCAGCTAATTGGTCAAACATTATTCTGAATGTTTCCATGACCGTGTATTTTTGAATGAGATGAACATTTAAATCCATGGACTCTGAGTAAAGCAGATTGCCCTTCATTATGTGGGTGGGTTTCATCTAGCCCATTGGAGACTTTAATAGAACAAAGACCGACTTCTGCCAGCAGAGGGATTGTGGCAACTGACAGCTTTGGACTTGACCTGCAACATGGGCTCTTCCCTGGGTCTACAGCCTGCCAGCCCACCCTGTGGATCGTGGACTTGCATGACTCCATAATTGTGTAGGCAGTTCCCTTCACTATCTCTCTGTATAGATACACATCCTATGGGTTCTGTTTCTCTGGAGAACACTGATTAATGCAGCTTCTAACACAGGGATGGTTAAGAGAATGGATTCCAGAGCCTTAAAAAAAAAAAACTTACAAATTTTAATGATCAACTTAAAAGTTATGTTTTTCACCTTTTTTATTGTGGTGAAGTATACATAACATAAAGCTTACTATTTTAACCTTTTTTTTTTTTTCTTTGAGTCAGAGTCTCGCTCTGTCGCCCAGGCTGGAGTGCAGTGACACAATCTTGGCTCACTGCAACCTCTGCCTCCCAGGTTTAAGCGATTCTCCTGCCTCAGCCTCCCAAGTAGCTGGGACTGCAGGTGCCCACCACCACGACTAGCTAATTTTTTGTATTTTTCGTAGAGACAGGGTTTCGCCGTGTTAGCCAGGATGTTCTCAATCTCCTGACCTTGTGATCCGCCTGCCTCGGCCTCCCAAAGTGCTGGGATTACAGGCATGAGCCACCGTGCCTGGCCTATTTTAACCATTTTTAGGTGTATAGTTCAATGGCACTAATTTAAGGACATTCACATTGTTCTGCAATCCACCTCCACACTCTCATCTTTGCCAACTGAACTCTGAACCTGTTAAACAATAACTCCCCATTTCCTTCTCCCCTCCAACTCCTAGACTTTCTGCTTTCTGTCTGTATGAATTTAACTACACTAGGTCCCTCATATAAGTGGAATCACCCAGTATTTTACCTTTTGTTACTGGCTTTTTCCCCTGTGCAAAATGTCTTTAAGGTTTATCCATGTTGTAGCACGTGTCAGAACAGAACAACTATTAAGCTGGGTTCCTTGAGCAATTTTCTAAACTGCTTGAGTCATCTCATCTCATCTCATCTCATCTGTAAAATGGGAGTTGTAAGAGTATAAGCCTTATGGGGTTCAATGAGTTAGTATGCAGAAAGTTCTTGAGTAGTAGCTGGCTCATTGTGAGTGCTCAAACAATGCAGCCTGACATTATTAGGTTCCTCTCTGATCTGGTGCCAAGGGTCCTTTTTCAAGATCTGCTGCCCTGCTCAGAATGGTGCTCTCTGGCCATCCCACATCTAGCATGTGGTTTTCTCAGTGAATATTTGTGACATGAATGTACACATGGAACTTATTCTCTTCCCAGCTCTGGCCCTGGAGGGTCAGATGAGGGACAGAATCTCTAAGCTGTGACAGGGAGTAAAATAGAGCTCTCTTAAGTACCACAGTTACTTAAACTTCAATGGTTTCCAATATGGTACCTAAACCCCAGTAGCAGTAAGCTAATGATTTAATGTCAGGAAGAAATAGGAAGCAACACTGGTCTACAACTTGGAGTTGATGGCCAAGTTCAGAATTTAAGACTTTGCTTTGCTATTTGTTGGGAGTACAACCTTGAAATACTAATCTCCCCCTGAAAAACCTTAGTTTCCTCATCTGTCAAGGTGGATTACAAGCTCTATTTCCCAGGGCTGCCGTGAGAGCTTCACATGAGATTTGGATGGAACTCACTTTGTACATGATTCTGCACCACGAGGGCCACCCTCTTCCTCAAGTCCCTGCTTTGCTCGGGTGGATCTCAGCTAGCAGGAAGCAGCACACCATTTGCAGTTTGGATTCAATTTCCTCTTGACTCTTCTTTTCATTACAAACATGATAAAAGTGAGAGAGACAGATGGCAAGACTTGATTCACTTTTACAAAATGTTTTTATGGTGTGAATGTAAAACTGAAAACGAGGGGAACGAGAAGGTTGCAATACCAGGGGAGTTGGGGAGGTGGTGAGCCCAGTGGGGAGGTTTTGGCTAATTGCTCCTGTTTTGAGTGGTGCTCCCTGCCACCGGTCCACCACTCTGGACACCCTAGGACATCACTGTCAGTGAGGAGAGACAGACAGCAGATAGACTTTCTCCTTAAAGCACCTTCCTGAAGGGACACTCAGAGTCAAGACACTGGTCACTTACTGGCCGATGGCTCTGGGTCGGACCAAATGATGCTGCCTTTCCTAGCAGAGTGAGGCAATGTTCTCTAGCTGAAGCCAGAGCAGTACAGAGTCTGCCTGAATTCCTCTCAACATTTGATTAGGCCAGGCTTTCTCAGCATGGCACCATCGATATCTTGAGCTGGATAGTTCTTTGTTGTGGGTGCTGTCCTTTACATTTTTGTATGTTTAGCAGCATCCTTGGCCTCTACTCACTAGATGCCCGTAGCACCCTCCCCATCCCAGTTGTGAAAAACAAATCCCCCCAGGGGCTGGCAAAACTGCCCCCTATTGAGAACTACTGGGTTATGCCCATCAGTTGGGGTGCCTAGGTCTGCCCTTCTCGTGGGGCTGGATAAGCCAGATGGAATAGGCAGAGAGTTACCTGGCAGCCCTTTACTGGGGATCTTTTGCTTACTCTCCACCCTGAATCAAGGAGCTCCACTGGTCTCTGGCTTCTGGTTGGCATTGGCCAGTAAGGAACACAAGGAGGATATCCAAGGAAGGGCAGAGGGTGAGGTCAAGGTATTCGTTCACCCACTTTCCCTCTGTAGGTTTGAGGGGATGGCTGCCCCCCTTGCAAAAGGTCACCTCTCCCTTTTAGTGGACTGCTCCAGGTTCTGGGACCTGCTTTTCTCTTAGCTGCATCAGGCCTGGGGGTGCTAACAGCTTCTCTCCCACTGCTGCTAGCCCCAGGGTGCTGCATGCTTTGGTCAGTTACCTCCACCCTGTCTTCACCTTTCTGAATTTCTCTAATGACTACATTTGAATGTGCTGTTTGCTTGCTGTTGAAACATAACTGATTTTTACAAACAAATATTTATTTTTCTTGCATTAGTTCATTTGACCATTCATTTGCTCAACACATTGATTTTCATGTCTACCTGTCCTGGGCCAGGCATGATGCCAGGTACTGGGGGCACAGAAATGGATCAGACGTCATTCCTGCCTGAAGGGAGCTTACAGTCTTCCTGTGGGATAAGACAGGAGGATGGTGATCGTCCGAGACCTGGTGCTCAGGTGCTCTGTGAGAGGTCTGGCAAAGCCCTGGGGAGGACACAGGAAGAGTATGGCCTAGGAAGCCTGGTGACCCAGGGGAGAAGGTACTGGATCTCCTGCAGTGATGACACATCATCAGGTGGTTCTACGAGGATGTCCCCAGATCACAGCAGCACATCCTAGGCAGAGGCACAAAGTCTGCAGGCTCCTCTCTCCAGGCCCTGGGGACTCTCTCTGGGGAGGAGTAAGCTATGCATGTTCAAGCCAAGCGCCTTCTTGCCAGGGCTCCAGAGCTCACTCACCCTGAGGCCCTCCACTCTTTGGCTATTTGAAATCCATGACTGATGCTGTGAAGAAAAAGAACATTCCAGTGCAGAGAAGTCTTTCTCCACAGCGGCTGCCAAACAGGCTCCTTGCCGAGGTACCTCCCTGCTGCCTGCCAGCCAGCCATATTTCAAAGGTCACAATTTCCTCCCTGTGGTTTTCTACAGAGCTAAAGTCTCCAGGACCCTGAAATAAATTAAAATATTGATTGATTCTTAATATTCTCTCAAATCTCTCAAAATCTCCAGGTCTTATATAAATCAATGTGCCGGTTCCAAGGACTTATTCAGTAATCTGCAAAGTATCCTGGTAATTACTTTTGGGCTGACCCCGTGGCAGAGGGAGGCCACCTTTCCATCATTTTTAGGGCCCTGGGTGCAGTAACTGATCAGAGGACTCTCTTTTCTTATTTCAATTACTGAACCTCTTCAACACAGTGCCTTGGACAGCACAAGGCAGCCCACCTGCTGGAACGAGTCTGTGGGGCAGATCTGGGTTAGGAACTCGCCTCTCTGCTGCCCTGCCTCATTCTGCTTCTCCCCTCCACCCCTTCCACCTCATCCCCTGCCTTTTACTCCAGTGTCCTTCGCTTCTTGGCAAGGATAGTTCAGAAATTAATTTAATAACACTCCATTTCTGCAGATTAAGTAGAGAGCTTGTCTTATTGGGGAAAAGCTGTCTAAAAGCTTCAAGCACATGGGCCCTTCTGATGCTGCCCAAGGCAGCTGCCTGGATTTCAGGAGTGAGGGTGGGATGGGAAGAAGGAGCGGGGAGATGGGCCATATGCCTCTCATAACAGTGCTCGTTTACACTGCAGTAAGTAATAAAGTGACTTCAGCTCATTAGGGGCCAGTGCGGTTCTCAAAGAAGGGAGTGTGTTCCTAAGGAAGCTAGAGATGATGCCTTGTATACAGTCCTCCCCATCTGACCCCAACCACATCTGAGCCTCGCATTCTGCTGCAGCATCCCCTAACATCCTCCTGTCCTGAATGTCAGACAGGTGTATGGCCAGCCACCCCGGAACACGTTTTGCTTTTTCACCATTCTTAGCCTTTGAATATATTAATCTCTTTATCTGGGATGCTTTGCTCCTCTTTCCCCCATCTGAAAAACTCCTGATCATCCTTCAGAGCCTAGTTCAAGACCGGATGCAGTGGCTCACACCTGTAATCTTAGCACTTTGGGAAGCTGTAATCTTAGCACAAAGTGGAAGCACTTTGAGGTCGGGAGTTCGAGACCAGCCTGACCAACATGGTGAAACCTGATCTCTACTAAAAATACAAAAAATTAGCCGGTGTGGTGGTACATGCCTGTAATCTCAGCTACTCGAGAGGCTGAGACAGGAGAATCACTTGAAACTAGGAGGCAGAGGTTGCAGTTTAAAAAAAAACCTAGTTCAAATGTGAACTCTTGTGGGGAACTCCCACACTTCTTGTGTTTTCCTCTGCAGTTGAGGATTCAGACAAACCTCAAAGGTATTTGCAGACATGTCTGCAGGTGTCTGGCTTCCCATCACCTTAGAGTAAAGCTTCCATGGTGACCTACAAGAGCCCATGTCATCTACCTTTCATAATCTCTCTGGGCTCCAGTAACATTGACTGCCTTACTGTTCTTCAAAAGCCGGCAACCAATACCCCCCACCCCACTCAGGTTCCTTGCATTTGCAGTTCCCTCTGCCTGGGATGCTGTTCCCCACAGCAGAGGTGGAAGAAGCTGTTCTCACAGAGGGGACATGGAGGTCACATTTTAGATCTCCAGGTGAGCATGTTGCAGCAGGGTCAGGGTGTGGGATCTTCTGCTCACTTCTGCTTGGTGTAGGGTGAGCTTCAGGACACCAGTGGGGACACCCTGTGGAGCAGAAACAGAGAGGTCCGCAGACCTTGAGACTTGTGGGGAAAGGGAAACCTGGGGCTCAAGAACTCACCTCGTGTGCAGACACACCCAAGACCTCCCCTGGGAGCCCAGAAGCATTCAGAGGGCACTGTGGAGTGGTTGTGATCCTGTGTGAGCAGAAGGAAGTCATGACACAGTGAGGTCTGAGGTAGTCCTGTCACTGGGGCTCTATTCCCGCCAACAGGCTAGAGGAGGCAAAGAGTTTCCTGTTGTATTGACAGCATCGTCTTGGGTTACAAATAGATTTCACACTGAGACATGTGCCTACCTGTTCAAAGTGGCTGAAGGGCTTCAGGCCAACATCATGGAAAACACTCTCCAACCAACCATCTCAAGCCTTTCTGGATTAAGACTGATATATTCAAGTTTATTTTCCTCAAACTGCTGAGTAGAAAATGAGAGAATTTTTTGGTGGGTCTTTGCATAGGCCCAAGCAGGTGGGGCTTCCAACCCTGTACCACAGGGTGATCACACATACACACATGCACACACACACGCATACACATGCACCTGCGCCACGGCAGGCAGGAGCTGCAGGAGTGAGGCTGGTACTTCAGTCAATGGTGCCTTTCCTGTGGGGAACCATCTGTCCGTTTCCTTCTGCCAACTGCAGCCAATTCTCTGGCTCTTCTTTTTCGTCCCACAGCTCCAAATTCTCAAGAGATGGGGTACAGAGAGTGGTCATAATCTTATCCCTCCCCACAACATGGAAACTTAGGGTTCAAGACAATATGTCTACTTTTTTGTTTTTACTTGAGAACATCTGGGAGCTAGGCCAGCCTACAGGCCTAGTGGGCTGTAGCTAGAGCAGGGAGCTTCTCACCAGGATAGTAGGAAGTGTTAGGATGAGATGAGGCTGAGACCTAAGGCCCAAGAGGAGGGGCTTAGGTGACTAATATGAGAAGGCCAGGAGAAATGTTAAAACTGGGAGCAGACATGGAAATCAGAGAACCAGGGAGACAAGAGCAGGCATAGTGGCCACAGAGAAATTGAGGAAGCTCTAGGACAATCTCTTGGAATAGGTACAGTATTTGTTGCTGGCTTTCACAGGCCTGCAAAAGTGTGATAAATGGGTGGGCAGTCTGGGTTTGAGGCGTTGGGGTGGGATGAACAGTTAGCCTAGATGGTTGACTTCTATATGGGAATCAACTCCTTCTCCTTTCTTAGTCTTGCCTTTACATAATCATGTTAGGACAATCTTCATTCTTGTTTTCTCTAAGGTAGTGAGGGATAATAATTATCAGAAATTTTACTTTCTGAAGAGAATGGGGATCTGAATTTATCAATCTTTATTCACTTTTCACTTTTTTTTTTTTTTGTCAGAGGCAACCACTTCACTCTTATTCTACATCTCTTTTGAGGAGATTCCTTCTAGAACTTTCCTTTCACTCACTCCAGGGGATGTTGCAGTCCTAAACAGGGACTTAGAAAAGTGGAGTTCCAGCCCCTTCCCCATTAATTACTGACTGCATGACCCTGAGTATGTCACTTACCCTCTCTGGGCAATTTGGCTACATCATCTTCAAGGGCTTCCCAGCTGTGCTACTCTGGGATTCTCTAAGTCTGTCTTCTTTATGGATTAATCTCTAAGCCACAATGACAACTCCATCCAGAAATGTCATTCCAAATGTTCACTGGTGAGCAGGTGTCTGCCCACAGACCCTGCTCCCCAGATGCTACAGGCAATTTGGGAACTATATTTTTAAAATCACCACAGATGGGAGGACTAAATTGAAATGAGACTTGTTTGAAAACGCTGCTTTTAGCATTTTAGCCCCATCCTTCATCCTTCATTACATTCAACTTTTCAGATGGCTGCCCCCAACAGCCCATGATCTTTTTGATTGCTCAACAAAGTCTCCTGGAAAAGAGCTTCTGATCACTGCTAGCTCTGTGGCCTCTCCTTCTTGCCATCTCATAATTCTTGTTCTAGTCCATTTCAGGGCTATTGAAGTCCCATATGATCAATGTTATGGCCTCATTAACTGACTCTGTTATCTGCATAAACATGGGCAGATTTGCTTTTTCATCATGCCCTAGAGGTCTATAACAGCGTCGATGATCTTTCCTACTGTCTTAATTCATTTTGTGCTGCTATAACAGAATAACAGAAACAAGGTAATTTATAAAGAACAGAGATTTATTTCTTACAATTCTGGAGGCTGGAAAGTCCAGGGTTGAGAGGCCTGCATCTGGCAAGGGCCTTCTTGCTGTGTCATCGCATGGTGGAAGGTGGAAGAGCAAGAGAATGCATATGTCCATGAGAGAGAGAGAGAGAGAAAGAAAGAGAGAGAAAAGTGGGGGTGGACTCATTTTTTAATCAGGAACCTACTCCTGCAATAACTAACTCTTGCAATAATGACATTAATTCATTCATGAGGGCAGAACTCTCATGACCCAATCACCTCTTAAAGGTTTCATTGCTCAACATTGTTGCACTGGAGATTGAGCTTCCAACACGTGAACTCTCGGGGACACATTCAGACCACAGTACCTACCATATCAGGCAGTAACCTTAATCTAAGTTCTAGGCTGAGCATGTTCATTTGCATATATCATCTTTTATCCACAGTAATGCTCTTCCTGCATCTATATTGCTACTTTCCTTTCCCACACAAAATTTGGGAACTATATTTTAAAAATCACCACGGACAGGAAGATTGTTTCCTGAAAACAGTCTTTTTTTCAGATAATATCTCCAGAATTGGGATGATTTTTAACCTTAAGCCTGCCCCCGACTTGTTGAATGACATGCCGTCTGGGTGTAGTGCTTGTCCTGGGGGCTAGTATTGTCCTGGGAGTAGCCTGTCAGTGGGCAGAGCCTCAGGCGGGCTGGATGGTGAGCTGTAAGACAGATCGGGAGGCAGGTGAGGGCTGGGGTGCAGTCATGGGATGAGATGCAGGTGTGAGCAGCTCAAGAGCCAGGGCAGATGGGGTCCAGGCAGAAAGGGCTAGCTGGGAACTGGGAACCAGGAGGTGAATGGAGAAAGTCAGAGTCAAGGGTGTTGGTAGCCAGGTTGAATCCAGAAGGTAAAGACCTGGAGCCAAGGCCAGCTAAACCCAATGCTGCATTGGGTACCCAGGCAACTTGATAGCCTGGGACCAAGGAGAGAATTCTGGGGATCTTGTTTGTGACTGTGGAGACAAATTGTCTGAATTTAAATCCTGGCTCTGCTCCTTATAGCTGAGTGTCTGGGAGAAAATTATTTAACTTCTCCATGCCTTGGTCTCCTCATCCATAAATTGGATGACTATAATAGTGCCTTTCTTATAGGATTGTATAAGGGAGTTAAGACATGTAAGGTTTTTAGAAGTGGTACTTGGCCCATACTGGCATCAGATTCAGCTATTTTCTTTTAAAAATGGACCATTAGGTCACTTTGCACGTGGAGGATTCTGCCTCAAGGGGATGGGATGTTGCAGGCTCTGAGCAGCTTCGGATGCTGCTGTACGAGAGTGTATTCCAACTCAGGGAAGACCTGGCCTTGGTTAGCATGGTGCTGTGGTCCCAGTTCATGCTGCTGCTGTATGTTTGTTAGTGAGATAATTGAGCCACTGTCCATTTTTATTTTTAAGTTCTGATGGAAACGTGGAAATAATAACACCGTATATTTCTGCAATAACCAGAGTGTGGGCTTTTGTGTTATCAGTCCTGAGTTCAAATCCCCTCTCTTCTATTCATTCATCATATGACATTTGGTAAGTTTTCACCTTTTCGAGTCTTGGTTTTCTTTCTTTTTCTTTTTTTTTTTTTTAATTATTATACTTTAAGTTC
>NC_045446.1:53476017-53570857 GCF_002776525.5 Piliocolobus tephrosceles | reverse complement strand
AGGGAAGGATATATATTTATATTTTACAAATGGCTATCTGTTTTTTCTTTTATTTATTTTTTTTTTTTAATTATACTTTAAGTTCTAGGGTACATGTGCATAACGTGCAGGTTACATATGTATACATGTGCCATGTTGGTGTGCTGCACCCATCAACTCGTCAGCACCCATCAATTCATCATTTATATCAGGTATAACTCCCCAATGCAATCCCTCCCCCCTCCCCCCTCCCCATGATAGGCCCCAGTGTGTGATGTTCCCCTTCCCGAGTCCAAGTGAGCTCATTGTTCAGTTCCCACCTATGAGTGAGAACATGCGGTGTTTGGTTTTCTCTTCTTGTGATAATTTGCTAAGAATGATGGTTTCCAGCTGCATCCATGTCTCTACAAAGGACGCAAACTCATCCTTTTTTATGGCTGCATAGTATTCCATGGTGTATATGTGCCACATTTTCTTAATCCAGTCTGTCACTGATGGACATTTGGGTTGATTCCAAGTCTTTGCTATTGTGAATAGTGCCGCAATAAACATACGTGTGCATGTGTCTTTGTAGTAGCATAATTTATAATCCTTTGGGTATATACCCAGTAGTGGGATGGCTGGGTCATATGGTACATCTAGTTCTAGGTCCTTGAGGAATCGCCATACTGTTTTCCATAATGGTTGAACTAGTTTACAATCCCACCAACAGTGTAAAAGTGTTCCTATTTCTCCACATCCTCTCCAACACCTGTTGTTTCCTGATTTTTTAATGATTGCCATTCTAACTGGTGTGAGATGGTATCTCATTGTGGTTTTGATTTGCATTTCTCTGATGGCCAGTGATGATGAGCATTTTTTCATGTGTCTGTTGGCTGTATGAATGTCTTCTTTTGAGAAATGTCTGTTCATATCCTTTCCCCACTTTTGGATGGGGTTGTTTGTTTTTTTCTTGTATATTTGTTTGAGTTCTTTGTAGATTCTGGAAATTAGCCCTTTGTCAGATGAGTAGATTGCAAAAATTTTCTCCCATTCTGTAGGTTGCCTGTTCACTCTGATGGTAGTTTCTTTTGCTGTGCAGAAGCTCTTTAGTTTAATGAGATCCCATTTGTCAATTTTGGCTTTTGCTGCCGTTGCTTTTGGTGTTTTAGACATGAAGTCCTTGCCCGTGCCTATGTCCTGAATGGTACTACCTAGATTTTCTTCTAGGGTTTTTATGGTATTAGGTCTAACATTTAAGTCTCTAATCCATCTTGAATTAATCTTCGTATAAGGAGTAAGGAAAGGATCCAGTTTCAGCTTTCTACTTATGGCTAGCCAATTTTCCCAGCACCATTTATTAAATAGGGAATCCTTTCCCCATTTCTTGTTTTTCTCAGGTTTGTCAAATATCAGATGGTTGTAGATGTGTGGCATTATTTCTGAAGGCTCCGTTCTGTTCCATTGGTCTATATCTCTGTTTTGGTACCAGTACCATGCTGTTTTGGTTACTGTAGCCTTGTAGTATAGTTTGAAGTCAGGTAGCGTGACGCCTCCGGCTTTGTCCTTTTGACTTAGGATTGTCTTGGCAATACGGGCTCTTTTTTGGTTCCATATGAACTTTAAAGCAGTTTTTTCCAATTCGGTGAAGAAACTCATTGGTAGCTTGATGGGGATGGCATTGAATCTATAAATTACCTTGGGCAGTATGGCCATTTTCACAATATTGATTCTGCCTATCCATGAGCATGGTATGTTCTTCCATTTGTTTGTGTCCTCTTTGATTTCACTGAGCAGTGGTTTGTAGTTCTCCTTGAAGAGGTCCTTTACATCCCTTGTAAGTTGGATTCCTAGGTATTTTATTCTCTTTGAAGCAATTGTGAATGGAAGTTCATTCCTGATTTGGCTCTCTGCTTGTCTGTTACTGGTGTATAAGAATGCTTGTGATTTTTGCACATTAATTTTGTATCCTGAGACTTTGCTGAAGTTGCTTATCAGCTTAAGAAGATTTTGGGCTGAGACGATGGGGTTTTCTAAATACACAATCATGTCATCTGCAAACAGGGACAATTTGACTTCCTCTTTTCCTAACTGAATACCCTTGATTTCTTTCTCTTGCCTGATTGCCCTAGCCAGAACTTCCAACACTATGTTGAATAGGAGTGGTGAGAGAGGGCATCCCTGTCTTGTGCCAGTTTTCAAAGGGAACTTTTCCAGTTTTTGCCCATTCAGTATGATATTAGCTGTGGGTTTGTCATAAATAGCTCTTATTATTTTGAGGTACGTTCCATCAATACCGAATTTGTTGAGCGTTTTTAGCATGAAGGGCTGTTGAATTTTGTCAAAAGCCTTTTCTGCATCTATTGAGATAATCATGTGGTTCTTGTCTTTGGTTCTGTTGATATGCTGGATTACGTTGATTGATTTGCGAATGTTGAACCAGCCTTGCATCCCAGGGATGAAGCCCACTTGATCATGGTGGATAAGCTTTTTGATGTGCTGCTGAATCCGGTTTGCCAGTATTTTATTGAGGATTTTTGCATCGATGTTCATCAGGGAGATTGGTCTAAAATTCTCTTTTTTTGTTGTGTCTCTGCCAGGCTTTGGTATCAGGATGATGTTGGCCTCGTAAAATGAGTTAGGGAGGATTCCCTCTTTTTCTATTGATTGGAATAGTTTCAGAAGGAATGGTACCAACTCCTCTTTGTACCTCTGGTAGAATTCAGCTGTGAATCCATCTGGTCCTGGACTTTTTTTCTTTGGTAGGCTATTAATTATTGCCTCAATTTCAGAGCCTGCTATTGGTCTATTCAGGGATTCAACTTCTTCCTGGTTTAGTCTTGGGAGAGTGTAAGTGTCCAGGAAATTATCCATTTCTTCTAGATTTTCCAGTTGATTTGCGTAGAGGTGTTTATAGTATTCTCTGATGGTAGTTTGTATTTCTGTGGGGTCGGTGGTGATATCCCCTTTATCATTTTTAATTGCGTCTATTTGATTCTTCTCTCTTTTCTTCTTTATTAGTCTTGCTAGCAGTCTGTCAATTTTGTTGATCTTTTCAAAAAACCAACTCCTGGATTCATTGATTTTTTGGAGGGTTTTTTGTGTCTCTATCTCCTTCAGTTCTGCTCTGATCTTAGTTATTTCTTGCCTTCTGCTAGCTTTTGAATGTGTTTGCTCTTGCTTCTCCAGTTGTTTTAATTGTGATGTTAGAGTGTCAATTTTAGATCTTTCCTGCTTTCTCTTGTGGGCATTTAGTGCTATAAATTTCCCTCTACACACTGCTTTAAATGTATCCCAGAGATTCTGGTATGTTGTATCTTTGTTCTCATTGGTTTCAAAGAACATCTTTATTTCTGCCTTCATTTCGTTATGTACCCAGTAGTCATTCAGGAGCAGGTTGTTCAGTTTCCATGTAGTTGAGCGGTTTTGATTGAGTTTCTTAGTCCTGAGTTCTCGTTTGATTGCACTGTGGTCTGAGAGAGAGTTTTATATAATTTCTGTTCTTTTACATTTGCTAAGGAGTGCTTTACTTCCAATTATGTGGTCAATTTTGGAATAAGTGCGATGTGGTGCTGAGAAGAATGTATATTCTGTTGATTTGGGGTGGAGAGTTCTATAGATGTCTATTAGGTCCGCTTGGTGCAGAGATGAGTTCAATTCCTGGATATCCTTGTTAACTTTCTGTCTCATTGATCTGTCTAATGTTGACAGTGGAGTGTTAAAGTCTCCCATTATTATTGTATGGGAGTCTAAGTCTCTTTGTAAGTCTCTAAGGACTTGCTTTATGAATCTGGGTGCTCCTGTATTGGGTGCATATATATTTAGGATAGTTAGCTCTTCCTGTTGAATTGATCCCTTTACCATTATGTAATGGCCTTCTTTGTCTCTTTTGATCTTTGACAGTTTAAAGTCTATTTTATCAGAGACTAGGATTGCAACCCCTGCTTTTTTTTGTTCTCCATTTGCTTGGTAGATCTTCCTCCATCCCTTTATTTTGAGCCTATGTATGTCTCTGCATGTGAGATGGGTCTCCTGAATATAGCAGACTGATGGGTCTTGACTCTTTATCCAGTTTGCCAGTCTGTGTCTTTTACTTGGAGCATTTAGTCCATTAACATTTAAGGTTAATATTGTTATGTGTGAACTTGATCCTGCCATTATGATATTAACTGGTTATTTTGCTCGTTAGTTGATGCAGTTTCTTCCTAGCCTCGATGGTCTTTACATTTTGGCATGTTTTTGCAATGGCTGGTACCGGTTGTTCCTTTCCATGTTTAGGGCTTCCTTCAGGCTCTCTTGTAAGGCAGGCCTGGTGGTGACAAAATCTCTAAGCATTTGCTTATCTGTAAAGGATTTTATTTCTCCTTCACTGATGAAACTTAGTTTGGCTGGATATGAAATTCTGGGTTTAAAATTCTTTTCTTTAAGAATGTTGAATATTGGCCCCCACTCTCTTCTGGCTTGTAGAGTTTCTGCTGAGAGGTCTGCTGTTAGTCTGATGGGCTTCCCTTTGTGGGTAACCCTACCTTTCTCTCTGGCTGCCCTTAAGATTTTTTCCTTTATTTCACCTTTGGTGAATCTGGCAATTATGTGTCTTGGAGTTGCTCTTCTCGAGGAGTATCTTTGTGGTGTTCTCTGTGTTTCCTGAATTTGAATGTTGGCCTGCCCTACTAGGTTGGGGAAATTCTCCTGGATGATATCCTGAAGAGTGTTTTCCAACTTGTTTCCATTTTCCCCCTCACTTTCAGGCACCCCAATCAGACGTAGATTTGGTCTTTTTACATAATCCTATACTTCTTGCAGGCTTTGTTCATTTCTTTTTCTTCTTTTTTCTTTTGGTTTCTCTTCTCGCTTGATTTCATTCATTTGATCCTCAATTGCTGATACTCTTTCTTCCAGTTGATCAAGTCGGTTACTGAAGCTTGTGGATTTGTCACGTATTTCTCGTGTCATGATTTTCATCTCTGTCATTTCATTTATGACCTTCTCTGCATTAATTATTCTAGCTATCAATTCTTCCACTCTTTTTTCAAGATTTTTAGTTTCTTTGCGCTGGGTATGTAATTCCTCCTTTAGCTCTGAGAAGTTTGATGGACTGAAGCCTTCTTCTCTCATCTCGTCAAAGTCATTCTCTGACCAGCTTTGATCCGTTGCTGGTGATGAGCTGCGCTCCTTTGCAGGGGGAGATGCGCTCTTATTTTTTGAATTTCCAGCTTTTCTGCCCTGCTTCTTCCCCATCTTTGTGGTTTTATCTGCTTCTGGTCTTTGATGATGGGGACGTACTGATGGGGTTTTGGTATAGGTGTTCTTCCTGTTTGATAGTTTTCCTTCTAATAGTCAGGACTCTCAGCTGTAGGTCTGTTGGAGATTGCTTGAGGTCCACTCCAGACCCTGTTTGCCTGGGTATCAGCAGCAGAGGTTGCAGAAGATACAATATTGCTGAACAGCGAGTGTACCTGTCTGATTCTTACTTTGGAAGCTTCCTCTCAGGGGTGTACTCCACCCTGCGAAGTGTGGGGTGTCAGACTGCCCCTAGTGGGGGATGTCTCCCAGTTAGGCTACTCAGGGGTCAGGGACCCACTTGGGCAGGCAGTCTGTCCGTTCTCAGATCTCAACCTCCGTGTTGGGAGATCCACTGCTCTCTTCAAAGCTGTCAGACAGAGTCGTTCGGGTCTGCACAGGCCTCTGCTGCTTCCCTTATTGTTTTTTTAGCTGTGCCCTGTCCCCAGAGGTGGAGTCTACAGAGACAGGCAGGTTTCCTTGAGCTGCTGTGAGCTCCACCCAGTTCGAGCTTCCCAGCGGCTTTGTTTACCTAGTTAAGCCTCAGCAGTGGCAGGCGCCCCTCCCCCAGCCTTGCTGCTGCCTTGTGGTTAGATCACAGACTGCTGTGCTAGCAATGAGGGAGGCTCCGAGGCTGTGGGACCCTCCCGGCCACGTGTGGGTATAGTCTCCTGGTGTGCCCGTTTCCTTAAAGCGCAGTATTGGGGTGGGAATTACCCAATTTTCCACGTGTTGTGTGTCTCAGTTCGCCTGGCTAGGAAAAGGGATTCCCATCCCCCTTGTGCTTCCCAGGTGAGGCAATGCCTCGCCCTGCTTCAGCTCTCGCTGGTCGGGCTGCAGCAGCTGACCAGCACGGATTGTCCGGCACTCCCCAGTGAGATGACCCCAGTACCTCCGTTGAAAATGCAGAAATCACCGGTCTTCTGTGTCGCTCGCGCCGGGAGTTGGAGACTGGAACTGTTCCTATTCGGCCATCTTGCTCCGCCTGAGTCTTGGTTTTCTTATCTACACAATGGAGATACCAACCTGTATCTCACAGAATGAATTGGGGGTTCAAGGTAAAGTATGTAAAGCATCTGGCTTAATACTTCCTTTCTTCTGAAAGAGCTCCCATGTTGGCTGGGGCTGTAGTTTCACCTGATGGTTCTACTGGAGAAGGATCCACTTCCAAGCTCACTCACGTGGCTGTTGGCATGTTCCTCACGGGATGGTAGGCTGAGGGTTCTTGGCTGGCTGGGTCCATTCTCCATTCTTTGCCATGTGGGTCCCTCCATAGGGCAGCTTACAGCATAGCAGCTTGGCTTCCCTCCGAGTGAGCAAGATGGAAATCAGAGTCTTTTTGTAACCTAATATTGGAAGTGATATCCCATCATTATTTATCAGCATCCCTCACTCAAGGTAGAGGGTATTTTACAAGAATGTGAACACCAGGACGGGGCACCACTGGGGCCATTCTGGAGGGTGCCCATCACATTCCAAAACTTCTTTTCCCACACACATGTCCCAACACTTCTCTCTCCAAAGGCACCATTAGCCATAACCTCTGAGGCATTTTTCACTTCATCCTGCCCCTCCCTCAACCAGAGCTAAACTCTAAAGGCACTGAGTCTTTCAATCTTTGAGCAAGAAACTTATCTTAATAAGGGTTCTCAATATTCTATTTCTCGTGTGAAGATTCTCTTTTTTCCTCCTAGAGCCCTCTAAAGTTTTGATTTCTTTAAACAGAGAAAGGGGAGCTTTTTTCTCTACCCATTTCCAAGAAAATGTAGTAGCCAAAATCTGTTTTAAATGTGTGACTTACTACATGATAATTGACCTCTTCCTTCATCTTGTATTCAAGAAACTTCTAATTTCAGTAATGTTAAAGAGTCATGTCCTCTGACCTGACCCCAGGGGAGGGTGGCCCTACCATCCACTGCAAAGCTGAAACACATCTGACTAGGGTTTGCAGATTTCTTCTGCCAGGACTCACACTGGGATTCAGTAGCTGTCAGGCTGAGAAGAAAAGGGTAAGAGATGCTGAGATGGAACAGCTGATAGCAAAGTGGGGATCAGCCTTAAGGAGAAGCAGAGAGGTGGGATGCAGTTAGACATAGGATGCCTGTAAACAATTAGACTTGGGGCTCAGCGAGGAATCCTAGAGCTAACGACGTGTGTCATAATCCTAAATAAAAGCCAGTGGTCAGAGTTCAAAAGAAGCCAGAGGCAGTGGTAAAATAGCAGCTGGAATAATCCTGGAGACTTAATAAAGTACTGAGAGGTAGGTGCTAGGATTAACAGGCAGCATGCGGCTCGGAGAGGTATAGCAATTTGCTTAAAGTCACACAGCCCAAAAGTGGCAGAGGTGAGAATTGAAGGCAGGTCTGTCTGACTCCAAATCTCACTGTCTCTGCAGTGTACCATACTGTTGCCTAGATGTCGTCATCTTTTTTTTTTTTTTTTTTTTTTGAGACAGAGTCTCACTCTGTCACCCAGGCTGGAGTGCAGTAACACGACCATGAACCACTGTAGCCTCGACCTCCCAGGCTCAGGGGATCCTCCCACTTCAGCCTCCTGAGTAGCTGGGACTGCAGATGGATACCACCATGCCCAACTAATTTTTGTATTTTTTGTAGAGACAAGGTCTTGCCATGTTGTCTAGGCTGGTCTCAATCTCCTATACTGAGGGGATCCTCCTGCCTCCTCCTCACAAAGTGCTGGGATTACAGGCGGGACCCACTGTGCCAGGCCTGCCTAGGCTTCTGACTATTGGTTGACCTCCCCAGCCTTCACCACAGATCCTGACTCCTTTCTGACCTCCTTGATGGGTTCCAGGCTAGCTGATGCCCAGGACAAGGAAGTGGCAAGGACTCGTGAACAATGGGTGGAAGAGCAGCAGAAGGCGAGCTTCATAGAAAACTATTTGCACGACCTCAGAGGTCTCCTCTGCCCAGGCTGGGGTCTCGCTCAGTCCTCAGAGATACTGGGAGAGCCCAGAACCTTAGCGTGGTGGAGCCTGGCTGAGCCTGGTTGGGTCCTAATCAGTTTCCTACTGGTTGATGCCACGGCCGCAGATGCCGACTAAGATGTCTGTAGGCAGGACCCAGCTAGGTGAGTCCGCCTTGCTGGCTGTGCGCTGCCTTCTCACTGGGGCCTGGAGTCTCCCTCAGCTTCCTCCTTGGGCCTTTCTCACCTGAATTCTCCCCTCCGGATGGTTGGCTGTAGTGGCAGCACTGTGCCTGCAGACGGCGTGAGCTACGCTGCCCAGGTTTCCCTGGGGTCTCCACCCATCCAAGATGAGACAGTCCTCAGGTTGCTGACAGCTCTCAGCTGAGTCTGTCTTTAGGGATTGCCCTCAGATGCCGAGAGCCACCTCACCCGTCACATCCCCTTCCCAGGGGCTGCGCATCCAATGTCAAGTCAGTGCAGGGGATTAGAAGGCCGGGGTCCTTGCCCTACCTCAGTGTATCTCTGCAGGGCCATCCCAGCTCCCAAGCTTCCCTGCAGGATTGCGGAGGTCTTCGCTGCTTCTGCATCACCGTTCAGCTGCTCCTTCCGTCCCATCCTACACCCATGACTACTCCCACGGGTGTGGAGCCTGAGAGCACTTCCTGATAAACACTGCACACGCCTTTTCCGTTTCACAGGTGCTTCTGGAAGAGGGACCTGCAACAACTCCTATCTGCTGTCTTGGGTCAACAACGTGGGATCCTTCCTGCTACAAGTCCTGTCCTGAGGCCCAGCTTAGCCAGGCCTGTGTGCACCACATTCCCTAACCTCCTCCCGCCGGCTGGGTCCATGGCTCTGACCCTGAGAGAGGGAATCAGGCAAGTCCAACCCCTCCAGTGTCCAGGGGTAAAAGATACAAGGCAAGGCACTTGGCCACGGTTACATAGGAAGGCCATGGCCAGGAGTTCTCCTCTTCTGCATCCCGACATTTCTACTATGCTCTATGGCTTTTCTCTTTGACAAATGCAATCCAGTCCAACAACCTTTCTTGACCTCGTGCCCCTGCCCCTAGTGTTTTTATTTTAGAGTTCTCAGGTTTCCCATCACCAGGGATATCTTTTGTGTTATTTCAAACTTCATGCTCTGGAAAATCCTATCTGCCATATACCCTTCATTTGCAGATAATAATAAATTTGTTTTCACAGTTTTAACAGCAAAACCATACGTAACTGCCAATCAGAGCTTCTGATCCATAAGAGATAATCAGAGTTGGTATAAATATTGAATTGATATAAATTGAAGCTTGTTGCTTCATTTAGTTTGGCAGTGGTAGTGGAGTGGTTATTGAGAAAAGCATGCGTAGTTTCCATGAGGAACTTCAAAATTTTGAAAATAGCA
This sequence comes from Piliocolobus tephrosceles, assembly GCF_002776525.5. Taxonomy (NCBI): domain Eukaryota; kingdom Metazoa; phylum Chordata; class Mammalia; order Primates; family Cercopithecidae; genus Piliocolobus; species Piliocolobus tephrosceles. The sequence goes on along the minus strand of NC_045446.1, from coordinate 53,561,293 downwards.
CATTGACATCTGTGACTGTTTCAACTGCAGAGATAAAACAGGGCCTTGACCCCCCTACTCTACAGCATGAAACTCCCAGAGCCCCCTGCTGGAAGGTGCATAAAGGCAACTTTCCTCCACCAGACACTGAAACCACCATCCCTGGGCTCTTGGTGCCATGGAAGCCGTGCGTGCTAGACTGAATGCTGACTCGTCCACCATCCCTGGGCTCTTGGTGCCATGGAAACCTTGGATGAGGGTCTGGATGCCTTCTCGTTTAAGGGGAAACTGGGCAGGGCTCTCTCCCTGCCCCCAGCATTAGCACCCCTCCATTCTTTCGATTTTTGAAGTTAATACACTGGGGCAGAGAGAAAGTGGGCACCACTTAAACTGTGATTAGCCATTTATCCCTTAGTTGCCACCTAAGCCCTTCGTACGGTTTCCTGACAGCTCCTTAAAGCCAGATGATTTGGGGTCCCAGCAAAGTCTCTCAGTGGTAGTTAGGGCTCCAAGGTGGATTGAGAATGGCTCGTGGTTTCTCCAGGTCCTGTGTTTGTAGGCATGACATGTCCAGGTGTAGGGGTGGGTGCCTATGGCAGCTCTGCTCAGCACACCATCCCCGGCCCAGAAGCACTGACATCACATCACAGAGCTGCCCTCAGCTGCCGATCGGGGCCTGGGTGTGAGGTGGAGATCCTGGGCTCTCCCAAACATGCACCATAGAGCACCAGCTTCAGGTCTCATGGCAGCCTAATCTTTACCCAGCTTGCCTCCAAGATCCTGTTGGCAGGAGTGCGCACCAAACAAGGGGCAGAGAAATGATCTACATAGAGATGGAGGAGACAGAGCTGCCCAGGGAGCCCTGCCTTGTCTCAGCTGCAGCCTGGTGTGCTGAGGTCTCTTCCTACCCAACCTTCTGTAGACTTCCTACTGTTCTCCCCCAAGTCACTCACACTCTGGAATCTTCCCAGTGGACCTTAGCATCATGAGGAGGCCAGACCTTGCAGGAGGGGGACCATGTGCCACAGAGCTGATCTGTCATTCCTTAGAGAGATGTGAGATGAAATTGTCCATGACTCTGCCCCAGGTATCCTGTATGGGACCGGGGTGCTGCACATGCCTATGCCAGAAACCAGATTATCATTTTTTTTTTTTCTGACAAAAGGTTAGTCCATGGAAGATAAATTCTGCCTTCTGGCATATTATGTATATAATAATATATAACATTATATACACATATTTTTATATGTATGCATTTCAGTTACTTAATTTTTAATAGGAATCATGAGATATGTATGATCTTTTCAAATAAGGCTTAAATTAAAATTCTTTAAAAGTTTTAATTTAATGAAAGGGACTAGGAAACTTGAACAAGGATTCAGGTTAAGAAAGTTGATGGAGCTGTTTTGAGACAAGTCATTGAGTGTACAAAAGATAAATTGAGTTAAAAATATACTTGCCTTTAAAGAATATCACAGAAAAGCACCAGGTTATTTCTAGGTAATCTGGTCTGGGATGCCCAATTGTTTAAACAAAAGGTAGCCTATCATAAGAGAAAAACACAAGTAAATAAAAATAATAATTATAAATAAAACAAAACCCTCTAGGAAAAGGGCTGATTCAAACAATTGTCAAAGCATCTTCAGACTGAGCTTATCGTGTGCATTTTTTTCAGCAATTGAAAATGAGGTCACGCTCCAGTGAGCCCAGAGACCTCATGTTAGGGATGCACCACCACCTATCAAACCCTGAGTGCTATACCTTCATGCCTCTAATTGTTTGGGTTTCTTCCAGTCCCAAAGGCAGTCATTCAAATATCTCTTTGACTTTTTAAGCCCTCCTGATTTCCAGAAGCTCAACCACTGCATCTCTTTTCATGCCCAGAACCTGAAACTGCCTTTAACAGATTCTCTTTATTTTCTTTAAACTACTAAAAATATTATTCCTGGTCAAGCAGCAATCCTGTGCCCTCCTTCAAGCCAATGTGCAGGGGCAAGGGCACCACAGGAGATGCTGGAGGAGTGGTTGCTTTTGACCTATGGAAGATGACTACCTGTAGCTGTGGGATTAGGATCCAGTAGGGCCGTGATCACAGGGCTCAAAGAAAGGGACCCCGGGCCTTGAGCTCATAGCTTCTCACAATTTTAACTCATTACCACTGCAGCATCAAGGTTAGTATAAGGAGGTCAGTAAGGGGCCATTCTTCTCTTAAAACCTCAAGATTATTTGCTAAACTTCTGCATGTTAAACCCTACTGGTTGTGGGTGGTATCCTCAGGTGACTCCCACAGATAGCTTAAACCCATTCTTCCTTATTTTGTGCTTTGTGTGTGTGTGTTTGTGGGTTATGACGGTTGCTAACTGGCTGCCACCTTGCTGCCCTGGACATGGCTGATTGGATCAGGCCCTTTGTATTGGACAAGAGGGAAGCCAATCCCCACTGAGGTGTATTGATGTGAAACCTATTAGCCTGACTATTCAGTAAGAATGATCTGTATTGCATAGCAATGAACCTAGTCAATCAAATCCTCACTTTTGGAAAGAGAAAATGCAAGGTATACACAATGGAGCAGGGTTTGCTTGAATTCAAGTTGCTTCCTGAATGAATATGAACTATAGTTCTGGTTCCCTGTGAGAAGCCCCGGACAGTTAGGATGATGGCATCCCATGTTCCAGCTGTAATAGCTTCCTATTGCTGCTGAAACACATAGCCACAGACTTAGTGGCTGAAAGCAACACTAATGCATTATCTTACTGTTTTAGAGGTCAGAAGTCTAAAATCAAGGTGTCTATGGGGCTGCTGTCATTCTGGAGGCTTTGGAGGACAATCTAGTTCCCTGCCTTTTTCAGCTTCTAGAAGACACCCGTGTTCCTTAGCCTGTGACCCTTTCCTCACGTCACTCCAACCTCTTGCTTCCATCACCACCTTCTTGTTTCTGTGGTCACATCTATTATTGTCTTTGACCCTGCCTCCTTCTTGAAAGGATCCTGTGATTACATTGAGTCCATCAGGATAACAGGAGACTCTACCCATTTCAAGATCCTAATCACATCAGCAAAGTCCCTTTTGCCATATAAGGTAACATATTCATAGTGATAGTGACAGGAGGCAGCCAAATGCCTAGGCTGATAGAGGCAGGTCCCTGATGAAACCCCACTTTCAAGCCAAAAACAGCCTGAAGGCTAGAAGACTGAGCTGCTGGTCTCAGATGAAACCTGTGACCCCCAGTAAGAACTTCTGTTCCTGTTTGCCTGCCCTTTCCTGAGAGATTCTTTCTGAATAATGCCTTTTAACCAATCGAATGTTGCCTTTTCCAAGACTACCTATGGCTTGCCCCTTCCCCATTCTGAGCCCATAAGAAGCCCCCGACTCAGCCATATTAAGGAGACTTTCCCGCCTTTGGGTAGGGAGACCACCCTATGTCCCCTTTCCACTGAAAGCTGTTTCATCACTCAATAAATCTCCCCGTCTTGCTCGCTCTTTGATTGTCAGTGCATCCTCATTCTTCTTGGATCCAGGACAAGAACTCAGGAACTGGTGTGCAAGCCAGACTCTACCTGTGTGGGCTGAGTGGGTGAGCCATCTCCTGCAGCAGATAGTGTGGCTGAGTGAGGCCTAGGTGGGGCATTGCCAGCTGGAGGTCCTGGCTTGCAAAATGACCAAGAGGAAAATCCTGCATCAACGGCTTCTGAATTAGGATGTGGAAGACTTTGGCAGGGGGTGGAGGCGTCATTACTCAGGCTGACCATATGTGTTTTGCTATAAATTCTTGCAATAAGCCTGCATTTCTGATGGTAAGCATCTATCCAATTCTATGCTATTTGTGTTTCAATATATGTCCTGCACGCATCCCCTGTAAGGGACAGTCCACGTATTACATGAACAGACCCTCCTTGACAATAGTTGGTAAATGGTCAAACTAATTTCTGGTTAATGACCTATTGAGTAATGACCTATTGACTTGCCATTTGCCAGTGACCCACTGACTTGCCAATCATCAGTCAGGTTCTGAAGAATTTGGATGTAGTGACACAGGCCTGTAGCCAATTGATGGTAGGCTCTTTTGACTAGGAGTGATCTAGAGTCAGGATTAGGTCAGCCATCCCATTAGAGAGCTGTGTACAATATTTGTAAGCAGAGGAAGCTTATTGATCAAGAGAAGCATGAAGTAGAAATAGAATTAGAGAGCCCCTATGGCCTTTGAGAGGCTGAGATGACTAGGTGCAAACCCTGCAGGGACTGGCTATGCTTCCTACCCTGCCCCTTTTCATATAAGGTCTTTCTGTGTCATTGTGATAACCTTCATCTCTGTTCTTTAGCCAGTCAGAGAGCAATTTGATTCTTTGCAAAGCAAACAGCTTCAAATAGAATATTCTTTTATTCCTTCACACCGAGATGGTGACTTATAAGACCCTTTAAAGCACAGATCCTGTGTTCAGCAGAAGTCTTCCAAAATGTAGGAAGACCAATGAAGAGAAGGTAGGATAGTTCCCCTGGGGTCCCCTTATATCCAGGGGCTTCAATTCCTATGCCCTGGTGGCTCTCATTTCCCACAGCTAGAACTACTGAAACTTTAAGGGCAGACCTGGCTTCTCCAACATTGATCAAGACAAGGGGTTACTTGACAATTTTCTCAGGGTTGAGTCACTGAGGAAAAACAACAACAACAACACCCAAAAAACTACTCTCACATTCCTACCCTCACCATGTTATCTCAGCCCAAAAGTCCAGACTTCTGCCTCACTCTCCCTGTGCTCAACTCTAGGTCCTCACCCTCAACCAGAACCATCTTCCTGGAGTGCCTTCTGCTCTCTGGACTCCCATTGCCACAGCCCACCAGGTTCTGGCATCTGTTCCAGCCATGCCTGGGCTTACCATGGCCTCTGGACATTGTGACTTGCACCTCTCAACCTCCTGGCAGGCTCCTCATCATCATGCCCCTGTTCTGCCAGGATGGGGGCTTTCTCTTATTCCCCACCAGTAGGTATGAGTGTGAACCCCACTGCCTCACTCTCTTTGTACTCCCTACCTGCCTGAGGATGACCCTTCAGAAAACACCTGTGAATGGACTAACAAACTGATTTTTGTTTAGCAGCGTGCGTTTGTGCAGTGAAGTATTAATGGGGTCTCTGCTGCCTCCAGTGCCTTAGTTGTCAGGGAAAAATTGAAGAAGACCTGAAACTGCTGAAGATTCAGCTGGTGATTTAATTTTCCCTAATTTTTCTACCTCTGAGGAAATAGGCAAATTAATGAGAAGCCACACCTCTCAACTTGGCTGCAACATGTGAGCGGTTGTCCAGGGAATGCAGGTTTATGAGCTCAGCCACTGTGTCTTGTGGTACAGGGTCACTGAGGGTCCTGGGGCAGTCGTTCCCATTCTCCGTGATGCTGGGCCCCAGGATCCAGGGTACATGGAGGGGAAACCCAGATCCTTCATTCCTGGGGTGAGAGAGTCTGCCCCTTAGACCACTCTACCAGCTTTAGTGTTTTTATTTCTCTCTCAGTTGTGGCTGCTTCTACCATCGAACTGATGTTGCTTCTCCATAACTCCTGGGGGTGCCAGACAAGACCTGGGTGTGCAGAGAAGATCCCAAGGGACAACATGTTGGATTCCTGAGCCCAGCACATAGCACCAAGAGCTCTGCAGTTGGCCCTGCAGCATGATAGCTCTCAGTCCCAGCTCCAGTCCTGTTGGTGAGGAGACCCGAGCAAGTTACTTATTCTTTCTGGCCCTCAGCTGATTCCTCTCGGCCCTGTGAGCTCTCAGGGTGCTTGCAGACCTAATAATCTGTATTTTATTTGTTTTCCAAAGCATTGTGTAGCCTTCAGCATTAAAGAGGCTTGCAACTTCTATAGATTTTGCCGCCAGACTTTCTGGTGATGAAAGTGTTTTGGAGAGAAGCCACATCTTTTCCTTCTGTTCTGAGGATGTTAACAAAGCAAGTCTTACACATCATTACAAAGAGGCTTCCTTCCAGTTTCCTTCAGGGTCCTGCCTCCTTGGATTTGGAAAGAGCTTTATTCTCCCTTCGTCTCTCCTCCTGTCTTCTGGTATTCCTTCCGTCTCCCTCTTGGCAGCAGTGCCACGTGCATTAGAGGATGGGTGTTTCCTGCTTGTCTATCAGCTTGGTCATGTGGCCCACATGTGGTATTACAGGACATTCGAATCATTAGAAAGTCATCATAAAATTCCTGGACTCTTGATCTGGGAGGGAACAGGTTTCAGCCCTAGGCAGGCTGCCGACTCCAACAGCTTCTCCTACCAGGTAACTGCTTCTGATTTCTCCAAGCAAAAATATAGAGCTGCCTCCAGGCATCCCCCAACCCATTAATATATTATTTAAGTGCTTCCCAAACTGGAGTTCAGAAAAAAACTGTTCTTGTCTGGAGGATGTTAACTGATATGCCAAAACATAAAATCTTCCACTTAAATCTTTTCTTATTTAACCATGAAACAAAGTTAGTCATACATTTCTACTCCAGAATTTCTCAGAACCTTTAAAACATTAGTGTGTCCTGGGAGTCTTCTGAAATGGGGATTAGTCTGTGGCACTTGCTAAGTTTATTTGGCCTTGGGACACTTTGTTTCTAGAGCTCTGATTAATATCTCCCTCAAATAGTGTTTAGTGGAACATATTTAAGAAAACATTTTTCTATTACAAGATTTATCACGCTGTATTGCAATGATTTATTCACATGTCTGCCTTCCTCACCAGGCTGCTATTTCCTAAAGGTCAAGAAATGTATCTTCCTCCTCTCTTTATCTCTAGCGCCTAGCACAGTGCTTTATAGAGTTGGTCTCCTATGAAGCTTTTGCCAGGGTCACCAACAGCCCCGTCTCTGTTCTCATCTTATGCAAATTCCCAGCAGTGATGCACTCAGTTTGGCACTCCTTCCTCTTTCAAACTCTTTTCTCTTGGCTCCAGTGACACCACAATTTCCTAGTACTCTTCCACAACACTTAGGAATCCTTCACCGTCCTTCTATTGAATCCTTCTCCCTGACCTGTTATGGAAATATTGAAGTGCCCAGGGCTCTATTTTTGGAAAGTTCTGATGCTATAGCTACACTCTTTCCCCAGGTGACCTCGAGCAGATCCATGGCATAAAACACTTTCTGTAGGCTGGTGATTATCATGCTTATGTTTCTAGGCATGGCCTTTGAGTCAGACTCATGTCTACTGCCTATTTGATATATTCTCCTAGATGTTAATGTTTAACAAATCCAAAACAAAGCTTTTGACTTACCCAGCAAACCTGTTCATCCTCCAGTCCTTCCAACATTAGTAAATAGCATTATCATCCACCCAGGGGCTTGCTTGTATCTCAACTCTAAAACACATTTGTCTTATTCTGTTTAGTATTACTATAAAGGAACACCTGAGGCTGGGTAATTTATGAAGAAAAAGGATTTCTTTGGCTCATGGCTCTGCAGACTGTACAGGAAGCATAGTGCCAGCATCTGCTTCTGGTGAGGGCTTATGGCTGCTTCCAGTCGTGATGGAAAGTGAAGTGGAGCCATCCTGTGCAGAGATCACATGGCAAAAGAGGAAGCAAGAGAGAGAGCCAGTGCCAGGCTCTTTTTAACAAGCCAGGAACTAATAGAGAATTCATTCATTAATGCTAGGGCAGCACCAAGCTATTCATGAGGGGTCTGCCCCCAGGACTCACACACCATCCATTAGCCCCCACCTCTAACATTGGGGATTTAATTTCAACATGAGGTTTAGGGGACAAACATCTAAGCTATAGCATCCTCCCAATTCTTTACCTTCCCCTTCAATGCACTGGCACATTTCACTAGTACTATTTCTGTGATCACTGAGATTATTGTATGCCAGATACTCACCCTCCTCCCCATCTCTCTGCAGACCATACTTTCCCACCCAACTGATTGTGAACCTGTTTAGGTGACTTGCTTTGGCCATTGGGATGTTAGCAGATGTGTTCAGAACTGAACGTGTTTGGGAAGTGTGGTTTGGCACTTGCATCCTGTGTCAGTTATCAACATATTACCTCTCAGCTCCAATTCACCTTTTGTTACTCCATCTGTGGAAATGGCTAAAGGCCCTTTATGTCTTTTTTCTTTGCCAGCTGGGATAGATTTCAACTTTGTTGTTGAGGGCCCTGGATGTGCTCCATCCCCTCTGCACCCCTGCCCACCAGCCTGGGATGTCCAGCTCCTCAGAGGGTGGTTCTACTTGCCTGAGGGCCATGGAACAGCTTTGGGTTAGGAACTCGGAGAAGTTCTCTGCCGTTGTATTTCTCTTGGACTATTCTGATAGCCTGTGAACTGGTCTCCTTTCTTCCATTCTTGCTATCCTGCAATAAATCCTGATCCTAACTGGTTAGTGATGTTTCGGTCATCATATATAAAGTTTTCATATATGTCATGTTCTGATTCAGACTAATTTAGCCATTCTAGCATATTGATTCATCTATTTGATTTTGGGTCCTTAACACAATATTTTCATTATGATATCTTTATAAAATACTTTTCATATCTGGTCCTCCTTGCTGCTCTTCAATGCACTTTTTCAGTGATTCTTTCCTGTTCATACTTCCAGATGAATTTTAGAATCATTTTGTCATGTTCCCCGGAAAACTCCAATATTATAAGTTCATTTGGGAAAATTAATATCTTTATGTAATTGAGTTTTTGCATATAAGATATTGACACATTTATATTTAGTTAACTTCTTTTATGTCCTCAACAAAATGTTCTGATTTTCATTATCTAGGCCTTGCACTTTCTTTCTGTTTCTCTTTTATTTTCTCTTACAGGCATTTAAGTCTTCGCTGTTATTGTGCATGGGATTCTTTTCTCTTATGTTCTTTAAATAATTACTGTTAGTATACTAAAAAGTTATTGATTTTTGCATGTTTATTCTGTAATCAATCATCTTATTGAATTCTTATTAATTCTATGTGTTTTCAGTAGATTCTCTTGAGCTTCTTGGATACAAAACCGTATTGACTATAAATAGTGATAGTTTTTCTCTTCCTTTCCAATAACTATACATCTTACTTATGTTTTGTATCTCATTATGCCAACCAGAACTTCCATAATGATGTTAAATAACAATAATGTTCTGGAAAATTTTTACATTCCTATGCAAACAAAATGAACATTGACACTTTTCTCATTCTATGTAAAAAAATTAACTTAAAATGAATCATAGACTAAATGTGGGCGCTAAAACTATAAAGCTTTTACAAGAAAGTGTAAGATAAAAAAATCTTTATGTCCTTGGGTTAGGTAACATGTTTTTAGATATGACACAAAAAGCAAAAATCATGAAAGAATGATAAATTGAATGAAACTGAAACATTGATAAATTGAATTTTATCAAAATGGAAACTTTGGCTTTTTGAAAGACACTCTTAAGAAAATGAAAAGACAAGCCACAGACTGGAAGAAACTATTGTCAAAACACAAATTTGACAAAGAACTTATATTCAGGATATATAAGGAATCCTTACAACTCAGTAAAAGGAAGACAAATAGCCAAATAAATAAATAAGTGAACAGTTTAACATACACTTCACCAAAAAAAGATGTATTGGTGGGAGGTAGACACATGAGAAGATGCTCAAAATCATCAATTATTAGAAAAATAAAAATTAAAGTCAAACCAAGATATCACTGTACATCTACTAGATGGTTAAAATTTAAAAACTGATAATAGCAAGTGCTGGTGAGGATTCAGAACAACTGTAACTCACAGAAAGTGTTGGTGGGAATGCAGAACAGCACAGCCACTTTGGAAAACAATTTGACAGTTTTTTATAAAGTTAAACACTTATTTAATATGACCCAGCATTCCTACTTTTAGATATTTACCCAAGAAAAATATTTGTGTTTATACAAAAATCTATACAGAAATGTTTATAGCAGATTTATTGATAATAATCCCAAACTGAAAACAATACAAACATTCATCAATCATGGAATAAACAAATTTTGGAACATTAATACAATGAAATATCATTCACGCAACAACATGGATGAATCTCAAAACACAGTTTGCTGAGTGAAAGAAGCAGGACTCAGAAGGCTGCCATCTGATTTGATTTATATGGCATTCTGGAGGAGGCCAAATTATATAGAGAGAAATCAGATCAGTGGTTTCCAGAGCTGGGGTGGAAGAAGACATTAACTATAAAGAGCTTGCGAGAAATTTTTGGGGTGATGGATGCTCTATGTATTGAATATCGTAGTGCTTCAATGACTGCATCTATTTGCTGAAATTATCAAATTGTTCAGTTTAAGTGAATAAATTTTATTGTGTGCAAATTGGACCTCAGTAAACCTGACTTTCAAAAAAGAGATATGCAGTCAACAAAAATTATTGTTTTGTTCTTTGTTTTAATAGGAATGACATTATATATTTTTTCTGGCCACAGGTTTTAAAAAATAAGACATTCTTTATTATGTTAAAGAAATAACCTTCTGTGTCTTTAAGATTTCTTAGTTGCCAGCAACAGAAACTGATTCTGGCTGATTTAAGCAAAAAATAAATTTATTGGCAGGATTCTGGATGGTTCAGAGAAATCACCAGGAAGTCAGGAACAAAGAGTTCCTGGTCAACTGGCACCACAGTGCAGGTCATGACATGGAACACAGAGGAATGGCTGCCGCCATCTTTGACCATGGGATGCCACATCTCGAAACACCAATTGTGCTGGTCCCCAGAGCCCGGATACAGCTACTTATGCTTCTATCACTGTGTCCCTGGAAACAGATGATGCTGCTATTACTGGAACTGCCAAAAAAGATTATCTGCTGCTTGGCTTTTTTGCTCCCCAATCTGAGCTTATGCTAAATGCCTCACTGTTGCCGCAAGGAGGGGGCCAATACCCAGGAGAGTGAGCACCTGGCCTTTCTTCCATTTCTACAGTGAAAGATGGCTCTGCCTCCCACCCAAACTCAGAAAGCGGGGAATTTCCCAAACATTGGAAAACCTTCAGGTGCAGAATGCCCTCCCACTAAAAACATTCCCATCACTGTCCACTTGTATCATTTAGTTCTAGTATTTTAAAGAAAGTTCACTTTAGGAATTGATTTTGAATCTTCATAAATGATTTTCCTTCTCCTCTTGAGATAATCATATGGTTTCTCTTATTTGACCCATTGATATGTTCTATAAACAGATTTACTAATATTAAAACAGCTTTGCATTCTTCGGTAAACCCTATTTGGCTATGGTAAATTATTCTTTTAATATACTGTTGAATTCAATTTCCTGGCATTTTGTCTAGAATTTGCACATTTATATTTATGAGTGAGGTTGGTCTAGTTTTATTTCACGCTGTCTCTTTGCCAGCCTCAGTGACATTCCAGGCTCTTCCTCCCAGGGATTTTGTGCCCCCTGGTTGGGATTTGAGCCCTGAACTATTTTTCATAAACCATAGGCTTTACAACAGTCCACATGGCTCATCAAGTGTGAGGAAATTATAGGAATGGACACAGATATGGTGAGAAATTCTAGACGCCCGAGGCGTCACTTAAATCACTCTGGACATTTACTGAGGGCCTACCATGTGCCAGCTGCTGAAATATCCAACCTGAAGCTTAAATAAGCTTCTCTGTGGGTAGAATTCAGATGAACCATGAGAGTCATTTGAAAATAGAGACTGTGAGAGGAGACAGGAAAGGCCATCTCATCTACTTGTGTCTTAAGGTCGGGGGCGGGTGTGGGGGCGGGAACCTAAAGTCCAGAGAAGGGAAGAGACCTGCACCCGGAATATGATCCAGGTGTCCCTGACTCTGTCCCTTGCTCTTTCATACACAGGACAGCCAAAAACAAACAAACAAACAAACAGAAAAGGTCCAGACTCTGGTGGAAAACATGTTTCAGGCCCCTCAGCAAGAGTGGACAAGACAAACATCTTTACAAGGTTTGTATTTGTATGCTGTATGGTTAGATGCCAGGCCCCTTTCAAGATCCTCTGGACTCAGGAAATTCTACAGACTTCTGCCAGCCTACACATCCTGCATTAGTCCTGTTCAAAGATAAGAGACCATCAAATATAGCCTGAAACTTAAGCCAAGGCTTCTGGAGCGTGGCTGCAGACTACATGTATTAACTGTGTGATCTCAGATTGTAAAGCCTCAGTTTCTCATCTATAAAATGGGATAATAGGAGTGTTTAAAGTTAAACTAGTTCTGGGCTCAGAGAAGCACTCATTTGTTTCCGTAAAGAACCTGCTCTGTGCCATGCCTGTGCCTGATAGTGAGACTACAGAGATAACAGTGGTTCAAATTGATATGTTTTATTGTAGTGTATCTGTATCTGCTCCAAATACATGACTTTTTGTTCATAGGAATGGCATCTTTAAAAAGTCCTATCTTTTATTTTTCTCTTGAGGCTATATTTAATAGAACAAAATGTCTTTGGATAATTACTAAGAAATTGCCTCACCACCGTCTCCAGGCTCTGTGATTTTCAGGTGGGGGTTTCTGGTGATTTCCCAGCTGGGCTCCTCTCTCCAGTGCAGCCCGTAGTCCTGGGGGGATCTCCTGCGACTGGAGTCCAGTGCAGCAGTCTCAGGCTGGTCAATGTGAATCCCCATTTCCACATTAGGGAGGCATCCCCTCACCTGTGGGTGTTCCCCCAGGCCATGCCTGGAGGCAGAGCTGAACTCTCTGGCCTGTGTGGCTATCGTCTTGTTTTGCAGTTCAGTGTCTGCAAAACTTTCCCTTGCACGTAGTGCCCACCTCCAAGCCCCCAACTCCAGCATCTCCATGGTCTCCATCTTGTTACTCTCCAGAACACATAACAGACCAGGGACAAATCCTGTTCCATGCAGAAATCTGCAGACAGCTCTGACTTTGTAACAGCCCTGGCCAGGGGAAGAGTGGACCCAGGGTAAAGAGGAGGCCCTGATGCACAGCAGGAGATGTGATCTGGAATGAGCGGGCAGAGCTTTGCTTTCACCTTGACTGTCACTAACTCACTGAGTGGCTTTGACTGAGTCTGTTTTCCTCTCTGGGTCTTGGTTTCCTCATTTTGTACAATGAAAACCCTTCCTGCAGCATCAATTTTCCTGGGCCGTTTGGCTTTAAAATAAGGTAGGTGAAGACAGAGGTCTTTGGGAAGGTTAAAGCTGTCATGATCATCGCACTCTTACTGGTTGAGGTTTTGTTGAATGAACATCCGATATGAGAAGATGCCTTAGTCCGCAATCATTTGGTTACTGAGAATAGAAACCATCTAAACTCCCCTTAAGTGAAGAGACAGAGGGGAGTGTCCAGACGCCCAATTGTAAAGGAATTACAAATGGCTTCACAGAGACTGAAGGTCATCGGGTAACTTCTTTCTCTTTGTTTGGTGCCATGTGCCCGCCTCTGCTCTAGTCTTCTCTTGGTAGACCAGTTCCTTCCCTAGGGCCTGTAGTTAACCTCCCCTACTGTGAGGTTCTGCCTGGTATGGGCACCAGTCTGGCCCTGGCTTCTCCTAACCTATAGCTATGATACTCAGCACCATAGAACTGTCTCTGTGAGTGAAGAACCAGCTTGGGTGAGGGGTCCACCCTCAGTCCGATCACGTGTGTGTGCTGAGTAGGATCCCATGGTACTGAGAACTGAGATCAGTGTGGTGGGTCCTGGGGAGAAGGTTCTCTGAGGGGTAGCCTAGTACTCTGCTGGAGCTAAGTCATCTGTTTCAACGTTTCATTTTACAAAGAAGTAAAATGAATAATGGAGTTGAAATGACCAGTGAAGGTTACACAGAGAATTAATGGCAATGCTGTGACTTGAATTCAGTCCTCCCGATCTATAACAGAGGCATTGCTGCAGCTCTTCTGTGGTTCAGATGCAGAGGAGTGTTGATGCTTGGTGGATGTGCTCTGTAATGGAGACGTGGAAATCAAAACAACATAACCCTGTAGCCAGGCTGGACGTGCCAGGTGTGTCTTCATGAGGCCGGGAGTTACTGTAGGTGGGCAAGGGCTGCCTGCCACGAGTGGAACACTGATACAATTCTGTGTCCCACTCTGAAGTCTGCAGGCTGGGTGAGGAGGCACCAGATGGATTTGCACAGCAATCTGGGGGACATTCTGGGGGCTGATTTAATGCCTCTCCCAGGGCTCACTAGAACTGGGCGGACCATTCCCACAGTGTTCGTCAGCCACGAGGAGGCCTCCCCAGGACACATCTTGGATGTCTTCTGTTGCCTCCCAACTTTCCACCTCCATATATGGTGACAGAAAGCATGTGCCATACCCTGTACCCACACCCTCCCAACTGCACCAGAAAAGGGAACGTTTATTTTGAGAAATGGGGCAGGCTCTGGGGATGTACCGAGCAAACAGGCAGTGTTTCTGCCCTGAAGGGGCTTCTGACCTAGAGCAGAGGGCAGACAGAACCACACTATGCTATGTGCTGTGAAAGGAAGGGGCAGGAAGCTATGGGAACACCTGGGGGGTCCCTGACCTGGCTCAGAGAAGGCCTGCCAGGATGACCTCCCTGAGAAAGTGCTTGGGCTGAGAACTGAAGGATGAGTTATGACCATAACTAATATTTTTGAGCACACACTAAGTGCTCTGTGAATGTTGAGTCATTTATTTGTCTAGCTAAATGTTCTATTATTGCCTCCATTTCACAGATGAGGAGACTGAGATACAGTTAGCTTTTGCCAATTGTCTAAGACTACACAGTTAAAAAAAAAAAAAAAAAAGAGGAGGGTACTAGACAGCTGGAGATTCAAAGCCTGTCAGTCTGACTGCAGAGTCTTCACGAGTAGCCACTAAACCACAGCAGCTGTTAAGTAGGCAAGGGTGTGAAAATGACAGAAGGGAGGCTCAGAGAAGGCACTGAGAGAAGGCCAGACTGGTGGAAACCAGCCAGTGAATTGCAGCCAGGGGCAATACGAGGCCTGGGGCCTTGCAGGACCTTGAAGAACCTTGTAGGGGCTTGTGGACCACATTAAAATTTGAGTTTTTATTCTGACTGAAATAGGTAGGAAGACAGAGAAGGAATTTAAGGACAGGAAATACAAAATGAAAATTGTATTTTAAAAAGACTATTCTGTTGTATTTGTGGAATGGTGAACAGATTGGAAGGGGGTAGGAGAAGATGCCAGCAGACAAATTTAGAGGCCACTACAGGGGCCCAGAGGAGGGGCCGTGGCAGTCTGAGGGCGGGGAGGCAGCAGTGGAGAAGGAGGGAAGTGGGAGGGAGAACTGGGGAGTTCTTTAAGAGGGAGGATTCACAGTCTTTTGTAATATGGGGGCTGTAGGAGAGGGAGGTGCTGAGAAGACTCCTTGGATTCTGGGTTGTACATCTAGATGGAGACTGTTGCCATTCACTGCCATAGAAGGCACTGGAAGGATGGACTTATTTTCTGTACTTGTTCACACTTTTATGTATGCATGACTCTCAAATTCTAAGGATAATTTTACTTTGAGGATGTTTAAGAATAGTAATGTGTAAGAGGTGGTTTCATGGCTCTGGGAAATGAGAATATGGCAACCTGGTATTTTCTGTCACTTATGGATCTGCACTGTTACTAAAAACATGACTTAGAGGGTGGAGCCGGACACACCTCACCCCCAAGTGGGCCAAAGGGAATGAGATTCTTAGGCAGCCTTTCTGAAGGCGTGGCCTCAGCCCTGGCTTTCCAAGCTCACTTGGCAGGAAATTCAGAAAATTTATACTACTTGCTAGAATTCCACATTCTCCAAATCCAGGTTCTCTGAGGGAGGCCTAAGTATGGAAGAACATCCATGTAATCATATGTAGCAGGCATGAAGCAGGGGAACAGAAAAGTACCAGGGAAGCTGTGGAAAATTTCTACTCCAGCCATTGTAGATGGGAAAAAATTTGGAAGCAGAGTATCAGGAAAAAGCCACCAAATAAATGAACTTCAAGTACCAGGGAGAATCATTCATCTCCTACCCGCCTAAAATCCCCTCTTCCAGCAAAGAATTTCCACACTCATCACAGGCAGGTTGAAGCAGGTGGTACTGGATACTGTCATATACGTCCAGATCCCCTCTTTGGGTATGAGGCACTCATTCCTCCAGCAGCTGGGAGTAGTTGCTGCTGACAGCTCACAGCTGAGGCCCCTTTGGAAATTGCCCTCTACCTCCCAAAGTCATGCACTCTTCCCTGAGGCAGCCTTGCCTTCCTTCCAGACAACCCTGAAAGCCATCCCAGCTCCATACAGAATCAGTTCCTGTTGTAACTGCCTCTCAGCTCACCTTCTCCCTCCATCCCACCCCCCTTCCTTCACTCCTAAGAACACACTCTAGTAAATCTCCTGCATGTACAGCTCCATCTCATAGCTGTTTTCTGGGACATTTGACCTAAGGCACTGTGCTGGCTTTATAACGTGTCAATTTGCTTGCTGACATGCAAGGATTCCCTTTGCATGTGTTTCTGGTTAAGGTGGGTGAACTAGGAGATCCTCTAAAGATTTTTTGGGGGCAAAAGGGAGGCAAAAAAGGCAGTAGCCATCATGTAGCACATGCATACTGTTGTTAACCTGCTGATTCACCTCCTTGGTGTGAAGCAATAGCTGGGCCAGGTGTGAGTATTTAGCTCAGGGTTGAGGGTCTGGTCTATGCAGGATTTCCTCTTTACTAAGGTCAGAGGCAACAAGCATAGCAGGTTCCAGCCTGTCCTTGTGAGGTCCCAGCTTGTGCCTGTGGGATTCCAGCCTGTTCATAATCCTCACTTCCTGATGCCTGCCTTGTGGTCTTTAAGCGCCACCATCAGACACAGAGATGGTCTTACCTGGACTATTTAACCAGCTCCCACAGTGCATAGGTCAATTACCTGTAAAAGCTCTGTTAATCTCTCTCTGTATCGCTACCCCCACCACCTCGCCCCTCTCTTTCTCTACCTCTCCTACTAGTTCAGCTTCTCTGGTCCAACTCTGACTGACACATTCTAAACAAGGAAAGGGTAAAATTCCTGCACAAACTAGTGCAGTGGCTAATAGGGTCAGGTTTAGTGAGAACAGGAGCTTAGCTGACAAAGTCTGCTCTTTGAAGAAACAAATATGAGCAGTAAGTATGTCCACCCTGGTGCCAGGATGTGGAAGACCAGGTTATCCCGACCCAGAAACAAAGGTGAAACAAATGGGAGGGCATCACACGACAGAGCTGGGCAATACTAGATGAGACCCTGCCCAGCCACTCCTGATTTAAGGCTGCACCAGTGTCTAATATAGAGGGGCTGGTGGTTAAATCCTTACCTCTCATCTGCCACAGCGTAACACTCAACTCTGGATGTGTGAGCATATATAAAATAATATACAAGCTCATTCCATAGTTTGCCTCAGTTTTCAGTGCCTCCTTTTGTGTTCCATCAAAGGCCCTGAATTTAACTGCCCCTCCCAGCCCCCAGCTAACTGGGGCACTGCCCAGGTGCAGCTAATCAGAGGAGCCTCCTCCTGCACAGATTCAGGTATGAGCTGAGGCTTTTCCTCAGGGGTTTTGCCTTTTCCAAGAGCATCTGTTTTGTAGTCATGCTTGCCTCTCTTCTTTCAGGAAATAGTTACTGTACTTTTTAGCTTTTGAGCGTGACTGAATGCTGCCCCTCAGGGTTTCCTGGGTTGGGAGTGATTTTCCCAACATGGAAGGATGAGGGATAATCTAGGCATAAGGAGGGGAAGCAGAAACAGAAGGTTTCCAGCTGAGTAATGAGAGGGGGAAAAAGAGTAATAGCCTCAAAGGATAATGGGAGGAAGAGGGTTTATTAGCCACTATTTGAAAACACCATGGTCTCAGAGCAGAATTCTTAATAGATTCAATGGTTTTTACACATATTTTACCTGCAAAGCTGGAAAAAACGTGTGAGAAAGGAATACGGAAATTCCTGAGGACAGCTTAACTTTTCATTCTGCTCTCCTTAGAAGATCCAGTCTCTTGCTCTTTAGCCCTTAGGGCTTTATCCAGGGATTCCTTGCCTCTTTCTTCTCAAACCATCCCTCCCTCAGAGGATCAGACTAAGTATAGTGGAGCCAGTTCTCTTGGGAAGGCTGTGCTGCTTGGAGGCTGCTCAGGAATGCTTCTGAAAGGGCTGAGAAATCCTTTCTTTTTCTGTCCAACTTCCCCAGCTACTAGCATATCTGCCCACTTTGGTAGGCTACAAAACTTCCCCACCCCGCAAAAGATATTCACCTCCTAATCCATGGAACCTGTGATTATTACTTGATGTGGCTAAAAAGGGCCTTTGCAGATGTGATGGCGAATCTTGACGTGGAGAGATCATGTGGATTATCCAGGTGGGACCTGAGAGCACTCACATGATCCTTATTGGAAGAGGGCAGGGGTAGATTTGACACTCACATAGAGAAGGCCACAGGAAGATGGCACAGAGAGAGACATAAAGACATAAACTTTGACGATGGGAGTGATATGGCCACAAGCCAAGAAATGCCAGCAGCTGTTAGAAGCTGGAGGAAGAGACTCCAGGGGAGAGCGAGACCCTGCCAACACCTTAATTTCAGAGCAGTGATATTGATTTCAGACTGCTGGGCTCCGCAACTGTGAAAGAATACATTTCTCTTGTTTTAAGACACCAAGTTTGTGGCTTCTTTGTCACACAGCCACAAGGACCTAATATATAGAGTCTTTGTGTGCTTCTGTGGAATGTCTCCTACATTAACCCTGGGAGAGTGGGGACCTCCAGAGAAACGGTGTGGGGAGGACAGTGTGCAGAGATCTCAGTCCCTGAGCAGGTAGGTTTGCGGGTGGGAGGGAACTGAGTTTAGTCCTAGGAAAGGACCACTGAGTACAATGAGATAGGACAGCCCAAGTGCTATTGATTTGAACACACATGTGTTTATATTCTGGTGTGACTTCTGATTTGTTATTTCATTTTAAGCATGCTATTTAAACTTTTTGAGTTTCCTTCTCTGTAAAACAAGAAAAATAATATATACCTTATCAGCTATAGGAAGGATTTAATGGGATGAGGCAAGTTAAAAATACTGTGCATAGTTCTAGCACATTTAAATGCTAAGAAGGTGATTCCTACAAGAAAATAAAAGGTATGCCAATTCAGATATGGTTCTAGCAAGTCTAGCTTCTGGGAGGACAAATCCCTGTGGTCTGACTGCCAAATTGTACCTCAGTTCACAAGTTTGCCAGAGCTGCAGTCAGGGTCAAGATGGTGTCTGTGTGCTTTAGAAATATGGTGTTCAGGATGTAGGGAGTGGAATCAGGCTGAGGGAGGGAAGGTGGCAGGGTCCAGGTAGATTCTAGGCACCAGTCCTAGAGGGTCCCAGGGTAGCGGGCAGCAGGACTGGCTACATCATTTGCCAGGCTCAGTGCAAAATGAAAATGTGGGGCCTCTTACTGAAAAATAAGAATTTCAAGACAGCAATAGCAGAGCATTAAACCAAGCATGGAGCCTTTTTGAGAACAGCCCCTTCTGAACACAGGGTCTTATGCAATGACATAGATTGTAGGTTCATGAAACAAGCCCTGCAAGGTTTGAGACTACGGGGAATTCAGCATAAAGTCCAGCCCAAGAAAGGCAGAGTCCTGCTGAGTCCCAAGGCAGTGCTGCTCAGCCCCGATGTGCATAGGAATCACTAGCCCCTCTATGTTCATACTATTACTGATAACAATAACAACACCAGTGATAACATTACCTTAGTAGCCTGTATTGATTGAGCACAAACCATGTGCTAGAAACAAAGCTAAGTATTTTACAAGGCATTATCTTTTTCTCCCTGGTTTGAAAAGAATTACTACCAACCTACGCCAGGTGATTTTCAGTGATCTTATTATATATTAACTTATTTAAAGGCATATACACGTTTTACTATTACTTTTCATGCATCATCTTGCATATGCCTTCCATCATCTCTCTAGCTGGTACCAGCACATTATGCCCATTTGACAGATATGGAAACTGAAATTGAGACAGGTTCAGTAACTTGCCTGTTATCTGTCTGGGTCCAGAGTCCATGCTCTCAAGCTCTCAAGTAGGTCGTCCTCATTATAAATAAACTGAAAGGGATTGAATGTTGGTTAACACTAAACAATTTATAACATGCTTTCATGCATGGTAACTCACTACGGCCACCTGTGAAGCATTGCTAGTGTCCAGTTTATGGATGAAGAGACTGAGGCCTGGGGGTGTTAAGTGAGCTGTCCAAGTTCACAGCCAGTAAGTGGGAGAAGCCAAGCCCAGGGGCTGTGGGCTCTGGGAGCACACCATGCTGCCTCTTTTTCATTGGAGGGACAAGGGAATGAGGTGTATGCACGGATCTGCATCCAGCTCCTGAGTCTGATGAGTTTGGGCAGCGGCTCCAGGGAAAGGAGGAGTCCGGGAACAGAGCGGCGGGAGGGGGCCGAGGGGGCTGGGAGGCTCTCCCAGGAGTGGCCTTTCCAACAGCGCTGTACTCCTGCTGCCACTGAGGAGTCAGACATTCCTTCTTCTGAAGGACTCTCCCCTGTTTCTGGTGAGCACTCCCCTTCCCCAGGCCAGACAGGCAGCTGAGCAACAAGGGCTAAGAGAGAATTCAGACTCTTGGGCTCGAAGCCTGACTCTCTCTCTCACTGGCAGATTTTCCTCAGTTTCAGTCAAGTGGAATTAATAATAGTGCCCTTCTAACAGGCTTGTTATAAGGATGAAACGAATTAATCCACATATATCTCGGAGAAGAGTGCTCACCTCAGAAGAAGCACTTAAGCAATGCTGTAAGTAGGTGTCCTCTTCCTGCAGAGAGCTCTCATCCTTGGGTGTTGGTTGGGACCATAGCAGGTCCCCCTGAGCTGAGAGGCCAGCTTCCTTGTCTGAGCAACTCTCAGCCTTCCCCTGCTTGGCTAGGCCCAGCCCTGGACCCCATCCTCTTCCTCATTTTCATTCTGCCAACATTTTGGCAGCAGCTCATTGTTGAGATTCTATGAAATTCTTTTTTATCTACATGGATTATATATAATCTTCAAAGAAAATGACACCAATTTTCTCTCCAAGTGTGATAGACTAGATCAGCTCCCATCGGGGTAAGGAGGTCTCAGTTCTGGTCCCAGCATTACTATTTGTTAGCTGTGTGATTTTGAGGATAGCATCAAAATTCTCTGGGCCATGGTTTTCTTGCTAAACAAGGAAGGAGTTGGATTTATTTATTTATTTATTTATTTTGAGATGGAGTCTCACTCTGTCACCCAGGCTGAAGTGCAGTGGCACAATCTCGGCTCACTACAACCTCTGCCTCCGGAATTCAAGTGATTCTCCCACCTCAGCCTCCCGAGTAACTAGGACTATAGGCATGCATCACTACACTCGGCTAATTTTTTGTATTTTTAGTAGAGCCGGGGTTTCACCATATTGGCCAGGCTGGTCTAGAACTCTTGACCTCGTGATCCGCCCGCCTTGGCCTCCCAAAGGGCTGGAATTACAGGCGTGAGCCACTGCACTTGGCCGAGTTTAATTTTTGAAAAGTGCCCTGAGCCATCACTCCATGCCAGATAATGTGTGTGTGTGTGGGTGGGGGGCACTGGGGCAGGGGCACCAGGGGATGTAAAAACAAAGGTTCCAAGCCCCCGCTCAAAGAGCTCCACTCTGGGGCAGAGGAACACCATGGTGAAAGGACACATCATCTCCTAGCTATGTTTGACTCTGGCACTCTAGAATTATCCCTATTGTCACCCTTGACTCCTACCAATGCTATCATGCTAAACAGTGAACAAATATGTCTGTTACTAGTCCTTGCTTTTTCAGCAGGTATCCGTTCTGTCTAAAGAAAAACTTCATTAGACAATCCAAGTTCTGAACCACTGGTTTAGCATGGTATGCATCCCCCTAAAAAGGTCCTCTTACTGATCGAAGACCAAGGTTATGGTAATAGCTTCCAAAGTTCAGATTCAGAAATTAGATGTAGCCCTGAGTTTCTCGGGGTTGCTAGTACCAGAGACATTCTCCCAGCTCACCTATACCCTTTTCCGGGAGGCTTCTGCCTGATATTTCAAATCAGTAGGCCTGGAGGCTTCAGTCTCAGTAATTCAACAACTACAGCAGCTGGTTCTTTTCCCTTAAGATTTAATACTTGTCATTTATCTATGTCAAAACTGTAAAGGAGCAAGTTTCCAAAGACAGATTTATTATGTGTGCTGAGTGTCTCAGGTGCAGCAGTGCATATAGATGGGCCGAATTCCGTATTTTCCCTGGGTTTTTGTTCTATAAAAATAGCCACTTTTACTTTGCATTCAGACAAGCGAGAAATATACAGTCTTGAGCTGTGAGTCACCACGGTGCACTTACAGACAGTGACATTATTGTGAGACTGGGCTCTAGCCATTGGGTCCAGGATCAGCTGCCTAGCTTGCGCATGGGTTGGCTTAGGCAAGGAGCAAGTTGTAACCAAAGCTAGCTACGTAATTTGTGAGGCTCAGTGCATAATGAAAATGTGGAGCCTCAAGGCTAAAAAGCAAGAAAAAAAAGTGCTGTTATAGATAAAGCTTTTTTCTTTCTTCTGCAGTCTCTCTCCCAGCATGTCATGGTGTTTTTCCTTTGGTATTTAGTGTCATTCTAAGAAAAATGAAAGTTTTCCATTATTAGCATGAATTTTACAGTTTATCTTTACGTTGTGCAAGGCAAATATAAATGCAAATATAAAAGCACTTAATGTGTATGTGGAATCACTGAACTTACACAATTTGCATTTTGCAGCCCCTCCCTAAAAGGTGCCTTGAACTGTCCAGAAGAGACAAACCGAAGCCCGGCACTGGAAGGGAGGAAAAGAGAGATGACAAGGTATGTTGCTGGCTGTAGCTGGCTGAGGGAGGGCTCCATGTGTGGGGACACTTGCAGGGGAGTGTGGAGCTTCGTAAGTGCCCCGGACCTCTGTCCCTTGATGGAAGAGGCATCCACACTCTTCCTGCTTGAGCCAAGGAACCCTGCCCGAGGCAGCCAGAGGCAACTGGGGCTGTGGGTCTGAAGAAATTAAGCCAGACATCTTTCCTTTCCATGGTCTCTCACCCCTCCAACCCATGGCAGTTGGCTTCCCTGGATTTTTGAACCTGTGTGCTGGGATGTGCTTGGTACCTGGATTGAGTAGGTGTGACTCGATCCCCTGGAGATGGGGCCTCCAGCTAGCCATCCAGCTGGTGTGTAGGGGTGCTGCCGAGCCTCACTACCAAGACTTGGGTGCGCACTGGGCTCCTGACTCTCCTTGCGTCCTGTCTGAGGTGGAGAGCAGACACAATTGTGCAGTGGGGCCTGGGGCAGAGAGCGACCCCACAGCCCCCACTGAGAACCATCCTGGAAAGGTGGCAGGAGGTAGGACCACAAGTAAACTGAGGTCCTAAGCCCCTGTGAGTGCCCCATTGTCCCATCAGACCTCACAAAACACAAATTCAAAGATACAAGTCTTAAGAATTTCAAGATGGTGACCACAGAGCATTAAACCTCCTGAGGAGGAAGCCCCTGCCCCTGAGGCTGCCCTGACTGTAACCCTAGATCCACAGAATGGCTTGGGACGGACACTACCCTACTTAGTAATCCTTGAATCTCTGACCCTTTCAGGACCATCACCCAGCAGGCCAGTGCGTTTCAGGGCCATGACAAAGAGGGAAACAAGGAACAAATGTTGGAGACAGAGGCAGACCCTATCATCTGTGTTACCTCGATAAAGTCATTCCACTTTCCTACATTTACCTTTTACCACAGGGTGAGGAGGATGGTGTCTACCTTTCTCCTTTGCCTCCCCAAGATATTAAACACAGAATGCTAAAGGAAATGTATGTGGGTGTCTCCAATCCTTAGAAAGCAGATGTCATATAATCACAGGGCTGAAGAGAAACTGAAAGCCAGCTGGGTCGATTTCTTACTCCAGACTTCAATTCCTCCTTCAACATTCCACTAAGAAATCGATTGGCCTCTGCTTGAATCTCTCTTGTGACAGAGAGCTCACTACCTTTCAAGGTATCTCATTCAATGATTGGATAACTCCTATTGCTGTAAAGTGCCTAGAATAGTGTCTAGCACATATTAGGTACTCCATAAATATTTGATTTTTTCTTTCGTAATTGAGATTTTATTGTTTGCATTAAGGATCAGTACACAGACATTTCAATTTGTACACAATTCTTAACATACATACCAACAATCTAAAAAGTCATTATTGTAATTCCTTTTTAAAGTTGTTCCAGTGATTTTCCAGCTTAAAATTTGGAGGCAATTTTTCCTTAAGAGGCTATCAAATACCACTATCTTCACATTCAACTGTTACATAGTCCCACCAATTCAAAATTGAATAGCATATATACCACGTACTCAAATTTTCAATCTTCCACAGCACATGAACAAAGTTATTAGGGAAACAGGACTGTGACCAAAGATGGTACAGAGTGCACACAATTCTGACAGGGAGAGCCATGTTCAAGGGCTAGCTTTCTTCAGGAAACAATTCTACTGAAAAACAACATGGCACTAGAAGTAATTTAAAATGTCCAAGACAGTAAATGCAGGACTGTGACTCTATGTTGCCATTCAGTATGCGTTATATTATAGTATATAAAAACTAACCCCCCATCTAACACCCAAGACAGTCAAAGCCTGTCATAATTCAATATCCCACACTATCTTCTGGTTGTATCAAAAAATAAACCAGCGAATGACTTTACCTCTTAAAAAGCATATGCTTAAAAAATGGGATGAGGTGGGATTCCCTCCTTAAAAACGTTTCTAGAGTTACTAAAAAACTTGCATTTACGAAATAGTTGATAAAAAATACTCTTCTGGATTGTACAAGCAGGGAGACAGGGGCCGCTAAGACAGGGTACATGCTATTAATCAGACCGGGCTTCGTTCTTTCTGGCATCATCAGAGGCTGAGCTCTCTCCGATTTTAGTTTCCCCATTTTCTGCAGGTAGATGTTCTTTAGTTTCTTGGTTAGCCACTTGGCCTGTTTTCTCTTTGCTCCCCTTTTCTCTTTTGTTTGCACTTTTTTTGTCTGAAGATGTGTCCTTTCCTGCTGCCTTTTTGGCTTCGTTTCCACTTTTGCAGGAGCGGATTTAGCTGAAAACCGCACGGATCCCCTCTTGGGCTCTTCCTTGGCTGCCCCTTCGGCGCAACTACCCTTCCGTAGTTTCCATCTGAAGAGTTAGCTCTCCCTTCTGGTGCAGAACAGGAAAGCCTAATCT
This sequence comes from Piliocolobus tephrosceles, assembly GCF_002776525.5. Taxonomy (NCBI): domain Eukaryota; kingdom Metazoa; phylum Chordata; class Mammalia; order Primates; family Cercopithecidae; genus Piliocolobus; species Piliocolobus tephrosceles. Next base: position 53,536,205 of record NC_045446.1, on the reverse strand, counting down.
GTCTTCCATGAGATTCAAGAGGCTGCTCCTCCTGGGGCCTCTGTGGGTATCCTCCGTGTTGCTCCTAAGCTCTTATTCCTCAGGTAAAATGGTGCTGAATCTACTCACTATCGGACTGTGGCGCCTAGTATCGGACACCACATCCCTGATGTGCCCTGACACCTCATTTCTCTCCCACATAAAACCTAGTGGGCACTGTGGCCCCTCATCTATTTGAAGAACTGCTCAAGAGGCTTTGTGAGAGGTCTGGCTCCTCCTCACCCCCTCCGGACTTGACGTACCTGCCCCCCACCACCCCGCATACTTCCCGTCAGGCAGCAATCAGCTCGCTCCTCACGGGGATCAGCTGTGGTGACTGAGGCTGGCTTGCTCGTGCAGCCCCAGGAACACAGAAGTTCATGCTGAAGAACCAAACGGTTCCTACAGTACAAGCAAGTGCCAGGCACTCCGCAGGAGGCATCGCTGGCACCTCCTAATTGATGAGCAGTCCAGCTCTGAAGCTGTGAGCTCTAAAGCCAGATACCTCCTCCAGGTGACTTTCTGATCTTCCTTTCCCAGCTGAATAGAGTGAACTTCAGTGTTTCTGGCCTCCAGTTCCTGAACTCTGCTTCTTCCAAGGCAGGTAAGGCAGTTTTGTTCCTCTGCTGGAAGAATAATTTCAGGCCTCCCTATGCCACGTGCTGGTCCTTTTGCCTGGAATGCTCTTCCTGTCTTCTCTGCTTTCTCCTTCAAGTTTTAGCTTAGGCGTTGCCTTCTCCGGGAAGCTCTTCCTGACCCCCATTCCTACCCACAGTGAGTCACTTGCTCTCTGTTCCTCACTTCCACTGTGTTTCTGCCTGTCTCCATTATTCTACTCATTAGCCCAGGTGGCAATTATTTGTTGTGGTGTTTGTTGCAGGCAAAGATGGTCTTGTTTGTTTTTTTTTGGTTTTTGCGTTTTGCTACTAAACATGTTTTTGATAAATGAATAAATACAATAACACCATAATAATAGCAGCTAAAAATTATTTATTGAGCATTCAGTATGTGAATGCACATGCATTTTCTTAAGCATTCCAATAACCCTGTGCTATGGTTATTATCTCAGTTTTAAAGATGTAGAAATAGGCCCAGATGAATTATGTAACTTGTTCAAGCCCATACTAGCAGTTTGTGATGAGTCTGGGACTTAAACCTAGGTCTTTTAAAAGAATTATTATTCCAAAGTCTTATTTTAAACTTTGTAGTACGAATGTTGATCCCAAAGATTTTAAGCATTCCTGAATGTCATATCTTGCATCTAAGAAGATAGGTAGTTCTCGGAAAAAATCAACTGCTTAGAATGCCTTTTGCATAGAACTGCTGCTAATATTTCTTTTTGCCAATAATAGAACTTAGACTCATATTAGGCAGTGCAATGTAGCGGTTAAGAACTCAGACTGTGGAGTCTGCCAGACCTGAGCTCAAATCCTAGCCCTGATACTAGAATCCTGTGTAAATTACCATAACCTGCTCAAATCATAGTTTGCTTATACGGTATATAAAAAGGGGCTAAACTATGTTGGAGAAATGAAACTGTTGTTTACAGATGCCATGATTGTGTGCTTATAAAATCTAAAATAATCTACAAACTATGGTAGGCTGAAAAATGCACCTCCCACCCCACCTCCCACTCAGGATATCAGGTCCTAATTTCTGGAACCTATAGATGTTACCTTATTTGAAAAAAGCATCTTGGCAAACGTGCCGAAGCCCCAATTCGCCTCAGTAGAGAAAGCACCAGGTTCACGAGGCCAAAGAAGAGACCCAGAGCCAGCAAACGAGATGTGGGGTTTTATTAGGGGCTCACACACAGGGGAGAGAGTCCAGTGGTGGTGGGCTGGGCAGGAGACCTACCTTACCTACAGCAATGGTCCAGTGGCAGTGGGCAGGACAGCATAACCACATGGCCTAGTGGTGGTGACCTAGGCAGGAGAACCACAACTTCCTTTCTAACTGTAATGAAGTTAGAAAAACTTGCCAATGTTACAAAATAAAGTCCAGAAATAGACTCATATATCTAATTACCTGATTTGTGATTAAGGTAGTCATAGGAAAGAAGGCATAGTTTGTTTATTAAATGTTGCTCCATCATGCACTTTATACAGCATTTTCACTTAACAGCCTCCATCTAATGACCTCCACCTGGAAACCTTCATTTAACCCCAAACTCAAGGCCTCAGTCCCCTGTACAGACCAGCCCGTGTCCCACGGGACTGGCCGGGGGCTCTGATGTTTGTGGCAGAAAAGGAATGAATCTCCAAGCTGGCCACTACTAGATTCCCTAGCCTGGCACAAACATTCAGGTGCACCTGCCATACAGGGTCATTCTAAGAGTATGTTTAAATCATTGCTTTTAGGTGCATTTACCCTACAGCAGATGTAATTAGGTTGGAGATCTTGTGGTGGGGAGATGATCTTGGACTATTTGGGTGGGGCATAAAGGCCGTTGCATGTGTCCTTATATGAGGGAGGCTGAAGTTGGTCATACACACAGACAGAAGAGAAGGCCATGTGCAGATAGAGGCAGAGATTGGAATGATGTGGCCACAAGGAACGCCAGAGCCACCAGAAACTGGAAGAGGCAAGAAACAGATTCTCCTCTAGAGCATCTGGAAGGAGTATGGCCCTGCTGACACCTTGATTGTAGCCAAGATTTTGGACTTCTGGCCTCTAGAGCTATGAAAGAATAAATTTCCATGGCTTTAAGCAACTAAATTTGTGGCTAATTTATTGCTGGAGGCTTAGACAATTAATACACAAACTATTAGAATTAATAAATGTGATTAGTAAAGTTGTTGGATACAGGTCAATATACAAAAATCAACTGTATTTCTACCGGCAACTAACAAATAAAAATTAAAATAAAATATTATATTTATAATAGCATCAATAAACATCAAATTCCTAGGATTAAATATAATAAAAGATGTACAACTTCAAAATATTATTGAGAGAAATTAAAGATGACTTCAATAAATAAAAAGATATATTATGTTCATGAATTGGACACTCAACATTGTAAGATGTCATTTCTTCCCAAATTAATATATTGATTCGATATAATCCCAGCAAATTCTGGTAGTATTTTTTTTTTTGCAAAAATTGATAAACTGATTAACAAGGCCCATTATACATTTGTAGTGATTTAGACAGTATAGAACTGTCACAGAGTTAGAAAAACTTACCAATGGTACCAAATAAAGTCCAGAAATAGACTCATATTACTTGATTTGTGATTAAGGCAGTGCATGGAAAGAGGGCATAGTTTGTTTATTACATGTTGCTCCACTGATTATATGAAAAATATATCTTTACTTCTCCTATTTCATACCAAATACAAAATCAAAACAGATGGATAGCAGCTCTAAATGTAAACGATAATAAAATTGTAGAAGAATACCTAGGATAACATTTTCATGATCCTTGAGTAAGCAAAGCTCACTTATTTAAAAGGACACAAAAATTGCTAACCTGAAAAAGAAAAATACAAGGACAAAATATACTTTGGTTTTTCAAAAGACATCAATAAGAGGGTAAAAATATAATGCAAAAATGAAAAGATATTTTCAACACATATATCCCACAAAGGTCTTGTATCCAGAATATATGAAGAACTCTTACAAATCAGTTAGAAAAAGACAACCTAATAGAAAAATGGGCAGAAGGCTTGAGTAGACATTTCTCAAAGAAAACATCCATGTGGAAAAATAAATAAACAAATAAAAAAAAAGCCAACCATGTGAGAAGGTACCTGACTTCATTAATCATCAAGGGAATACAAATGAACGTCATGATGTACCACTGCACCCTCACTGGAAGGCTACAAAGGAAAAAGGAGGTTTCAAAGGCTGGTGAGATTGTGGGGCAAAGTGAACGCTCCTATACTAATGGTGGAAATATAAATTTGTACACTTCTTTTGGTAAAGTGTCAGTATTTAATAAAGCTGAACATATGCATGTCTTATTCTCCAGCTATTTCATTTCTAGTTATATACCCAATAGAAATGCACTGAAGTAATCACCAAAACAATATGTGCTAGGATGTCATAGAAGAACTATTTGTAATAGTAAAAATAAAATGGGATATTACCCATATGTCCAAAAACAGTAGACTGAATAAATTTTGTCTTATTCACATAATGGAGTACTATACAGAAATAAGCAAAAATGGTCTATATTCATGTGACAATGTGAATGAATCTCAGACAACATAATGTTGAGTGCAAAAGGCCAGACCCAAAACAGTACCTATTTGTTATTCCATTTGTATAGAGAACAGAAATGGACAAAACGAATCCATGCTTCTAGATATTAGGACAATGGTCACCCTTGCATAGTCATGGTAACTGGAAGGGAACCTAAATAAGGACCTCAGAATGCTTGTATTCTATTTCTTGATCTCAGTGCTGGTTACATATGCATTTAGTTTGTGAATATTCATTGGGGCCAATATCTATGTGCACTAGAAAAGTAAGTTATGCTTCAATAGAAAGTTAATAAAAACTTACCCTATATTCTATGGTGTTATGATGAGGATTAAGAAAAGTAATTTTTTAGCAAAGGTCCTGGCACTTAGCAAATATTAAAAGTGAAAACTATTTTTATTTTTGCTGTAAAACATAAGTTATTTTCTAATGATTATCTGCTACAGCTAATGCTAACAGCTTCATTTTTAAGTTGCTTCATGTTAGTCTGACAAATGAAGGCCTGTCCAATCCTGATTCTGCTGCAGTGACTTTGAAATTTGTTTAAATTTGTGTAGCAGTGTTGAGCATTATGAGATTTGTGAGCTGAACCCTGGTGAACCAAAATGTCTGTTAACATGAAATTATTGCTCTCCATTTTGAATATTTTTCTAAAGCAGTTCTGGCAAGTGAGGCCAAGAGCCATGAAAGGGCCATAACTAAGGTTTTCCAGAATCACCTCTGACATGGATTTGACATACAGGTGTGTTATCTAAGTGAGATTCAGAAATGGCTTCAGACAGGACTTTTGCAGGTACCAGTGAGTTTGAGGAGCATTAAAAATGCAAAACGTCCATGTTACTTGGCCCCTCAGCACATACTGGTCCCATTTGCACTCTGTACAAAGTTTCTTATTGTCTCCCTAATGTTATAATGATCCTAAGGCCAAATTCTCAGATGGACGCAGATGTAATTCACGTTGAGCATCACAGTTTATTTGCTTATATTCTTTCTTATTGCAGAAAGTCTCAAAGTGGTTTACGACTGCTGTTTGAGCCATATTTAGGGGTACCTGCTAGGCTGTGACCTCCTTCCTCTAAGAACTGCCTCTCTCAATTATAGTGGGAGGCCAGGAAATTGTGTTTACACCTTATTAACCCTCCCTCCATAGGGGAACAGAACTGGTGGAGATGGCTGACCTAAGATGGGCCAATTGCAGTCTTTCTCCTGAGAATTTGAACTCAGTACCTGAAAACAGCAGTCTCTTCCCACTAATTGGCTTGACTGAGACCTTGTCAAATTATCTATTTTCATAGAGAAGAAAAGAAAACTGGTTTATGGAGGAAAACAGAATAAAACAGATGCATAGGAGAAAGTAGAGGGAATCTTTGGGGAAGAGAAAGGTAAGAGACTAGGAGAGGGAATGCTTTGATTTCTTGTATTTCTCTCAATCCTGGTATTTGTTCCTCCTCTGATCCAGCTATACTTCCTCTCCTGTGTCCATGAAATAACCCCCATGATGTTTAGTTTACACTCCTCCCATTATGTTTAGTTTAAGCAAGCTCAGGTAGGCTGCCCACAGTCTCCAACTAACATAGAACATATTGCCACAAGATAAAGTCACATCTAAAATGTGTTGACAAATGGAAAATGAGACCTGAAGGCTAGGATGGTGTCTCGGGAGAGATGATACCAGTGGAAGCTACAAGGCCCAGTGAATTTGCTGCTAGCAGCCAGCATATCTGGCTTTCAGTTTTCTAGTGGCCAATGCCAAGGAGCAGGACTCCTCAGGCATCAGTGGTTCTCAACCCTGACTGTATGTTAGGGACACTGGGGAGCTTCTGAAAAATACTTCCAGGCCCTACCCCAAGAGACAGTGATTTAATTGGTCTAGGCTGGCGTCTGTATGTTATTAAAGCTTACTAGTGATTCTAAAGTATGGCCAGAGTGAAGAGCCACCAAGTTATACTATTCACAATATGTAGAAATAAAAGTAAACAGATAAACCAAACAAAAACAACTCCTTAAGAGAAGCACAGGAGTGGAACTGAGAGAGAAATTCCTCCTGTGGAGTTTTAGCTGGAGGGCATGTGTGATACAAAGAACAATGTCCTCAGTAATATCCCTATAGTAAATACTCAATTTTCCACAAATGGGAACTCGTGGAATTATCCCCAAGTACCACTCAGGAAAATCACCTCTATAGTCATGGGCCAAAGCATCCTTGCCACTTGGCTCCATCCTGGAATGGGTTTGAGAGGATTTAGAACAGATTCTTATGTAAGGACTCCAGAAATTAAAACAATTTCTTTTTCCGTGAAGAGGGCCTATGGTTTTTGTATTAGTCCATTTTCACACTGCTGCAAAGAATGACCTTAGACTGGGTAATTTATAAATAAAAGATGTTTGACTCACAGTTCTGCATAGCTGGGGAGGCCTCAGGAAACTTACAATCATGGTGGAAGGTGACAGGAAGGCAAGGCACGTCTTACACGGCAGCAGGAGAGAGAGAGAATGACAGAGAGAGAGAGAGAGAGAACACAGCATAGGAGAAACTGCCCTTATGATTCAATCCTCTCCCAACAGGCCCCTCCTCTGACATGTGGGGATTACAACTAGAGATGAGATTTGGGTAGGGACACAGAGAAAAACCGTATCAGTTTTCATCTGATTACCAGTGGTGGCTCTGAACCCTGTGAAGCTTAGGAACCACTGGAAGAGAAAAATTCATGGACTACATCTTTCTGACAATTTTCTAATCACACAGGATTCTTTTAACTGCTCGATTGGGATTCCAGGTAGATGGGTACCTGGCACGCAATGCAGCTTGCTGTGCTGCTGACTTGAGCACGGAGCAGGTCTGCCTCACTGGTCAGCTGCTGGGCTCAGGATCAGCATTTACTTAGGAAAGCTGAGGAGCCTGGCAAGGACACAGACATAAATAGAAAGCAAAGAGGCAGGCCAAGATTTTCCTCAGGAAGCATTTGGATACACTCCAGTGCACAGACAAAAGGGTAATTGAGCCCCCAGAATTCTCCATCAGAGCACGAACAGCAATAATTTTTGCTTGGAAAAAATTTAAAGCAGGTAGGCCAAATACTCAATTTGTTCATAAAATATTTTGGTAAACACCCATGGAACATTTAACCTTGAAAAATACAGTTTCCTTGTGCCCTTTCCATGCTAAATTGTTTGCAAAATATACGACTATGTGACTTGAATTTGTGAACTTGTTTCTTAGGGTTATTGGCCACAAGTCAGTTTAATATTGGAGGCTGTCTACAAAAAAATGATGACTTTGTTTTTAGAAGCATTTGATTTGTGGTCCTGTTTTACAACATTAACTAGATAGTAGGTACACTCTCTATTAAGGTTAGTCTCAGCTCATGACTCTATGTAATCTGTGAATAAGTGAATACCCCTCTTTCTATTTGTTATAACAAAAGAGTAATATCCTGATGGCCTAATCACCTAAGAGATGCTAATTTAACAGAAGAAAGGCCAGAATAAATCTCCGTTTTATTTCTTTGGAAGATGCTATCTGAGCCATCAGAAGAATATCTTTATTGGGTAGGTCCTAGATCAAGTGTTGGCAAACTACAGTCCACTGGTCAAATCTGGCCAGCAGCATGTTTTGAATGGCCTGCAAGCTAAAAATGTCTTTTATATATTTAACAGATTGAAATAAATCAAAAGAAGAATAATATTTTTTGACATATAAAAATTGAAACCCTACAAGCCAGAAGAGATTAGAGGCCTATATTCAATATTCTTAAAGAATAGAAAGTTCAACCAAGAATTACATATCTGGCTAGACTAATCTTCATAAGTGAAGGAAAAATAAGATCTTTTTAATACAAGCAAATGCTGAGGGAATTTGCTACCATCAGGCCTGCCTTATAGGAGCTTCTGAAAGAAGCACAAAATATGGAAACTAAAGACTTGTCAGCCACTACAAAAACACACTTAAGTACACAGACCGGTGACACTATAAAGCAATCACACAAGTCAGAATATAGACAGCAAACAATATGAACACAAAATCTAATACACACATATAAATACTAATTTTGAATGTAAAGGGCTAAATGCCCCATTTAAAAGGCAGAGTAGCAAACTGGATAAAGAAGAAAAACCTAATGGTATATTGTCTTCAAGAGACCTATCTTATACACAATGACACCCATAGAATCAAAATAAAGGAATGGTGAAAAATCTACCAAACAAATGGAAAACAGGAAAAAGCAGGGGTTGCAATCCTAATTTCAGACAAATCAGACTTTAAATCAACAAAGATCAAAAAGAAAAAAGAAGGGCATTACATAATGGTAAAGGGTTCAATTCAACAATAAGACCTAACTATCCTAAATATATGTACATCCAACCTAGGAGCACCCAGATTCATAAAGCAAGTTCTTAGAGACCTTCAAAGAAACTTAAACTCTCATACAATAATAGTGGGAGACTTCAACATGCCATTGACAGTATTAGAGAAATCATCGAGGCAGAAAATTAAAGATATTCAGGACCTGAACTCAACTAGTGGACCAAATGGGTCTGATAGACATCTATAGAACTCTCCACTGAAAAACAGGAGAATATACATTCTTCCCATCTGCATGTGGTACATACTCTAAAGTTGACCACACAACTGGACATAAAAATATCTACAGCAAATTAAAAAAACAAAACAGAAACTATACCATCCACATTCTTGGACCACAGTGCAATAAAAACAGAATTCAATATGAAGAAAATCACTCAAAACCATACATTTACATGGAAATTAAACAACTTGCTCCTGAATGACATTTGATTGAATAATAGAATTAAGGCAGAAATAAAGAAGTTCTTTGAAACTAATAAGAACAAAGATACAACATATCAGAATCTCTGGGACACATCTAAGGCAGTGTTAAGAGGGAAATGTATAGCCCTAAATGCCCACATCAAAAAGTTAGAAAGATCTCAAATTCAAAACTAAAAGAATGAAAGAACCAAGAGCAACCAACCCCAAAGCTAGCAGAAGACAAGAAATAACTAAATCAGAGCTGAACTGAAGGAGATTGAGACATGAAAACCATTCAAAAGATCAACAAAACCAGGAGCTGGTATTTTGGTTGGGGGGGGGGAGGGGAAGATAAATAGACTGCTAGCTAGCTAATGAAAAAGAAAAGAGAGAAGATCCAAATAAGCACAATTAGAAATGACAAAGGGGATATTACCACTGACCCCATAGAAATACAAATAACCATCAGAGAATATTATGAACACCTCTGTGCGCACAAACTAGAAAATCTAGAAGAAATGGATAAATTCCCGGACACATGCAACTTCCCAAGGCTGAACCAGGAAGAGATTGAATCTCTGAACAGATCAATAATGAGTTCTGAAATTCAATCAGTGATAAATAGCCTACCAACCAAAAATGGCCCTGGACTAGACAAATTCACATCTGAATTCTATCAGATGTACAAAGAAGAGCTGGTACAACTCCTACTGAAACTATTCCAAAAAGTTGAGGAGGAAAAATTCTCAACAAACTAGATATTGAAGAAAATACCTCATAATAAGAGTCATCTATGAAAAACCCACAGCCAACATCATAGTGAATGAACAAAAGCTGGAAGCATTCCCCTTGAAAACAGGCACAAGACAAGAATTCCCTCTATCACCACTCCTATTCAACATTGTATTGGAAGTTCTGGCCAGGGCAATCAGGCAAGAGAAAGAAATAAAGGGCATCCAAATAGGAAGAGAGGAAGTCAAACTATCCCTATTTGCAGACAATATGATTCTAGATCTAGAAAACCCCAGAGCCTTGGCCCCCAAAGCTTCTTAAGTTGACAACAACTTCAGCAAAATTTCAGGATACAAAATCACTAGCATTCCTGTACACCAAAAACAGCTAAGCCAACAGTCAAATTAGAAATGCAATCCCATTCAAAACTGCCGCACAAAAAACGGCTGGGCATAGTGGCTTATGCCTGTAATCCCAGCACTTTGGGAGGCCAAGGTGGGTATATCACTTGAGTTCAGTAGTTTGAGATCAGCCTGGGCAACATGGTGAAACCCTGTCTCTACAAAGAATACAAACAATTATCTGAGCATGGTGACACGTGCTACTCAGGAGGCTGAGGTAGGAGGATTGCTTTAGCCAGGGAGGTGGTGGTTGCAGTGAACCAAGATTGTACCACTGCACTCCAGCCTGGGTGACATGGTTAGGCCCCATCTCACAAAAAAAAAAAAAAAAAAAAAAAAAGCCACAAAAAGAATAAAATACTTAGGAATACAACTACAAGGAGGTGAAAGATCTCTACAGTGAGAATTACAAAACCCGGCTCAAAGAAATTAGACATGACACAAGCAAATGGAAAAACATTCCATGCTTATGAATAGGAAGAATCAACATCATTAAAATGACCATATTTCCCAAAGCAATTTATAGATTCAGTGCTATTCCAATCAAACCACCAACAATATTCTTCACAGAACTAGAAAAAACTATTCTAAAATCCATATAAAACTAAAAAGAGCTCAACGAGCCAACACAATCCTAAACAAAAAGAACAAAGCTCGAGGCATCATGCTACCCAACTTCAAACTATATTACAAGGCTATAGTAACCAAAATAGCATGGCACTGGTACAAAAACAGACACATAGACCAATGGAACAGAATAGAGATCCCAGAAATAAGACCACACACCTACAACCAGCTCACGTACATACAGATGAAATATCCAAAAGTAATAGATAATAAAGGAAATGTTCTTAAAAATGGGAAATAACATTTTTGAATCATTTGGTTATTTCAACAAGTATTTGTTGATAAATTAGTATGTACCTAAGAGCATCATGCCCAGGGTATTCATAATAGACTCAAAGTCCAAAATCAGGCAATTAAGACCATCCTTGACTAGTTGTGGGCCCAAGAAATTTTGCTCCAGTGCTTTAGTTAGCTTGAGAACTTTGTTTTAATTAACTGTATAAAATGAGAGTTTATTACTAGGCCTCAATAAGAAAGTGGCCCAGGATCTACAAGGTCTGAATAATTGTGCCTGCTTTGTAAAGCTGTGAAAATTAAGTGACCTGTACTTCAATCACTAAATGCATACCTCTTGCAATTATTTTCTGTACGGCCATTGCTAATTGTTCTGGCATGGATCAATTAGAAGGGCAGAAGTTTACAATAGGATCAAGAGTTACCAGTGCTTTCTCTCTTCCTTGAGGTTATTGGTTTTTTGTTTATTTTTTATACTTTAAGTTCTAGGGTACATGAGCACAACATGCAGGTTTGTTACATATGTATACATGTGTCACATTGGTGTGCTACACCCATTAACTCATCATTTACATTAGGTATATCTCCTAATGCTATCCCTCCCCCCTACCCCTTCCCCACAATAGGACCTGGTGTGTGATGTTCCCCTTCCTGTGTCCAAGTGATCTCATTGTTCAATTCTCACCTATGAGTGAGAACATGCAGTATTTGGCTTTCTGTTCTTGAGATAGTTTGCTGAGAATGATGGTTTCCAGTTGTATCCATGTCCCTATAAAGGACAAGAACTCATCCTTTTTTATGGCTGCATAGTATTCCATGGTGTATATGTGCCACATTTTCTTAATCCAGTCTGTCACTGATGGACATTTGGGTTGATTCCAAGTCTTTGCTATTGTGAATAGTGCCGCAATAAACATACGTGTGCATGTGTCTTTATAGCAGCATGATTTATAATCCTTTGGGTATATCCCCAGTAATGGGATGGCTGGGTCATATGGTATTTCTAGTTCTAGATCCTTGAGGAATTGCCACAGTTTTCCACAATGGTTGAACTAGTTTACAGTCCCACCAACAGTGTAAAAGTGTTCCTACTTCTCCACATCCTCTCCAGCACCTGCTGTTTCCTGATTTTTGAATGATTGCCATTCTAACTGGTGTGAGATGGTATCTCATTGTGGTTTTGATTTGCATTTCTCTGATGGCCAGTGATGATGAGCATTTTTTCATGTGTCTGTTGGCTGTATGAATGTCTTCTTTTGAGAAGTGTCTGTTCATATCCTTTGCCCACTTTTTGATGGGGATGTTTGTTTTTTTCTTGTAAATTTGAGTTCTGGATATTAGCCCTTTGTCAGATGAGTAGATTGCAAAAATTTTCTCCCATTCTGTAGGTTGCCTGTTCACTCTGATGGCAGTTTCTTTTGCTGTGCAGAAGCTCTTTAGTTTAATTAGATCCCATTTGTCAATTTTGGCTTTTGCTGCCGTTGCTTTTGGTGTTTTAGACATGAAGTCCTTGCCCATGCCTATGTCCTGAATGGTACTACCTAGCTTTTCTTCTAGGGTTTTTATGGTATTAGGTCTAACATTTAAGTCTCTAATCCATCTTGAATTAATCTTCGTATAAGGAGTAAGGAAAGGATCCAGTTTCAGCTTTCTCCTTATGGCTAGCCAATTTTCCCAGCACCATTTATTAAATAGGGAATCCTTTCCCCATTTCTTGTTTTTGTCAGGTTTGTCAAAGATCAGATGGCTGTAGATGTGTAGTATTATTTCTGAGGGCTCTGTTCTGTTCCATTGGTCTATATCTCTGTTTTGGTACCAGTACCATGCTGTTTTGGTTACTGTAACCTTGTAGTATAGTTTGAAGTCAGGTGGCGTGATGCCTCCAGCTTTGTTCTTTTGGCTTAGGATTGTCTTGGCAATGCGGGGTCTTTTTTGGTTCCATATGAACTTTGAAGCAGTTTTTACCAATTCTGTGAAGAAAGTCATTGGTACCTTAATGGGGACGACATTGAATCTATAAATTACCTATGGCCATTTTCACAATGTTGATTCTTCCTATCCATGAACATGGTATGTTCTTCCATTTGTTTGTGTCCTCTTTTATTTCACTGAGCAGTGGTTTATAGTTCTCCTTGAAGAAGTCCTTTATATCCCTTGTAAGTTGGATTCCTAGGTATTTTACTCTCTTTGAAGCTATTGTGAATGGGAGTTCATTCATGATTTGGCTCTCTGTTTGTCTGTTACTGGTGTAAGAATGCTTGTGATTCTTGCACTTTTGTATTGTATCCTGAGACTTTGCTGAAGTTGCTTATCAGCTTAAGGAGATTTTGGGCTGAGATGATGGGGTTTTCTAAATATACAGTCATGTCATCTGCAAACAGGGACAATTTGACTTCTTCTTTTCCTAACTGAATACCCTTTATTTCTTTCTCTTGCCTGACTGCCCTAGCCAGAACTTCTAACACTGTGTTGAATAGGAGTGGTGAGAGAGGGCATCCCTGTCTTGTGCCAGTTTTCAAAGGAGATGCTTCCAGTTTTTGCCCATTCAGTATGATATTGGCTGTGGGTTTGTCATAAATAGCTCTTATTATTTTGAGATATGTTCCATCAATACCGAATTTATTGAGAGTTTTTAACATGAAGGGCTGTTAAATTTTGTCAAAGGCCTTTTCTGCATCTATTGAGATAATTGTGTGGTTTTTGTCTTTGGTTCTGTTTATATGCTAGATTACGTTTATTGATTTGCATATGTTGAACTGGCCTTGCATCCCAGGGATGAAGCCCACTTGATCATGGTGGATAAGCTTTTTGATGCGCTGCTGGATTAGGTTTGCCAGTATTTTATTGAGGATTTTTGCATTGATGTTCATCAGGGATATTGGTCTAAAATTCTCTTTTTCTGTTGTATCTCTGCCAGGCTTTGGTATCAGGATGATGTTGGCCTCATAAAATGAGATAGGGAGGATTCCCTCTTTTTCTATTGATTGGAATAGTTTCAGAAGGAATGGTACCAACTCCTCCTTGTACCTCTGGTAGAACTCAGCTGTGAATCCATCTGGTCCTGGACTTTTTTTGGTTAGTAGGCTATTAATTATTGCCCCAATTTCAGAGCCTATTATTGGTCTATTCAGAGATTCAACTTCTTCCTGGTTTAGTCTTGGGAGAGTGTACGTGTCCAGGAAATTTTCCATTTCTTCTAGGTTTTCTAGTTTATTTGCATGGAGGTGTTTATAGTATTCTCTGATGGTAGTTTGTATTTCTGTGGGGTCGGTGGTGATATCCCCTTTATCATTTTTAATTGCGTCTATTTGATTCTTCTCTCTTTTCTTCTTTATTAGTCTTGCTAGCGGTCTGTCAATTTTGTTGATCTTTTCAAAAAGCCAGCTCCTGGATTCATTGATTTTTTGGAGGGTTTTTTGTGCCTCTATCTCCTTCAGTTCTGCTCTGATCTTAGTTTTTTCTTGCCTTCTGCTAGCTTTTGAATGTGTTTGCTCTTGCCTCTCTATTTCTTTTAATTGTGATGTTAGGGTGTCAATTTTAGATCTTTCCAGCTTTCTCTTGTGGGCATTTAGTGGTATAAATTTCCTTCTACACATTGCTTTAAATGTGTCCCAGAGATTCTGGTATGTTGTATCTTTGTTCTCATTGGTTTCAAAGAATATCTTTATTTCTGCCTTCATTTCGTTATGTACCCAGTAGTCATTCAGGAGCAGGTTGTTCAGTTTCTATGTAGTTGAGTGGTTTTGATTGAGTTTCTTAGTCCTGAATTCTAGTTTAATTGTACTGTGGTCTGACAGACAGTGTGTTATAATTTCTGTTCTTTTAAGTTTGCTGAAGAGTGCTTTACTTCCAACTATGTGGTCAACTCTGGAATAAGTGTGATGTGGTGCTGAGAAGAATGTATATTCTGCTGCTTTGGGGTGGAGAGTTCTGTAGATGTCTATTAGGTCTGCTTGGTGCAGAGTTGAGTTCAATTCTTGGATATCCTTTTTAACTTTCTGTCTCAATCTGTCTAATGTTGACAGTGGGGTGTTAAAGTTTCCCATTATTATTGTATAGGCATCTAAGTCTCTTTGTACATCTCTAAGGACATGCTTTATGAATGTGGGTGCTCCTGTATTGGGTGCATATATATTTTGCATAGTTAGCTCTTCCTGATGAATTGATCCCTTTACCATTATGTAATGGTCTTCTTTGTCTCTTTTGATCTTTGATGATTTAAAATCTGTTTTATCAGAGACTAGGATTGCAACCCCTGCTTTTTTTGTGTTTTCCATTTGCTTGGTAGGTCTTCCTCCATCCCTTTATTTTGAGCCTATGTGTGTCTCTGCATGTGAGATGGGTCTGCTGAATACAGCAAACTGATGGGTCTTGACTCTCTATCCAATTTGCCAGTCTGTGTCTTTTAATTGGATCGTTTAGTCCATTTACATTTAAGATTAATATTGTTATGTGTGAACTTGATCCCATAATTATGATATTAGCTGGTTATTTTGCTCACTAGTTGATGCAGTTTCTTCTTAGAATCGATGGTCTTTACATTTTGGCATGTTTTTGTAATGGCTGGTACCTGTTGTTCCTTTCCATGTTTAGTGCTTCCTTCAGGATCTCTTGTAGGGCAGGCCTGGTGGTGACAAAATCTCTAAGCATTTGCTTGTCTGTAAAGGATTTCATTTCTCCTTCACTTATGAAACTTAGTTTGGCTGGATATGAAATTCTGGATTGAAAATTCTTTTCTTTAAGAATGTGAATATTGGCCCCCACTCTCTTCTGTCTTGGAGAGTTTCTGCCAAGAGATCTGCTGTTAGTCTGATGGGCTTCCCTTTGTGTGTAACCCAATCTTTCTCTCTGGCTACCCTTAACATTTTTTCCTTCATTTCAACTTTGGTGAATCTCACAATTATGTGTCTTGGAGTTGCTCCTCTTGAGGAGGATCTTTGTGGTGTTCTCTGTATTTCCTGAATTTGAATGTTGGCCTGCCTTACTAGGTTGGGGAAGTTCTCCTGGATGATATCCTGCAGAGTGTTTTCCAACTTGGTTCCATTTTCTCCGTCACTTTCAGGCACACCAATCAGACGTAGATTTGGTCTTTTCACATAATCCCATATTTCTTGGAGGCTTTGTTCATTTCTTTTTACTCTTTTTTTCTCTACACTTCTCTTCTCGCTTCATTTCATTCATTTGATCTTCAATCGTTGATACTCTTTCTTCCAGTTGATTGAGTCGGTTACCGAAGCTTGTGCATTTGTCTCGTAGTTCTCCTGTTATGGTTTTCATCTCTATCAGTTATTTTAAGGACTTCTCTATATTGGTTATTCTAGTTAGCCATTCATCAAATCTTTTTTCAAGGTTTTTAGTTTCTTTGTGCTGGTTACATATTTCCTCCTTTACCTCTGAGAAGTTTGATCAACTGAAGACTTCTTCTGTCAACTTGTCAAAGTCATTCTCCATCCAGCTTTGTTCTGTTGCTGGTGATGAGCTGCATTCCTTTAGAGTGGGAGATGCGCTCTGATTTTTTGAATTTCCAGCTTTTCTGCCCTGCTTTTTCCCCATCTTTGTGGTTTTATCTGCCTTTGGGCTTTGATGATGTTGATGTACTGATGGAATTTTGTTGTGGGTGTCCTTTCTGTTTGTTAGTTTCCCTTCTAACAGTCAGGACCCTCAGCTGCAGGTCTGTTGGAGTTTGCTTGAGGTCCACTCCAGACCCTGTTTGCCTGGGTATCAGCAGCAGAGGCTGCAGAAGATAGACTATTGCTGAACAGCTAGTGTTGCTGTCTGATTCTTGCTGTGGAAGCTTCGTCTCAGGGGTGTACCCAGCCGTGTGAGGTGTGAGGTGTCGGTCTGCACCTAGTGGGGGATGTCTCCCAGTTAGGCTGCTCAGGGTTCAGGGACCCACTTGAGCAGGCAGTCTGTCCGTTCTCAGATCTCAACCTCTGTGCTGGGAGATCCACTGCTCTCTTCAATGCTGTCAGACAGGGACATTTACCTCTGCCGAGGTTTCTGCTGCCTTTTGTTTAGCTATGCCCTGTCCCCAGAGGTGGAGCCTACAGAGGCAGGCAGGCCTCCTTGAGCTGTGGTGGGCTCCACCCAATTCGAGCTTCCTGACGGCTTTGTTTACCTACTTAAGCTTCAGCAATGGCAGGCACCACTCCCCCAGCCTCGCTGCTGCCTTGCAGTTAGATCTCAGACTGCTGTGCTAGCAATGAGGGAGGCTCCATGAGCGTGGGACCCTCCGGGTCAGGTGTGGGACATAATCTCCTGGTGTGCCATTTGCTAAGACCCTTGGTAAAGCGCAGTATTAGGGTGGGAGTTACCCGATTTTCCAGGTGTTGTGTGTCTCAATGTCCTTTGGCTAGGAAAAGGAATTCCCTTCCCCCTTGTGCTTCCCAGGTGAGGTGATGTCTCACCCTGCTTCAGCTTTCACTGGTCGGGCTGCACCCCTAGACCAGCACCAGCTGTCCGATAAGCCCCAGTGAGATGCACCTGGTACCTCAGTTGAAAATGCAGAAATCACCTATCTTCTGTGTTGCTCATGCTGGGAGCTGGAGGCTGAAGCTGCTCCTATTCGGCCTTCTTGGGCGTGCCCCGCCGAGGTTATTGTTTAACCACAAATGAGGTGAATGCACACCGTGAATCCTAGGATACAGAGCAAGGTTAAAATGTATTTAAATAATCAGCATTTTGCTTTGTAGGAAGAGGGAAAACATCACCTTTGAGGCAATTAAAATAAAATTAATAGCCCCCTTGATAGAAATTTGTCCAGCAGGATCAAACTGACTTAGAGATGATGAATCTAAAACCAGGAAATCTCTTCTATGATATTAGAGGGTGTGAAATGTTTGGAAGCAATACCATTCCCTTAATTCCTTAATCAAGTATGTCATCTGTGCAAAAGAATTCGAATTCTGAAAAGTGTGAACTTGTGAGTCTGCTGGATTTTCAGGGAGTGGGGTAGAGTAGAAACCCTTAAAGGGATAGGTTCTGTCAGAAACAGGGTTTGACTTTTAGGACAAATGCAAACAAGAAGGGCTCCACCTCTGCTCCTTACAGGGCGAGCTTTTCTTTGCAACCACATCTATAGCAACACATTCTGGCTGGCCATTGTACAAAGAAATGAAAATTTGTCATAATTTTCATAGGAAGAAAGGCAAAAGTGAATGAAATTATTTCAGTCATGAGAGAGAGTATAGGAGATTAAAAGGATATTAAAATAACCATAAAAAAGCAGTACACATTTATAAGAAATATAAATTACAATAAAAGCAAAAGGTTAGGAGCTTAAAAACAACAATTAAATAAAATGGATGAAATTCAGAAGAAAATGTAAAAGTCTATACACCAGCAAAATTAAAGGTTACAAATATAAAAGTAAATGAGATGAAAGATTAAGATAAAAGGATGAAGCCGTAAAAGTAAAAAGTGAGCAAAAATCTAGACATAGACAGGATTTTAGGGTTAAGAACTAAAATTTAAAATTAAAACTGTAAAAGTAAAAATAAATAAGTCACAAGAATAATAAGATTGGAAAAATAACATGTTTAAATATTTATGATAGACATTTAAAAATAATAATGACATTGGTGTGGCAGGAACCAGCTAGAAGAAATAAAAAAAATGTCTTGGGGTAGCGCCAGCTTCCCCTGGTTAGTCAAATCCTCTAAAGTAGGAAACTAAAAGGGAAAGATGGTGTCTTACAGCAGATTCACCTTCTACACAGAAACTAGCACTATGGAAAACCAGTAGAGTTGTTGGCGCTTGCCTGGAATGAGAGGAGGCGTGACTTCTTAACATCAACAGCTAGGGTCTCAGGGTTGCCCAAGCCTGCCCTTGGGCAACTTTCCAGTAAAAGCACTGAGCACTGGCTGTGCACAGTGGCTCATGCCTGTAATCCCAGCACTTTGGGAGGGTGATGTGGGCAGATGACTTCAGACCAGGAGTTCAAGACCAGCCTCGCCAACATGGCAAAACCCTGTCTCTACTAAAAATTTTTTAAAAACTACAAAAAAATACAAACAAACTGGACATGGTGGTGCATGCCTCTAGTCCCAACTGCTTGAGAGGCTGAGGCACGCGAATTCCTTGAATATGGGAGGTGGAGGTTGCAATGAGCCAAGATTGTGCCATTGCACTCCAGCCTGGATGACAGAGCGCTGAGCACTTACTATGTTCCGGAGAGTGGCCTGGGTGCTTTCACATTTGAAATTTCATGTAGTAATATTCCTAATAATTAGCTTTTGGAAACCAATTATGCATGTGTTGGATTTTTCTGTCTGTCTTCCAGTAGGCACTGACATCTCCATGGTTTAGGGAAATACAATTGTTTAAAGTCACACAGCAGCTGAGAATTAACCCACATCCAGTCTTTGTTCTACAACTTTGTTCATCTGAAAGCCTTTACTGTCTAATTTTCGACTGCCAGACTGAGGAACTACCCCTTTCTATTAATTTTAAGTGGTGACTATTGACTCCCAGCTGATAGGGATGAAGCAATTGACTTATTTCTAATTCCATCATCTTTTGCCCTTCTCCTCTCATTTTTCACATTGTCAAAGTGTGTGCTATTTACATTGCATTATATCACTTTTACCTCCATGCTTGCTTTTTATTTTAGGTCTACAGTTAAATATATTGAATGCTTTGACAGTCTTTTTGCCAGATTTTCCTCAATTACCTTTTGTTTGACTAGAATTCATTTTCTGTTAGTTTCCTCAAGGATGGCCCATGAGAACAATATTTCCAGAGTAATTGCATATATTAAACTATTTGTTAGCCATTAGGCTTGAAGGACAGCTTAGCTGGATACCGAATCTTTATCGCCAATTTATTTTCCTTGAATATCTGATAAGAATTTTACTTCACTATGTTGGTGTTAAATGATGCCATGGGAAAGTCCGATGTCAGCCTGATTTTCTTCCTTTTATAAGTGATTTGATCTTTTTGTTTGGCTGCTCAAAGAATCCTTTAACATCTAACAATTTTATTAGGATATGTCTCAGTTTGGACCATTTGATATCAGTTTTCCCTAGTACATGATTTGCCCTTTCAGTATGTAAATTCAAGTCTTTTACTTCAGGAAAGTGTTTTTGAATTATACATTAAGCATTTATTCTGTTTCATAGTTTTGGTTTTAGTCTTTGGAGACAACAGTTATGCATGTGCTTGATTTTCTGCCTATCTTCTTTCATTCTAATTTTCTCCCTGATTCTTTTTATCTCCTTCTCTATTTCTGTTTCATTTGATCACTTTTCGCTTTCCTATCTTTTGTATCATTTACAGGCATCTTGTGTGTATCGTCTATAGTGTCTTTTCTTTCTTGTGTTCCTTTTCATACATTCTTTATTTCTGAAAAAATTGATCTATTTTATTCCTGAATTTTGCCAGTTTTCATCTCACTTCCCTGAATTCTTGTATTTCTGAATTTTTTGTCATTTTGTCATTGCATGTAACAAATTTTTAAACTTTATGATGGAGTATTTGGTTATGATGTTTTTCAATCTTGAGTGTTCTTCATTAGCACAAGAGTTTTCTAGTCTGTGTAGTTGAATAGATCCTATGCCTATGAATATTTGTTAGTCAATTGTATTAGGTGGATTTCTGGATCAACCATCTGCAGGAAGTTATTTTGTGCATATATTGGGGAGGGTTGTGAGATGAGTTGGGGGAAGAGGATATGGAAAATCTCTGGGCTTTGCAAGTCGGTACTTCCTCCTCTGTTACTTAAGTAATGAGCCATTTCCTTCAAATATGGCACCCAGTGTAACCATACCTGCTGTCTCTGTGCATCTAACCTGGCTCAGAAGGGCTTCTGATTTTCTCTGTTTGTTTCTTTATTGGATGCCACCACAAATAGGAGCAGCCCTTGCCTTCAAATGTCTATTTGTGCTTTCTGAGGTATGCCATTCCTGGATCTGTTGGGGCACTTTTGACAACTTCTCTCTGTTGCTTCTTACCCTACTCACAGATGTCCCACTTTGGGTGGTTATTCTCTGCTTCTGGGAATGCATTTTTTGTTGATAATTTCTGAGGTCTGCTAGTTAGACCCTTGTTCTCTTGACTTCTCTCATGTCTGCCTCTTATGATGCTCTTCGAGTCCCACCTGCTTTGGGCATTACTTAAATGTAACTTGGAGTTTGTGGGTTTTCTCTGTTTCCTAGTTCCATGTAAAATGATATTTGTGTTTTTCCTTTTTCTTTTATTCATTTTCCTTGTTGCTCTACATGGTTTCCAAAGGGAAAAGTCCCAAATAGAAGCAAACTATCTGGTATTTAAAAGATTTCCCCAGTGATTTTAATGTCCAGAGGGTAGAATAACTATTAAAAAAATATATATATATATATATATACACATAACGTTTAGTGTAATGGTTATTCCTGGATGCAGGAGGTTGTGGAAGGCAGGAAAATGCAGTAGAGGAAAGAGAGCTTCAATGGTATTGGTGATAATTTATTTCTTAAATTGTGTAGTAAGTTTATGGGTGTTTATGTTATTTACCATATAATTATGTGTGGTTAAAATATTTCATAGCATTCACAGAGAAAACTATATTTTAATGACTCAAAATATAATTAATGTTAATTTGACTTGCCGATAATACTATTGTAATAGATTATATTTAAGGATAACAAAAAAAAGCAGCTCCATGTGGGGACCTGAGGAACCAACCTCGTTATTCCCCTCAGCCCAGACAGATAAAATGAACTTCAGAAAGTCTACCAGGATGTGAGTGTTCTTTTTTTAAAAACAAGCAAACAAAAACCTGTTATGGTGTCTATAGCTGGACTTTAAAACAAAAGGAACTTTTTGGACAGTAGCATTCCTAGGCTCAGCATGAAAGCCTCTCCTTCCTTCCTCAGGCTTTTATTTTTTTTTTAAATTGACGAATGAGATGTACTAAACATAAGTGGTTGTAAACAGGGAGGCAAGGCAGATGCCTCCACTCTCCTACCTCCCTAGGAAGCCCTGATTTGGTGGCTTCTGAGCTGAATTTGTGGCCAGGGTTCCTGTGCTGGGTTTGCTAACCTCAAGACCCTGTTGACTTTCACTGGGCCAGCATCCATGGATGTTACTGTGAGAGGAGGGACTGGGATGTTTTGTTTACCTGCCTTTGGCAGGAAGCAGAGGGTGCCTGAAGCCAAGAGGCTTTCCTTTCCACCAGGCGCTAAAGGTGGCTCACAGGGATGGGAAATCTGAATCCAGAGGATAGACAGTGACATGTGCTGGTCCAAACCAGAAATCCAAGCATGACTGCTGAATAGTAGGACATGTGATTACTGTGGGGTGTTTCCTACCAATTCTTAGACATTTATCATCATTTCCAAAAAGTTTTTCCAAAATCTCAAACTTGCCATTCTTTCAAAAACATGTTTTAAAAAGGAATAGTTTGTGTGTGTGTGTGTTTTTTTCATTTATAGCAAAACTCCAGGGACATTTCCTTGTCAGACAAGGCTCTATTGCTCTACAAATAGAGTTCATTATTTTGTCAAAGTGAATTAAAATAGAATGTCACTTACTGAATGTCATATTTCTGGATGTGACATTGTATATAAAAGGCCCCCTTTAAAAAAAAAAAAAAAAAAGAGAAAATCTGAAAGCCTTGGTTGGAAACCCACTTAAGAAAAAGAAATATAGGCATTAAAAAAATCCCATTTGGGTTTCATAAAATTCCTTTCAAATGTGACAGTCTGGTAGAAATCAAGTAGTTTTCAGTTCCCAAAATACAATCTTGATAAAAAATTTATAAAGCTATTTGGAGGAAAGATACTACATAAATTGAGAATAAATCTTACGGGTCCCTTAGAGAAAAGCTGGGAAATTTCCACAACTAAGTGGTAAACAGTATTTGCTTCCTGCAAATAAATACCCTTTTTACTGTTTGGAGTGAATCTCTTTCTATATTCCAGCAATTTATGCCTATGGCAGCTAAGGATGGCCAGAGACGCTGGAGGGTGACAGTTACCAGGACTAGACGCTAACCTGAGGGAGAGTTGGGTGGTCCCCTGCAGGCCACATTTAAATACTCCAGGGTCCATAACTTCTGCACCTCAGATTAGTTCCTGAAAAACTGGAAACCATCACCTCCATCTTTTGGTGGCAGGTAGAAATAGCCAGATAAATTGAAGAATGTTTTGTCTTCTTTTTTGCCAGATAAATTCTTCCCAGAGTACTTATGACTATCTGAGAAAAGAATGAATGAGAAATTATGGAGCTATGGACTCATTCCCACATGGTTGAACTTACTGCTTTCCCCGGTCCTTACCATGCACCTACCTCCTTTATTTGATGAATTCTTATTCAAGTGTTTCTTCTGTCAAGATTCTCCCTCACATCTATGCAGGGATAATCAACTCTGGGCCCCCAAAATACATTGTATAGATCTCTACTGTGGAACCTAAAACACTGAAATGCGCTTAGGATATAAGTGGTTCTCTAATCCATTAGACTGTGAGTTCCTTAAGAGTAGAATTTTGTTTCATTCAATTCCATATTCCTAACATTTAGCACATAGTAGGTACAGGAAAATGGTTAGTTAGATGGTTAATAAATAGTTAGTTAGATGGATAGCTGAATGGATGACAGGGTAAATTAAAAAACAAATGCATGAATAAATGAGCGAATAAAAACACAAGTGAATACATGAATTCAAAAGTGGAGAAATAAATATACATGAACAAATGGACCAATGAATAAACCACATGTCTATTCCCCACAGATATATATATATGCACACATATATATTAATACATCCTTCACAACATGTTATTCATTTTAAAGTAATTTCCCCTACATTAAAATTCATTTTTAATATCCTTGGGAAAGGTGCCAGTAAATTCTGAGGTGATTCACAGAGTAGCCTTGTCCACTGGTGGGGGGCAATGTTACCTCTTGGGGGTTGACCATGATGGGTTTATTGCTGAAGTCCCCCCTAATTCAAGGACCTGCTTCCCATTTCAGCCCTGAGCAACTCCTTAGCTCATTGGATTGGAGCCTCTTAAGACAACTATTGAATTCCAACAAGATGGTTCAGAATATGCCCATGGTCATTTGTATATGCACTTAGTCCCTGACATCTGCCTTCCCACAAGGAGAATGAGTTGAGAGGTCCAAGGCCCAAAGATTACTGAAACTTCAGCTTCAGTGAGGCCTAAATTTATATCCCAGAGCATTGTGATTCAGGGAAGTGCACAGGGCACACAGAGTACAGCAGGTCTTGCTCCAAATCCTCGCTCTGCCCCTCCTGTGCTTCATGACTAGCGTAACCTCCATGAGCCTCAGTTTGCTCAGTTGCTGAGTGAGGATAATAATACCTATGAAGAAGGCATCTGTGATAGGTGCTTAATAAAGGCCAGTTTCTTTCCTGCCCAATTTAAAAAAAAATTAAAAATGGTAGTAGTTGAAGGAGAGAAGCTTCTCTTTAACGTGAGGCCCTTGGCTTTGACCACCAAAGATGAGGCTCCACAAGGGCACTGATTCCACTTGAATGGAATGTTGGCAACGTTGAATCCCACCAACAGCCCCATTGTTTCTCCAGCAGTGATTCTGGGGTTCCTGCCTCATCTCCCAAGGTAGCCTGTGGCTACCAACAGCTGCAAGGAACTGCCCTGCTGAGCAATTAATAAGCAATGAAGAGTGTCACCTGGATAAATATTAAAAACAAGGAGATGAGACCCCTTGGCTCCCATTTCAGTATAAAGCCTGTTCTGCCTTCTTTGTCTCCCAAAGGTCAAGATAGTGCTTTAGAAAGTGAGAATTTAGTAAGAATGCTGTGTCCTCGGCACTGCTCACCTGTGTCCAGCAGAGGTGACTGGAAATGAGGCTCCCAGGGCACTGTTTCTGCAGAGAAAATCCAGCCATCAAACGTATGTTGGCCTAAAGAAGCATTTCAATCCTGGGGATCCTTTTTCAGAACAAGGTTGTCAAAGCCAGGAAGGATTACTAAGCAGCAGGGTGTCCCCATGAGAGCAAAAGGGCTCAGGAGTCATTCAGATCTGGATCCAAGCTGAGCAGATGTGGACAGATCACACTAGCCAGGCTAGCATGAGGTGCTGACCCTGAGAAGAGAGTGCCTCCTTAAATTTGGCACCCTAAATGTCTCACTTGCTTAACCCTGGTCCTGGGTCATAGAATCTTAGCTTCCTCGTCTATAATGTGGGAAGATAATAATACCTAATAATAGTTAAGGTTATTAACATTATTATGTTCGCTTTACCCAAATTAACTGATTTAGTCCTCATGAGGCTATGAGGTAGGTACAATGATTATCTCCTGTCTAAAAATGGCCAAAGTGAGGAGCTGTGCTATTCAATAGTAACTTGCTAATATTCCCACATCTAGTAGCTGGCAGGCTGAGATTTGAACCATGGGAGACTGAACCCTGCATCCAGCCTAATTACCACCATGCTACACCAGCCACAGTGCAGGGTCTGTGTGGGAAGAACAACGTGGGTGATATAGACGAGAAAACAGTGCAGGGGAGAGATGCTTTACTAATAAACTGAGGTGGTGCTCAGTCACCCACATAACGTGTAACTGGGAAGGTCCAAGGTGACTTCGACCCCAAAGACCCAGCATGGGCAGGAACAGCCCTGGCACACTCTACTCCAGCAGATTCTGGTACTGGGTTTTCCTGGAGCCTACTCCAGACCCAGGTTCTGGGCGATTGACTTCTCTTCCAGGGCCTCCATCCTGACATCATTAATCCAGGCCCTGTGTGCCTGTCATAAGGTTCATTCACATGCATATTAGATAATACCTGTTAGTGATGCCCATTAATTAAACAGAGCAAGTTGTTTATAATTAACTTGAGAAATTTATGGCTTCAGAAAACAATTACAGGAGCTGATATAAACACATTAAGTAGCTATAGCAATGCCAAGTTTAATTGCTTTCAAGAAGAATCATTGATATTAATGCCACAGCCATCACTAGCCATGTTTGACAGCAGCTTGTAAATTCTTCAGTCCTATGAGCCAACAACACCCCAGGTTATTTGGAATGGGAAACATCAATCCTGGGAAACTGTTCATGATACAGTGCTAAGTGAAAAAAGTAGGCTTGAAAACTGTATATAGTGCTTTTCCAATTTAGTGAAAAATATTTTTTTGTATATGTATTTCCTCCTACTCTGACATAGATACATATTTTTATGAATATGTATAAGTATAAATATGTTTCCTTTTAGTGTGAGAAACACAAAAAATGAAAAAAATTACATATGAAGTACATATAAAAATACATAAATAAGTGATAGTGGGTTTTTCTCACGTGATGGAATTACTTACTATTTTAATATTTTCTTTATGACTTTTTACATTTTCCAAAAATTTTATAGGAAGAATTTATTATTTTATACCAACAAAAAAGTGAAGCGTTAAAGGATAGAAAAAGAAAAGGAAAAAAAGGGTAGACTTTTCTTTTCCAAGTAAATTACTTTTTGAAAGGTAAGCAGACCCTTCTGTAATAATTGTGTGTGCTACTTGGTTGGCATTTCAAGATTCTTTTTATTTTTGTAAAATAAAATTTTGGCGATAACAAAATAAACTCACCATTTTCACAAACATGATTCTCATTGTGGGGCTATTCCTGCCTTTGTTGTACAATTAGGGAAGAAATGCAGCACCCTTCAACTTTTAAAAATATCAGCTCATGAAAATACTGCAAGAGGCTGTTGGCAGAACTCCCACACTGCGGGTGCCTGCATGTTCAGGATAAAACACACCAGCCAGTCATTCTGGACAAGGACGAATTCTCAAAGGACTCATTGAATAAACCTCCTGTTGACAAGCCTATATACTTAGAAGAGGGGTGAGAACCCATCCTTGCCAAATGATTCATCTTCCCAAAATGTCACAAGTGAAGAAAAGGGACATTTAGCTAAAAACTGTGAATGCCCTTTCAGAAAATGCACTCCCAGAATGTCAGAGGTATCTGACCCAACCTGCTCCTTCCCCAGCCAAGAGGAAGTGCTGAGATTCCATGGGGTCACTTGCTAGCCAGAGATAGTGCTCATTCTGAACATAGATAGGCTCTCCTTTTTGTTAACATTTAATGAACACCACTGACTCTGTGTCAGATAGTGGCCTCTTAGACTCTTCTTAATAAAGATTTTTAAGCCCATGGTGTGGTGGTCCTTAAAGCATAGTCACTAGAATACTCATTTTGTTAGGTGCTCCTTGAAAATTCTTTCATCCATTAAGTTTGGGAAACACTGGTTGTTCTTCCCCCTCTTGGAGATTCCTAATGGTATCAGCTTATCAAAGTCTTGGAGGAGTCCCACAGTAAGGGAACTTGCTTATCTCTGTTTAATGCAGTGTTTCCCAGACTCATTTGAGCACTGAATGCTTTTGGTTCTGTAACATTTCTCAACATGTTAAGCTAGTGTTCCTCAAAAGACAGTTTGGGAAAAGTCAACAATTCATTTAGTTTGAAGGTGCAGAACAACTAAATTTGGAGTCGTACCAGCTGGGCAAGTTATTTCATCCATGTGGCATGCTGCCAGGCACAGGGTAAACCCTGAACAAACATTGGTTTGATTAGTTGAATCAGAGGAGACAATTAAAACCCAAATCAGTGAAGTAACAAGCTCAATTGCAAGCTCACAATCCAGGCCCTGTTTTATTTTTATAACACATTCTAAGAGACATTCCAACACTAAAGTAAAAATGCTATCTGTAAATCTTTATTCATTTAACAGTGAGTTCACTCTCTTACTTGAATTAGAAACATAGAACTGTGGACCTGGATCATCCAATCTACCCCTCACTTTAGAGGTGAAACAGATGCTCACTTAAGCCATGTGATTTGTCTGAGGTCACAGGCTATTAAGGGGGTCCAGGATTTAAGTCTTGCAAGTCTAAGTTCGGGTGATTCTCAGGCTCTCACCTCCCACCCATGTTCTCATTACCGTCCACACTGCCACTCTGAGGTGACATAATGCAGTGAAACCAACAGGACATTCAAAATGAGGCAGATTTGGATTTAAACTCTAGCTCTTCAAACCAGCAGCAGAGTGACATTGGGCAAGTGGCCTAAATTCTTTGTGCCTCAGTTTCTCCATCTGTTAAATGGTAATCATAACTCACTTCACGAGCTATTGAGAAGATAGAATGAGATAATGCATAAAAAAGATCACTATTCTAAACTCGGTGTGGGAGAAATTTTATCCCCTTTTTTCATTACTATTTTGAAGAGCTCTTGATTCCTTTTTCTCTTCAGAATGAAAACCCAAGTTTTCTCTGTAGCTGTTTGTCACTCTGGAGTGGTCCTTTATATTTCAACAACAAGAACCTTTCAATATCAACAGAAGGAAACAGAATTAATAAGTGAATCGCCTGTTGATGAAAAATAATGTTGAATTCTAAGGGTGTGAGACTGAGAAAAAGAGAATGTGTGACTTATCACACCCTGGGCTCTGTTTTCCAATAGGGCTTGTAGATATAGAAACCAGGTCACCTCATACAGAGGGACCGAGAGCCATCTTTTGACTGTTACCTTGTCGTTTGCTTTCACCCAGTGGGACAGCCTTGCTAATGGGCCCTGACATGGACATGGGCAGGGCCACTGGTGCAGACAGCAGTGCATTTCCCTAGAAGAGTCATTAATTTAAGGCTGGCAGAGGGCTTGTGTCTCCTGAGAGCCAGGCGAGGCGTGGAGCATTTTGCAGACAGCTGGGCCATGAGCAGGCCTTACCAAGCTCTCTGGCTACAGCACAAGGAGCATTTATTTATCTGGCTCCTTTGAGACAGGCATCTTGCTTTTGACATGCAAAGAGACACCTTCCCCTCCATAGTCCCCTTGTCATCCCACCCTCTCCATGCCTTTACTCTAGGCCTCATCTCTCATTTGGTCCATTGTGCCAACCTCTTAACTGGCCTGCCACCTCCTATCTAGCCCCTTTCATGTTGATTCTCTGCAGCCAGAGTCATTTTTCCAACTGCTGACCTGCTGCCAATGGCTTCCTATGGTTTCTAGAAAAAAGTCCAGAGACCTTACTCTGACATTTGGGATTCTCCAAATCTGGCCAGTGTTCCTTTAGCCTTACTTGAAATTCCTCTCATATGTGCCTCCTTTCCTCCAATCATACTGAGCTCCTTGACATTTTTTTTTTTTTTCTATTTCATACCCTGTTATTTTAAGTCTCTAAGTCATTGCAGTGGCTATTTTTTTCTGAGTGGCATTTTCCCCTTCTTCTTCATATTCGATACTCAGTTCAAATGTCAGCTCTTTGATTTATTCTTCTTATGCTCCCTAAAATTAATCATCCTCTCCCTTGGATTGTCACACCAGTCTCTTCATACTCTTTATAAACAATTATAAAAATTTCCATTTCCCTCTCCAGATTATGAGCTCCTTTAGTGCTGGGCCTGTGTTTATTCATTTCAGCATTCCCTGTGCCCAGCTCAGTGTCCGGTACATAGTAACTGCTCAATAAATGAATGGATTAGTGGATGGATGGGTGGTTGGATGAGTAGATAAATGGATGGAAGAAAGGAGGAAAAGAAGGAATAAAGGAAGGAAGGAAGGGAAGGAAGGCGGGAGGGTGGGAAGAAGGGAGGGAGAAAGGATTAGTTAGTGACTATGTAGATATGGTAGAGAGAATGTACCCTACATAGATTTAAATGCTGGAGTACAGTTAAGGACAACAGTTTTGTCTGCAGTGGGGAGGTTACAGCTGATGTTGTGATAAAACAAAAGGAAGTTGAAATATAAAATAGAAAAGCAAGCTTGTTCTTCTCCCCTGGAGAGCTCTGGGCTTTGGAGAAATCATAGGAATCACAGAGGAAAAAGAGAAAAGGAAGTCAGTCTCCCCCTGCCAAGACTCAGGGGACAGAAAGTAAGGAAGGAATCAGGCTGGAAGAAAACCATTGCAGCAGAGAGAGTGAGTAAACGTCTAAATCACAGAAACGAATTGTGCATTTTGCTACCCAAGGCACAAATATTCTCCTTCGGCGCCGCTAAGTGCCCTGGAGAACTCCTTGTGTCTAAGCATCACTGAGAGAGAATTCTGTGATTTCCATAGAAGCAAGTTACACCTGTGGGCACAGGTAACATTGGTTGATTAATTTCTTTGTTAATATCTTTCTCAAACACTGAGTGTTTGCAAGTGGGAGCTCTGGGCTGAGTGGAAGGCCTTTCTCCTCCCATGAATGGAGCCTTGAGCTGAGAGAAGCAGCCCATCTTCCCGAAGAACCAAACACAACACTGTAACTGCACTTCATTCGTCCACGTGGAATGCTAGGTATTGAGGCACTGAGAGTGGAGATCTCACTCCAATTCTAAACAATTGAACAATAAAATGGGACTTGAGACAAGGAATTTATTTGCAAAGTGTTTCCTGGCTATTGAGAGAGGGACATGCTTGGGCTGGACAGATTTGGTAGCTAAAGGATTTAGGTATTTTGGATCTGTAATTAAAAGATTCAACACAAAATCCAATTTCCAGTCTTTCAGATCTGGGAGGAAAGGGATTTTGATAAGGACCCCTGGCCTCTTTATTGTAGAATTCATTAGTTCAACTAAACACTTATGAAACGTTAACTGTTTGCCAAGAATTGAGTAGGGCACTGGGAGCCCCTGCTCTCGGGGAGCCCTGTGGGAGAAGAGTGTGCCAACAGTCAGTGCCATGTCATATGGCCAGGGCTCTGATGAGGGTATGGGTGCCAGCACCTAGGGCTCACGGGGTGAGATGGGGGTGAAGTGCCTCATATTATGTGGGAAATCATTAAAGGCTTCACAAAGGAGGAAGGCTTAGGAGGAGGAGAGTTTACCAGAGGGACAAGAGGAAAAGGGTGTTCCAGGCAGATGGATTAGAGGCTGGGGGAAGATCAGCACAAAAAGACCAGTAGGGAGTGTGGAAGCAATCTGGATGTGAGATCCTGGGAGGAAGTGTGAACTGGAATGATGGCAGCAGGAGTGGAGAGAGGAGGACGGATTGGAAATACTTTTAGGAGATGGAATTGACTGGGCTGGATAATTGATGGAATGTGAGATATGGCCCAGGCAGAGTCAAGGATGGACTTATGTTTCCAACTTGCATGACACTTGCACAGTGATGGGAAACCAGAGTGGGGAGGATCAGACCTAGGGCAATGCAGAGAGTGTAGATTTGAGTGTGTGAGTTTGCTGAGTCTTGGAGGACCTCTGGGAGGAAGTAGCAGGATAAATGGATCTGGAGTTGAGGACAGGGCAGAATGGAGACACAGGCTTGGGAGTTATCCATGGGCAGATGACAGCCATTGGGAAATACGTCAGGCTCTGATGATGTCTTGTGAGGTCAGCAACCGCCAGTGGGGAGGTTATAAGGCCTGGAGCATGAAAGCCTTTGCTTCCGCTGGTCCATTTCTTGAACTGTGTGCCTGCCGCCGTTGCCACTGCTGTCACCCACCTGCCCTGCCTCTTGCTTCCCTGGCCCATCCCTATTCTGAGTGGCAACAGCATAGTCAGAGCCGAAAGATATAAAGATGGCAAACAGAGCTCAGGTGACCAGTGTCAGCATTGCAACAGCAATGCAAAGGAGCTCAGGCAGCCTGAAAAATGGGGCCACTGTGTCGCAGGCCTCCTGGGTGGAGGGGCTAGAAGTGGCCTGCTGTCAACTGCTGAGGGAGGTTTCTTCTGTCGGTGAGGAGTTCAGCATGGCAGGATTTCTGAACTGGGGAAAGAATGAGTCCTTCAACATGGGTCTGAGAGCCGCAGGTGGCTTTTCCCATGTATCGTTTCAAAACGCACTGTGGGTAAAGTGTGGCAGGAGAGAAGCTTCCTGCATCCTCTCTTCGTGGCTTTCGTTTCACTCTCCACAGGAAGACCCAGGCAGCGAGGGCTGGGGGATTCTGTGCTAGGAGTTGTGGAACCAGAAAAGGCTGGCAGTAGGGGAGTGGGGGACCCAAGGGACATTTGCACCAAATCCCGATGGCCCTGCCTCTGTAAGATTCAAGATGCTGCCGTCTTCTGGGTGTCCAAAGCCGAGATGGCAGGAGGGAGGCCTGGGCGTGTGAAGTGGAAGCCTGTGCCCTCATCCTTCATCCAACTTTCCCACAAGGGGGACCACTAAGGCCAGCCCTGGGAGGTGTGATTTCCAGCCCCTGCCTCCGTATGTGGAGCATAGATTCCTTAATGGAATTTCAGATGTGTGTTCATCAGTCTGAATCAGTTTTCTTTGTTTAAATTCAGACATATCGCCTACCACTTCTTGGAACAGATTGCTGCTTGAGAGGAAAAACTACTTCAGTTAGGGACAGACTTTGCTAAGATTTGTTGAATGTACCTGTCCTAAACCCCCCCACCCCCCCGCCCACACACACACACACAACTAGCTATGGATAACAACTCCTTTGGCATCTCCCACACAGGTAAGGCACACTGAGCCTAAGGGACATGCCTCTGGTCCCTGCTGGTGATTGTCAGAGCAGGCCACTGAATGCTCTTAACCACTGTGATGGTTAACACTGAGTGTCAACTGTATTGTTCCTTCAACTATTGAGGGTGTGCATGCCTTCACTCACCCCACCTTCTACTCATCCCACCACGAACCTTAAAGACACAGGCACCCACATATCCCACAGAGGATGCAATGGGCTAGAACTGTCTATTGGCCTAGCCAGGATGGGCTCTGGGGGCTGGACCAGGTGGAAGGCAGGATAGAGGGTGGTTGTATTAGTCAGGGTTCTGTAAAGGGACAAGACTAATAGATAGATGTATATATGAAGGGGAGTTTATTAAGGAGTATTGACTCACATGATCACAAGGTGAAGTCCCACAATAGGCCGTCTGCAAGCAGAGGAGGAAGGAAGCCAGTCCAAATCCCAAAACCTCAAAAGCCACAGGGAAGCCAAGAGTGCGGCCTTTTCTCTGTGGCTGAAGGCCTAAGAGCCCCTGGCAAACCACTGGTGTTAGTCTAAGAGTCCCAGAGCTGAAGAGCTTAGAGTCCAATGTTTGAGGGCAGGAAGAATCCAGCACAGGAGAAAGATGACTGCCAGAAGACTCAGCCAGTCTCGTCCTTCCACGTTTTTTTGCCTGCTTTATCTTAGCAGTGCTGGCAGCTGATTAGATTGTGCTCACCCAGATTGAGGGTGGGTCTGCCTCTCCCTGTCCCTTGACTCAAATGTTGATATCCTTTGGCAACACTCTCACAGGCATGCACATCCTCAATACTTGAAGGAACAATACAGTTGACACTCAGTGTTAACCATCACAGTGGTTAAGAGCATTCAGTGGCCTGCTCTGACAATCACCAGCAGGGACCAGAGGTGTGTCCCTTAGGCTCAGTGTGCCTTACCTTTCTGGGAGATGCCAAAAGAGTTGTTATCCATAGCTAGTTGTGTGTGTGTGTGAGTGTGTGTGTGTGTGTGTGTGTTTGTTTTGTTTCTTTTGGACAGGTACTTTCAACAAACGTGGGGTAAGGCAGGTGGATCTACTTCCTGTCTACACATACCCTCTTGCCTCCCTGCACCACACACACACAGTCAGAAGCTGTCACCATTGGGCTCCCTTAATAAGTCGGGCTCCAGAGTACAATACAAGTTAAAATCTAAGATCGAGGAGGGGCAGCTTGTATGGCTCTTACTGTGGGGTAGACACTATGCTGTGGTATTTTACACCTTATTTATCTTTCACAGAATTCTCTGCAGGGCAAGGCTTCAGAGAGGTGAAGCTACTTCCCTGGTGTCACTCAGCTAGTAAGTGGTGGAGCCAGGATTTAAACTGTTGACTTAAGTGAACAGTTCAAATCCTGGCTCCCACTGGTAGCCTCTTGCTGTCTCCCCATGCTGCCTCTAACAGAGCTCGTCCACAACTGTGCACCTTGTCTGTGTCTGACCTCCTGTGGTCTTGGCTCCAGCCACACTTGTGTTTATCTGGCTGACTTGCTTACAGCGCAAGCAAGATTTCTCATGTTCTCTCTTCCTTCTTGGATTCCTGTCACCCTTAGTTTTCAACTCAGTTCAGTATCCAGAGTGTTGTCCTCAGAATTTCCCCTTTAGCTAACTCCCTGTCCCGCACCGTTTCTGATGAACTGGTAATTTCCCTGACTCTGTCTTAGACATTATGTTCACTTTCCACTTTCCAGCTACCAGTTCTCCACTTAGTACAGGGTCATATTCACAACTGTCCTCTCCATCTCCAGCTGGAGGAAGCTGGTACTTACCCAGGGGTTGACTTGGCAAGTGTCTCAAGTCTGTGTCCTGTGCGGGTTTAGGAGATGAGTCAGCTGTCAATGGCTGTTTGTTTTTCCTTGTCTGAAGAGAAAACCCATGGGGTAACGGGATAGCCGCTGAGTCAGGGCCCCGGTGCTGGGTGAGTAAGTTCCCTTTGGACTGAACTAGCTCAACTGATATTAGAAATATCTGCTTATTCCCTTTTCTGGGCCCTTGGCAGTGCCTTTTCTATTTCCCCACATCTATTTCTGCATGTATTTTATTTCCCCATGTTTGTCTCTGACTTTGGACCAGAGACTTTGACACATCCTACTGTTATCCTTGTTGAGAGACTTCCAAATATGGCCCCGGCTGCTGCTGGTCCACAGTTTTGTCTCTTGGGCCATGGAAGGAACTAGCAGTAAGCTGATGATTGACAGTCTCCCTACATGTCTCCCCGTCCCTTTCTGCCCAGCCTGGTGCAGTGGCAGGATCAGGCTATGGGTGTGTTACAGATGCATTTGGTAACAGTCTCCTCTCACCCCTCACGCCTCCACACCATGGCTTCCCTCTGCAATATTGGCAACTCTCTGCCCAAGGGGGAAGCTGGAAGTACTGGGGAGCTGACACCCCTGGGAGCAGCCATCAGCCAGTGATGGATGGTCATTGGAGGATAAACACCCGGCTTTCTGTGCCTCTGGTGGGGCAGCCGTGGAGTGTGCTCCGCATTATCAGGTGTCCCCAGTGAGCGTCCCCTCAGTTTCTCATGAGCAGCTTGCTCGTTTGCTCACCCGGAGTTGACTCTCTTCTTGTCCCTGTCTTATTTCCTCACTCCCCTAGATGAACTTGTGTACCAACTACTTGTACTCAGATCCTTAGGGTCTGCTTCTTGTGGGGAGGGGAGCCCAACCTACAACAGGATCCTACATTCAATGTTCTTGATGGCTCCAGCTTCCATTCGGTGTCTTTTCAATGGGACCACAGTTCACAAACTGCCACGCTGGTTTCAGGAACGAGGGCACATGCCAAAACTCCAGTGAGCGTGGGAGTAAAAAAAAAATATTGTTTAACATAGGCATCTTTAATGGAAGCAAGTTATGGAGCTAATAATACTGATAGTTTCAATGGACCAAATTAAATTATGCTTGCCATCTTGTGTCTTAATTAAAGGGATAAAAGCTGTTTCACATTTTAATTAGCAAGTATGTCTTGAAAACACTGAAATTAATATGGGAGTCATCACCATAGGAGAGCAGCCTTCTGCCAAGATTCATAAGGCCAGAGAGAGCACAGAGAACGGAATGGGATTCTGGCAGGAATGAGAGCAGCCACTGCTGGAACTCAAAAACTTTGGTTTCTTGAATTTTCTGAAAGGATAAAAGCAGGAACCTGGTGGAAGGCATGCCATTTTCTTTTCTAGAGAGGTCCACTTTCTCCATGTGAACCTTCTTTAAGACACTTAAACATTGCATCTAGAAACTATGAGAGTATAGAGGATGGTGGGGACAGAGAAGGCGTGCTAATGACAACTCTGCCTTGCTTGGCCCATCTCCTGGGAGGTGAGTTCCTAGAGTTTCTGGAAGCCTTGTTGGCAGAGCCTGAAAACAAGGGGTTCTGCCTCGCGAGTGTCTCAAGTCCATGTCCTGTGCAGGTTTAGGAGAGGAACCAGTGCTGATGGCTGTTAGTTTTTTCTCTGTCTGAAGAGAAAAACGGTGTGGGAGCAAGGCTTGCATGCTGCTCCTGAGTGTTCAAGTCCTTCCACAGCTCTGTTGGCACACTTGTTTATTTTTTTAGTTTGACTTTTAAAAATTTCACAATTAACACATACTTGGGAAAAAAACAATTTGAAAACATATATGCAAAGATGAAAGAAACAAAACAAAAACGTAATCCCATCACCCAGATAACGTGTTGATTTCCTCTTTAGGTCTGGCCCTGACCCTGGCCCCGCCGCCCCTCCACCCGCATGTATCTGTATGTATTAGCAGATACATCTACTAATGTATCTGCAGATAATGTGGGGAGGGTGGGGTGGGGGGTGGGGTCTTGTGCTCACATTCTCCTGCAACTGCTGTTTCTAAATGCTTGCTCCAATCTCCATTTGTAATTCCCTCTCACATCTTCCCGTGGCTCCTGCTGGCTCTTCCAGCCTTTTCTGATTCACTCCATTTCAACCATGAACAAGCCCCGCCTCCTTCATTTCCCAGAGGCAAGTTAATACAAGTCTATTGTATAATGACCTGTATTAAAGGGTTTGGGTAAAACGGGATTTCAGCTGGGAAACGGAAGGTTAGACACTATTATTCCTGCCACTCTCTGCTAAGCCCAAGGTCCTGCTACCAGATTTCTTGGCCCTGCCCCCTCTCCCCAGACTCTCCTCCCATCTCCTCTCTTCTTAGTTGTCCCATGTTCCCCGGAACACCTTTCTCTTGGGTGCCCAAGGGATCGTGAGAGGCGTTTGAACCAGAGCAGCTCCATCTTGAATAGGGCCTGGGTAAAATAAGGCTTGAGACCTGCTTGGCTACACTTTCAAGAGGCTAAAGCATTCTAAGTCACAGGATGAGATAGAACGTTGGCACAAGGTACAGGTCATAAAGACCTTGCTGCTAAAACAGGCTCCAGTAAAAAAGCCGGCTAAAACCCACCAAAACCAACATGGCGACAAGAGTGACCTCTGGTCGTCTTCACTGCTACACTCCCAGCAGCACCATGACAGTTTACAAATGCCATGGCAATGTCAGGAAGTTACTTTGTATGGCTTAAAAAGGGGAAGAACTGATAATCCATTCCTAGTTTAGCTTATAATCAAGAAATAACCATAAAAATGGGCTCTGTCTATGGAGTAGCCATTCTTTCATTCCTTTACTTTCCTAATAAACTTGCTTTCACTTTACTGTGTGGATTTGCCTCATTCTTTCTTGTGCGAGATCCAGTGAACCTTCTCTTGGGGTCCGGATCAGGACCCCTTTTCAAATAACAGGACCACTCTAGAGATCCTACTACTTTGTTGTGCTAAGTAATTTAGTTTTCTTTTTGTCTCAATATCTCATATATAGACTAGCCCACGGCCTTCCCTATCATAGCCAAAAGGCCAGGGATTTTCTGAATCAAATAGACATCTACTATAGAGATGAATTTGCCATCCTTCTGGAAGGCAGAAGTAGTGGAGTTTTTATTTTATTTTGTTTTATTTTATTTCATTATTTTTTCCTTCCTATGAAATAAGAAAGCCTTTAGTGACTATTCTTTAAATTGGTGTGTGTGGTGGCATGAACAACCTCTGAACCATATTTTGGACTTAGTTCTTAGAAGTGAAAGTCTAGGTGAGGAAATATGACAAATTTCAAGGCAATCTGCTGAATGGCCGTACGGAAAGAAGGGCTCACCCTCCCTCCTGCAGCATGAAGTGAGAGCCTGTTTCCTCTTATCCTGACTAGCTTTGGATAATGTAATTTACAGGGGAAAAGAATTGTCCCGTTTGGCAGGTACAAGTCACGCCTACACTTTGATGTAATTTGGAAAGCTGTTTTGAGCTGAGTGTGGTTAGAGCCTGGGAAGGTGGAGCCCTCTATGGAAACCCCGGGCATCAACTTTTTCGCAACAAGCTTCCAGATGGAATCTTAAATTCTGCATGGCCATTTATCACAGTTTCCAAATGCCACTTTCCAATTTGCATCAGACCTTTTCTACATATTAATATGATTATATTACTAATGTGTATGTTTTTGCTGTTCTACCAGATTTGTGTTTGAAACACTAATGAGCCTAATAAAGGTGAGCCAGCTCCCTGGGGGAAAAGGATTCAGTTGCTTCTACTTGTGGTTCATGAGGATGTCCTGAGAGGGTCATGTGGAGTCAGAATAGACTCTGGCAGTCCACTCTTTGTCTTCTGCTGCCTGTGCTGCTAAATGTTGGCTCCAGCCCAATTCTTTTTTTTTTTTTTTTTTTCTTTGAGACGGAGTTTCACTGTTTTGCCCAGGCTGCAGTGCAGTGGCACGATCTCGGCTCACTGCAACCTCCACCTTCCTGTTTCAAGTGATTCTCCTGCCTCAGCCTCCCAAAGTAGCAGGGATTACAGGTGCCCACCACCACGCCCGGCTAATTTTTGTATTTTTAATAGAGACGGGGTTTCACCATATTGGCCAGGCTGGTTTCAAACTCCTGACCTCGTGATCTGCCCGCCTTAGCCTCCCAAAGTGCTGGGATTACAGGCATGCGCCACCGTTCTCAGCCCCAGCCCAATTCTTGACCTCTAACTTCTCTTGTTCTGGGCAACGCCTGCTAGTCCTTTTTCTTTTTCCCACTCAAAGACAATGGACTTAGGTTAGAGGGGTTCAGCCTGTTGCTCTGCTCAGGAGTTTTTATTTATTTATTTTATGTATTTATTTTTTTGAGATGGAGTCTTGTTCTGTCGCCCAGGCTGGAGTGCAGTGGTGCGATCTTGGCTCACTGCAAGCTCCGCTTCCCAGGTTCACGCCATTCTCCTGCCTCAGCCTCCCGAATAGCTGGGACTACAGGCGCCAGCCACCATGACTGGCTAATTTTTTTGTTTTTAGTAGAGATGGGGTTTCACTGTGTCAGCCAGGATGGTCTCAATCTCCTGACTTTGTGATCCACCTGCCTCGGCCTCCCAAAATGCTGGGATTACAGGCATGAACTACCACGCCCGGCCCTTTTTTTTTTTTTTTTTTTGAGACAAAGTCTCTATTGCCCAAGTTGGAGCACGGTGGTGTGACCTCAGCTCACTGCAACTTCCATCTCCCAGGTTCAAGCAATTCTCCTGCCTCAACCTACCAAGTAGCTGGGACTACGGGCATGCACCACCATGCCTGGCTAATTTTTGTATTTTTTGTAAAGATGGGGTTTCACTACATTGGACTGGCTGGTCTTGAACTTCTGACCTTGTGATTCACCTGCCTTGGCCTCCCAAAGTGCTGGGATTATAGGCATGAGCCACTGTGCACGGCCTGCCCCGGAGTTTTGTTGGGGGTGGGATCCAGGGCCCAGATCTAAGTTAGGAGTTTCTGCAGAGGTGATTCAGGCCAGGGAGAGCCTGATGGTCAAACCATAGTGCAAGTTCTTAGAGAAAACTTTTCCCAGTCTCTGACCAACTACATTGCTTTGTCCTGCAGGTGCCTGTTGTGGGTGCCTTTGAATGTCATTGCTGGAGCAGGCCTCCAACTCTGAACAGGGGTTTGGGCTCTAAAAGAAGCTTCTGGAGCATTTACTGCCACCCTTTCTGTCCTCTCTGCCCCTGCTCTTCCCGAGACCTGAGCGTGAATACAGATGTCACTACCAGTTGGCTCACTACCAGTTGGACCTTAGGGATGCAGGTTTGTTTTGCCCACTGTAAACTGACAGCAGTGCAATGGCTTGATCATGGGCCTGTCCTGCTGACTATGGGGCCCCCTGCGTAGTGTCAGTGCTGCCTCAGACCTTTAAGCCTTTCTTCACCCAGTTGTTCACGAGGACCTGCCATACCTTGAAGGCGAGCCACAGCCCCCAGGATGTCAGCCCAGGGCAGGCAAGGTGGACTCCCCATTCATCCTCAGCCTGCTTCCACCCCAGACCCCGCTTTTGCCCCATTCTGAATTCTTGACTCCACATTCTGATTTTGATTCAGCATTTTGAGACTTTGGACTTGCCATGTGTGCTTTGGGTTTCAGGATCTAAGCTTTCTCTGGAAGTCTGATGGGCATCTGTTTTTCAGCTTTTCATGCCCCAAGATGCTGCAGGTGGCAATTCCTGTCTGGGCTCAGCCCTGGGCCCTCAGCCAGGGCCTCTGCAAGGCCAATGTCGGGCTCCCTTGTCTCATGTGCAGGGGTGCTTAGCAGGGGTGGCATGGAGAGGAAAGGTGAAAGAAACCCCTCAGCTCTGTGTCAGAGAAGCTGAATGCAACCCATGGACAGTGGGTCAATAGCTAGCTGGTCTTCATGTCCATCCTTCCAAAGGTACAGATGATCAATGAAGAAAAAAACAGAGGCACAATCTCCCCCTTCCTGCCCGATCTGTTAGACCACACCCCCGTGACAGGAACCTCACGCAGCTTGGCCTGCTCCTGCCTGCCCCAGCCCTTCTCAGCAGCAGACACCAAAGCTCTTCACCATCAGGACCTGGATCCTCTCTCACCAGAGGGCATTTGAAACTTCAGCCAATTCTCCAAGTTGAAGAAGGAGGGTTTTGAGCTTCTATCATCAGTATGCAGTTCCTAAGGAGAGACTCAGGCTCTTAATCACTAACCTAGGACCAGCCTCAGCCCAAAGCCACTGGATGGCTGGTGTTTCCTGATTTGACCTTAATTCTTACCAGCAATAGAGCCTGTATTGGTTTTCCAGGGTTTCCACAATAGATTACCACAAACTGGGTGGCTTGAAACAATTGAAATTTATTCTTTCGATTATGGAGGCCAGAAGTTCAAACCCAAAGTATTGGTACGGTTTGTAGGGTTGGTTCCTTCTGAAGGCTCTGAAGGAGATGTTTCTTCTCTAGTTTCTGGCAGCTGCAGCAATCCAGGGTGCTCCTTGGTTTGTAGATGTGTCATTCCAACCTCTGCGACTGTCATCACATCACCTTCTCCTCTACGTGTCTCATCTCCCCTTCTCTTCTCTTCTAAGGACACAGTTCATTGAATTTAGGGCCCACCCAGGTAATCCAGGATGATCTAATCTTGAGATCTGTCTTTGTGTTGCTGTAACAAAAGAACTGTAACTTCTTTCTCACAGTTCTGAAAGAAGTACAGGATCAAGGAGCCAGGAGATTCAGCATCTATGAGATCTGCTGTCTCTGCTTCCAAGATGGCACCATGTTGCTGCATTCTCTAGAGGGGATGAGCACTGTGTCCTCACATGGCAGAAGGTGAAAGGGCAAAAAAGGGCAGACTCCCTCCTTCAAGCCCTTTTATGAGGGCACCTAATCTCATTCACGGGGGCAGAGGTCTTATGACTCCAATCACCTCCTAAAGGCCACGTTTCTTAATACTGTTGCAATGGGGATTAAGTTTCAAAATACATTTTGGACGGGACTAAATGTTCAAACCATAGGAAGCTCCTTAACTAATTACATCTGTAAAGGCCTTTTTCCCCCCTACAGATGAGATCCCATTCACAGGTTCTAGGGGCTCTGGCCCTTTGCTGATTTCTTGCTCCGGCCTGTGAGCCTTATTTAGCTCCAAATCTCACTCACATCTGAGTTCCTCCAGCAATACCTTCCCTATTTGTTGACCAAATTCTGCC
The DNA here is from genome assembly GCF_002776525.5 of Piliocolobus tephrosceles. Lineage (NCBI taxonomy): Eukaryota > Metazoa > Chordata > Mammalia > Primates > Cercopithecidae > Piliocolobus > Piliocolobus tephrosceles. The sequence goes on along the minus strand of NC_045446.1, from coordinate 53,494,862 downwards.
CTGAATGTCAGAATTAATTTGAGTTTATGGTATCCCACTAAACACAGAATAGTGAAACACTGGACTCTGACTGGTCAAGTCGGGACACAGGCAGTGGCTCAGGGCAAGGGCATATGCTTTAGCGTCAGACTAATCTTGGCTCTTGGCTCCAACACTCATTCCCATTTCTGAGCCTTGGTTTCCTCAGTTGTAAAATGGGTTTGGATGATGATGCTTTTCTCAAGAGTGGTGCATATGTGCACAAGGCCCAGGGCACGAGGGATGGCACAGGGGTTTCTTGCCCCTTCCTTTCCTTTTTCTCTTTTTCCCATCCACCCTATGGAGTAAGTGTCTTTATTACTACAGAAAAAAGAGGCAGGGTCCACAATGTGCTAATATTGTAATGTGTTAATATCACAGAGTTATGCTTAAGAGGAAAAGATTTCCCTCCCACTCCTGGTAAGAAGTAAGAAATAAGAGAGAACTAGAAGTCTATGGCCCAGGACCCTGATAATTCACAGCAGGGTGAAGAGATCAAGGCATTTCTGGAAAGAGAGAGAAGTGGCACCTCATCAGCCATCCAAGACAGATTCTGTGTGAAGTGTCTACTCTTATAATACAGCACCTGCAGAACTTTTCAGAATTTACAGGCATAACTAAAGGGCTGCAGGCAGGAAGTGCTCAGTGTCTTAATTCTGTCTCCTAGTTTCTTCTCGTGGGCCAGCACTCTTTGTCCTAGCTTCCTCTCTTGCACACCAAGCCACTGCGAAGTCAAAGCTGGCCTTTTGATCCCATGATAGCGCAGAAATCAAATACTCCGAACATCCCCTTATCCTCCTATGAACAGGCCAATGCAGCGCCCCATGTGCCAACCTTAAAGCCACAGTTGCAATGGCTGGCAGGAAGGATGATGGTTAACACAGTTATTGAGTGAACAGTTGGAGTGAGGGTGAAGTTTAATCATTGGTTAGTTTTAGTTGGAGTTGATCTTTGATTATGAGCATCACACAGTGCATATTTTCAGTCGTCTCTACTTTAAAGCAAAATTGAGAACTAAGAAGTCTTATCATTGTCTGACAGTCACTATGGATTTCTGTGATGGGTGAGTTTAGTTTAAGCTAGTCACAGTTGACAATGAATATGCAAACAGATTCCAATGAAGACCTTTGCTCATCTCCCTACCTCATTGTTTTATGCCACATTGTGGAGTGTGAGTATCTCTCTCCCATGCCCAACACTGAATGCCTGCTGGCCTGTCCCCAGGTTGCCTTCCCCAGTCTTCCAAGATTATTCAGAGCTTGAATCCCTTAGATCTAAACCCAGGTCAGCTTTTCTTTACCAGCGAGAGAGCACCCACTCATACAGCCCTCTGATTAATTAACCGAGTTCTGCCAAGGGCCTTTTTGTGGATGGATGGGGGAGAGAATGTATCCCTTTAAACATGCTTAATTAAGCTGGTTGAAACACTGAACTCCTTAGCAACGGGCTGGGCCTGGAAGCAAGTCTTGTGGCATATTTGCACAAGGTGCTCTGTGTTTGCCCATTTGAAATGGGATTGATCTATCTGGAGGATGCCTCGCATGTCTTGTATTAGGACATTCTTCTTTGGCACAGCAACATGGCCCTCCCTAGGACTCTCCTTATAGATGAGCTGTGATTCTACTATTTAGAGAGGTTGGCTGGCTGCCTCCAAGCGAGGGATACAAGATGTACAGATAACAGTGATGATATTCAGAAGTGATATTTGACATATTTAATAACAGGGAAAGCACAGGCTCTGGCCAGTCAGAATAAGCAACAGGCATAAACCACAGATAGAGCTGTTCTGGTAGGTACTTGCTGAATATCAGCTGTGGAAAAAGTTAGAGTTTACATAGAGCTTCATATATATTTCCCTGTTTGATCATAGCCACAACCCCGTGAGAGAGGTTTGGTACTTCCTTAATTTTAGAGATTTCCTAATTCTGAGGTTCAGAGAGGTCATATGTCTTCCCCAGAGCCACATAGGTCATCAGAGAGCTGGAAGCCAAGTACCCTCCTCCACGTTCTCTCTACTGTGCCATGTAGCTTATGTCAATACAGACCCTTGGTCTGGACTAATCCTGGAAGATCAAGAGCTGACTGGTGAGCCCAGGGTGAAAGTGGTGGGGGTAGGGTGAGAGGCACAATGCTCTGGGATTTATAGAAAAGTCAGGGTGGAGGCAGCGCCCCTTTTTGTACCCTCCACTCACATAGTACTATGAAACTATAGGAGGCTCGGGGGAAGAAAAGGCTGCAGAGTCAGCACAGAGAGGAGCATTCTTGAGAAACAAGGACAGGGATGTTTATTTGGGAGGTGATCCCCTGAAGCACAGTGATGAAGTAAGCAAGGTTAGACATAGAAGACAAAGAAACAATAAAGTGAATGCTCTGATGAATGGGTTACTGTCATGGGCAACTAGGGTTGATCCTTGGCAGCTTTCTGAAAATCATGTGGCCCTTGCCTCAAAATCGTGCCACTGGAGGGCAGGGAGCCTGGGGTACTTATTCACTCCCTGCCATCCCCACCCCGGGCATTAACTCCCCTGCATATCATGGTTGTGACTGGCCACTGAGAGCAGGCTCTCAGGCAGGATGCCAGCCAGGCAGAGAGGAGGGACATGCACGGGGGTGAGAGCTGAGATGTCCTCACAGCTGCAGGTAAATTCAGGTGGGCTGGATATGGGATGGAGGCTCCACAGCATCTGCTACACTCATGAATCCTGAATGACAGCAGAAAACTGGAGACATTTTCACCACTGTGGGCTCATTTTCTCCATGCAAGGGAGGGAAGCCTGCATGTTTCAGGTCTGTGCTATGCCCAAGACAATGCTTGACGTTTTAGGAAACTCAGGAAATGTGTCCCTCCATCCTTTAACCATGAAATGTCAGCATCTGGACTTGCCTGTCCCCCGTCCTCTGACTTATGGGGAACCTCTGCAGTGGGAGGGAGCTTGCTTTTGGCTCTGGTAGGAAATGCTGTATCCTCCCCACCACCAACTGAAATCTCCCCTCCCTTCCATGGCCCCCAGCCTCACACCAGTCTGCAGCTGGTACCTCTGCCCTGCCAGAGGGTCTGGTGGGGACATCTGACAGATACAGAATGTTTTAATTTTGGAAGCCATTGATCTAGAGCATGTTAACAAATGGCACCTGTTGGTCCAAACGTTGTCTGCCATCCATCTTGTCTTATCTGAGCACTGACTGCATCTAGATGGGAGCTATGTCAGTCCTCAGGGACAGATTGCTGTGCAGGGTTCCACCCCACAGCCGAGAGGAATTATCCCTCCAGCCTAAGAATGACAAGGGCAGTGCCTCTGTGAGTGGCTCAGGGGCCAAGAATAGGAGAAAGTGAGTGGAAATTGCCTGGGAGTGGCTAAGAAAAAAGTCTTTTCACCTCCATTCTAAGGGTCAGTCTCCTGGTACACCTCAGTGATGAGTTGAAGAAACTGGACTGTTACTGACAAACCTCAGTAGGTAACTTCATTGATGTAGTAAGTGCTGAGCCAGGGAGTCATCAGCAGGGGGTGGAGAAGCCTTTATCCTGTTGTGTGAACCTGGGCACATCATTTGTCCTCTTTTTCCTTTCATCACACCACCTGTAAGATATGCGGAGAAGTCTCTGGCCTGCTCCATCTCATTAGGCTGCTGAACTGGGTTGTGCAGTACAGCATTAGAACAAGTAGAAGGAACCATGGGAATGCATTTTATTTATAATCAATGTAAATGAGTCAGAGTGAAGAAAACCTAGGTAGGGTGGGCACAACTGGGTGCAATTACTCACCTACAGTCTTGGGGTAGCATTGGTGATATCAACTCATCTGAATCAAGGCACAGCCTGCCTGCAGAAGGAATGGGGCCTAGGGAGAAACTGGGCTTCAGAGAGGAGGGTTGTTAGCCTGTTCCCAGCTCTGCCTGAGAGATGGGTGTTCTGCTTTGGCATGAGGACAATTTCTGGATCTTGGTGAAAATAATCTCACTTCCTAATAGCCCTCTTGCCTTATTCTGACATACCAAGCGAGCCCCTGAAGAATGTTTTGGCCTGCTCAGTACTATAATAGGGTGTCCTGGTACAGTGGGCATTGGTTGGGTTTGCTGCCCAGCATCCACCCCTGCATTGTGGTACCCATATCCAACTTCCCTCTTTCCCCTACACTCAGCCCTTGTGCTTGGAGGCACCAGCTCTTGGCTTAGGGGTGGAGCATGTGATCTAGGCCTCAGGCAATCAGAATGTAACACTCCTCTGCTGGTCGCAAGGCTTAGCTCAGAGTTGGCTATGTGACCTCATTAGGACCAAGGAGATGCAATGAGATGCATGCTGAGGCTTCCAGGGGAGACTCTTCCACTCTTGCCAGCTAGACTTGAAGCTGGGAAGATGGGATCCTGGAGGCAGGAAGCCATCTGTCCACCATATGGAGCCTAAATCAACAAGGTAGAACCCAGAGAAGGAAAAACTTGAGTCCTGATGATACCATTTGATGCCTGAATCCAGCTGTACCTGAAACTAGATTTATTCCCTGGAACTTTCAGTTTTGAAAGCTGATAAATTCCTTTTGTACTTATGTCATTTTGAACAAGAATTCCTGTCTCTGGCAACTGAAAAAGTCTCAACTGAAATGCCTGGATGAAAGACAGAGCACTCCAGTCACCTTTACCAGTCATTAGGCTGGCGTTCCCACAATACAACGTGACTTTTGAGCCTGGTTGTGTGAGTTTGCCCCTGAAAAATGACTTTGGGGTGCACTGCAGAAGTTCACTTTCTAAACTTGGATGGCTGAGAACCTGGCTGGGGTATAACCCACCCATGAAAGACCCTTCTTGAGAACTTGGATGGCGTATAACCCATCTATGAAAGTCCCTTCCTGAGTGACCATTTCTGGCACTGAGTGACATTTCTGTGGCCACTGTGGTTGGTACCTTATTTATGTCTTCTCCTAATCATCAATATGTCCCTGTGAACCCCCTTCCTTCATGATAGGGCTGGGGAAGACAGCAAGTACTAGCTGACATATCACTCATCCCTTTATTCATTCAGGCATTCTTAATTCATCAAATAAGTGAACAAGGAAATGGTAATAAATCCAGTATGTTGACTGAGGTGGGAGTAATATTCAAAATACTGCATTTTACAACCAGCGTGGTCTACAACAGAAGCTGTAGTTCCCGAACATTTCCATGTGAGGGTGCCTCTGGGGGATGCTGGCCTGCGCCAGGGACCTTAGCCCAGCCCAGCCGACGCCTGCGGGGGAGTCAGTGCCAAGTGCCATCAGGGCACTGTTTCCCCTCAGGGCTCTGGCCAGGAGACATGTGAGCAAGGAGGTTGGCTGGCGCATGTCTGGGGTCATTGAACGAGCACAGAAGTATTTCAATATTTTAACAGCTGGTATGGCTTTATTGGTGAGTACTGGCTGCACATCAAGCCTGAATGAAGACCAGGTTTTAAAGGGCTTTGCACGCCAAGTTGAGAAAGTTTTATTCCATCTCAAAGACAATGGGGAGTCATTGGGGTATTAAGGAGACTGCCCTGACCAGGTCTATGAGGTAGGTGCATACTTCTATTGACAGCACAGGAGACGACTGGATGAGGGACCAGAGAAAGTTAATCTGGAAAGGAGGCTGGCAACAGTGAGGCAGCTGGGGGTGGGGTCCATGCTGGAACAGTCTTTTCCTTTTAGGGACCACTGAACCCAGATGCTTGGAAGGCCATGGTCTTGAGATGATGTGTGTGGTCTAGTTGAGTTTCTGTAAAACTTTCTTAAACTTGATACTTTCTCTAACAATGTGGGGTAGGAGCCAGCTATTTTATGCAGTTCATTTCCTATTGTATTTAGGAAGTTCCTGAACACTCCCAGGAAGCCTGCCCTTGCAAGATATCGTCCTTCATTCCTTGACTTCGATGCTCCACTGGGATTCTGAAAAGCTTCAATTCACTGATACACATCGGCGGGAGCTGCTGAGCCATTTAAGCTTTGACTATCTCTACTTGAAAGGCATGAGATAAAGTTTTCCACTGCTGGAGAGGAGAGCATGTAAGTGGCTTAGGCTCGCAACCAATCACCCTCCCTCAGGAACCCTGAGAGGGTCCTTGAATGTTAATTTCGTGATTCAAAATGAGTGGATCATCAACCTTTGGGAAATTCATTCATCAAACATACACTAGGTCCCTACTATGCACCAGGCACTAGGGACGACAAATGAAGCTGCAGGAAATGCCAGAGGTTTCCTCTGCTTCTTCCACACATCACAAAGCACATCATCAGCTCATACATGGAAGTGGTCTAGGCAAATCCAATATCCCTATTCTATTTCCATTGGGCAAAGCACTCTGTGCACCTGGGCAGAGTCAGTGGCCAGAGCCGCTCAGGAGCTCCAGGAACCGCCCCCTTCCTGGGTCTGCTTCCTCCATTTCCCTAAGGTAAATCTTCTTTGGCATCCAAAGCCTGTGGTTCCAAGAAGCCACAGGTCAAAACAAGCGCTAGTGTGTCAGGTCACCTCTGTTATTCCCAGTGTCGGAGAACCATGCTCCTGCAAAGATCTTTTCTGTGGAACCCTCGATGGCTTCTGCAGAACTTGGAAGTAGTAACTATGAGGGCTCAGATCAGCCACTCAGCCTAGACCAGACTTTGGCTTTGGGGATGGTATTGCAATTAAGTATGCAATATGGTTTTTTGCTGATAATCCCCTTGCTGCTGCTGGGAGGCAGAGGCGCAAAGCTGCTTCTTACTAGAGAGCTTTCTTTTTAATTTAAAACTGGACTCTTAAAGGAACAACTAACTCTTTTTGTATGTACTGAACATTTAGAAACTAACATTGTAAAGGATAAATTTTGAACACAAAGGTCGAGTAGTTTCATCTTATGGAATCTTGGAATAGCCTGTCTGGCTAGGTTTGGATGTGGGGAGGAGGACTAATGGGGAAGAACTGCTGAGAATCAAAGGGGAAATAGAGGGAGGCTGAGGATGCGAGAAGGAGGAGTCAAACTCAGGAAGGATTCTAATTGTCCCAAGGGCCAGCCTTGTTGATGGCAACTTCTCTGAAGGTACCCAGGGATGCTGAATGGCCTAACAGGAGGAATCTGCTGGAACCCTAGGTTAGAGTTAATGCTTGTAAGAGCTAATACTTAGGGTGCACTATTCTAAGTTCTTTGCCTGTATTAATTAATTTAATCCTCATGACAATCCAGTGTGATTAATTTTATTAGTAGTAGTACCATTTTCCAGATGAGGAAACAGAGGCAGAGAGAGGGTAAGTTATTTTCCCAAGTCTCAGAGCTGGTGAGCGCTGCAGCTGGGATTCAGAGCCAGGGAATCAGCTCAAAAGTCTGTGCTGATAACTGTGGTTCTAGGAAGAGGTCCAGGAATGGGTCCACCCAGATCCAGCTCGATGACCTGGGCCAGTTACTTGGACCCTGGATTTGTTTTCACCTATACACTGAAGGAGGGGTGGAGAAGAATGAGTTGTGGTGAACAGTAAATGAGATAGTGTGAGGGAAGAGTGCCTTGTAGGCTGGAGGGCTCTGGACACATGTTCATTGTGGTTATTTAGTTTTCTACTGGGAGAGGAGAGGAGGCAGAGAGATTGGCTTTTCCGAGGAACACCCAGCTGGTGCCCCAGAGACTCCAGGATCCTTGGAGAGCCATTGAAGCTAGAGAGGAGATGAAGGAGGCAGGACAGAAGGACTACAGGGAGGAGAGGAGAGCCTGGCATTCGACCCATTTCAGGGGTCTGTTCAGATGCAGAGATGGGGTTGATGTGCCCACTTCCATGCAAGGTCCCACCCGTGGAGCTGTCTTGGGGCCTCGGGACGTTGCACTGAAATCAGAGGAGCTCCTATGCTGAGCTGGGCTCAGGCCTGCTATCCTCACCCCTGAGGTTTCCAGATGCTTCCCTAGGGCCCTTCCTCTAGCCCTGTTTGCTCCTCTCAACCCTCCTTCGCATTCATTTCCAAGACCAAAGAAAGCTCAGCCTGCAGCAGGACTCACAGCACTGTGTGTTCTGTTGCGTCCTTTCTCTTTTATATTTGCTGCATTATCACTCCCTCTCTGTCCTGAGAGCTCATCCAGCACAGGGAACTTGCTTATTCCCAGAACGAGCAGGGCCTTTCCTTGGGCAAGCCCTGGACACGTGTTTGTTGAATGGAATTCAGGAGCAGTCTGGGAGGTGGCCAGAGCCCTCCTTCCAGCTCTACTGTGTGTCTGTGGGTAAGTACAGGGATCTCTGTGAGTCACAGTCTCCTCCTGATGAAGACGGTTGGATTGGACAACTCCGAGGGCTCCTTCAGCTCTGATTTTCCCAGGGTTCCAGAGATGGAAGGGCCCGAGATGTCTAAGAGGCTGTACACATCATTGCTATGGTCTCAGTCGGCCAGACTGTAAGCCCAGCCCTTGTCATCAATGCCTGTTGATTCCCACAGGTGGCTCTGAGGAGTCATTTAGGACCCTGAGTGGGCAGAATTAACACCAACTTTATTCATCTGGCAACAAGAATTTGGTTGGCAATAAATTGCTTCTCCAGTGAGAGCATAATCACTTCTCATCAGATTAGTCCTCGCCAGGAGCTGTTCTGAAATCCTTTCCATGTCTGATGCATACGGCTCTGACTCCGAAGCAAAAAAATGAAAAACAAATGAGATGAAAGAATGATGAATTTGATAAAGGGCAATGATACCTGGAGGCTTTTCCTCCTGCAGGGAAGCTTGGAAGCGGGGGGTGGGTGACAGGTCATTCAGAGAAGTCTGAGGGGGTGGGAGCAGCTCCCCCACAGTCTCACTCCTAGGTTGCATGAAAGCGAGTCTCAGAGCCAGTTTCTCCACACACAGACATTTACACCCTGGCGAAGCAGGCAACCCAGCAGTTCCTACAACCTGTTCTGTGAGTCCAGGGAGGTCCCGGCTGTCTGTCCTTTTACATCCAACCTCACCCTGTGTGAGGATCACTTGAGGTAGACATAACAAAATTCCAGACATGAGATTTCTGTGTTTGTGTCAACATCAGACAAGCAGAAAGCCTCCTAAACCAGTGGCCAGACCCAGAACCCTGCATCGTGGTCACAGGTACAGGCCTCCCTGAGTTCTTCGGTACTACTCATGCAAATGTCTCTGAAGTATTTTCAGCCGATCCCCAAATCCTGAGCGCCTTTTATTTCACCAGTGAAAGCTTGCTGGGGTCTGAATGTTTGTGTCTCCACCAAATTCATGTGTTGAAATCCTAATCCCCAAGGTGATCATATTATGGGAAGTGGGGCCTTTGGGAGGTGATTAGGTCGTGAGGGAAGAGCTTCCATCACTGGAACTAGCACCCTCATAAATAAGACCTCAGAGAGCTCCCTTCGCCTTCTGTCATGTGAGGTCACAGTGAGGAGAAGACCATCTCAGAACCAAGAAGCTAGACCTCACCAGGCACTGAACCTGCTGGTGCCTTGGTCTTGGACTTCCCAGCCTCCAGGGTATAAGAAATAAATTTCTGTTGTTTGTAAGCTACCCTGGTTATGGTATTTTGTTATGGCAGCCCAAACAAACTAAGACATCGGTGTCAATCTCCCTAGTCAATGGGGCCAGTATTTTCATCAAAAAAGCCCATTTTTGACATGTCTTACACTAGCTTGTGGACTTAGCTGTTGATTGAAAGACAAATAACAGTGAAATACTTACAACTATTGCTTGTGTGGGCTTCCTCCTGAGTGTGCACAAAAGCTTGTGGCCCTCGGACTGAGGATTCTTGATTAGGGCAACTGTCCCTAAAATTGAGTTCCTCTCTATGCTGAAATATTTGAAAATAAAAAAGGACATCATGACAAGACACCCTAAATGGGAGACCTTGTGACCCTGCAAGTCGATGCCTTTGGAGAGAAAGTAACTTACTAAACCTTATCTCATACATAGCTTAGAGATTCTGTCACCAACTGGATTCAAATCCCAACCATGGACCCTGACCTCATCACTAGCTGACCTCTGACCCTGGCCACAGACAGAACTACCAAAATCTCCAGAGACAGAACCCCAGGAACCAACCACTTCAGCCTCAGAGGAGCCTGGAACATATCTAAAACAGTGCGTGATCATAACTATTCAGCCACAAGATGAGCCTTCAAGCCAGCCTGAGTTCACTTCATAAATTTAGTTTGATTTGAATTTTATGTCAGTCATGTTCCTGAGAGAGAGTTGGATTTTCACCTCCTTAAAAGGCATACCACTAATTCAGGCCTCTGGGAGTTATTTGGTTAGAGGGTAGGAGGCGGGTGTTTACTTCCTGTAAATATACTGCCTAGATTTTTGGCACATTTGAGGACACAGAGACAGTTTAGCATTTTAAAAGAGCTAAGCTAAAGAATATGTAAAGCATCCTAATAAAAATATAGTTAGAGCCCAGGCGGGAGGAATAATCATTATATTAATGCATCGGACTTGAATTCCCAAAGGCACTTTGTGCTTATGTAAAAATCCTTCCCTCTGGTTACTGGTCTCAGGAAACGGCAATGGGCAATGTATTACCTTTTTTTTTTTCCTGAGAACATTGGGATCTCTGAGTCTGGTTTTTGAAGTTCTATCACAGCTTTTATTTATGAAGCAAGGCGTACTTGCTGCATAAATAAAACAAGGAACAATATTGAGTTTTGGAATCAGACACCCAGAGTTCCCATCACGGCTCTGCCATGAACTAGCTATGTGACCTTGGGCTCTTTAACCTCTCTGAGCCTCAGTTTCTACACTTGTAAAGTGGGGCTGATAAAATCTAACTTTTAGGGGGTTATGGGATGATGAAACTGATCAGTGCTTATAAAGTACTTGTCATTTGGCAAATGCTCAGTGAAGAGGCGTCACTAATTAGTGCAAGGCCAACCCATCAAAAAGACCGTATATGGAAAGAGCATTAGGAATGCTTCCAGCTGGGTATCATTAGCAGTCCTAGTCTGAAGAATAATTATTCGTGACCCTTGGTGGACCTAAGGCCTGACTCAGATCTAGGGCACAGTGCTCATAATATTTGGTTATTTTGACCCCTCGTTCTGGGTACTGTCACATAATGCAGAGCTGCAGTCATGGAGTGGGAACCAAAAGGAGAATGAAAGTAACTCCCCTTGAGTGAAGGGGTTGTTGCCTTTATTTCCCATGGTGCTTTCCAAACTTAAACATGCATGTGAATCACCTGGGGATCTTATGAAGTTGATTCAGTCACTAGGTCTGGGATGGGGCCAGAGATTCTGCATTTCTAACAAGCTCTCAGGGGATATCAATGTTGTTGGCCCAATTGCAAAGTTCCAAAGCGGAAGTTCTCAGCCCAGGCTACACATTATAATTACCTGAGAAGTGATTTTTGTTAAAAAGCACTTTAACAAAGATACTTATTCTCAGGGTCCATCTCAGAGCAATTAATTAGAACCTAGGGAAGGGGAATGGTAGGCAGGGTTTGGGACTGGACATTGGTTAAAACAACTTTGAGTCTTTTCCGTTTTAATTATTGACCAAGGACTGCTGGTAGCCTGTGATATGGTTTGGCCGTCTCCCCACCCAAATCTCATCTTGAATTGCGGTTCCCATAAATCCCCATGTGTCATAGGAGGCACCTGGTGAGAGGTAATTGGCTCGTGGGGGCGGTTACCCCCATGCTGCTGTTCTCGTGATAGAGGGTGACTTCTCATGAGAGCTGATGGTTTTATAAAAGGCGTCTCCCCCTCTTGCTCTGCACTGCTCTTTGCTGCTGCCATGTGAAGAGGGATGTGTTTGCTTCCCCTTCCACCATGATTGTAAGTTTACTGAGACCTCCCCAGGCATGCTGAACTGTAAGTCAATTAAACCTCTTTCCTTTATAAATTACCCAGTTTTAGGTATGTCTTTATTAGCAGCGTGAGAACAGACTAATACAGCCTGATTTTGCCCACACCTCTACATTCAACCGTAAGCATCTGGTGTGGAGGCTTCCTTTGGCCCTGAAATGCCATGCTGTAGAGGGGACAGGTAATCAGGTGGCCATGGCCACAGCAGTAGTCACTCCAGCTCCACCCTGCAGCTGCTGCAGCCCCTTCCCCTTGGTCTGCAACCCCCTCCCATGTGCGGCTGCAGACAGACGGCCAATGATGGAGCTGGGCTTGGAGAATGACTTTACCACCCCACTGTCGTGGGGCTGCTGCTCTCTCAAATCGAGAGTGCCTGGGCTTCCTGCCCCCAACCCGATGTGTGGGGTTCCTGGGACCACCAGTGAGTCTCTTCTGTGCTGACTGTGCTCACCGCAGCTGTAGCTGGCAGCAGCTGTGCCTTCAAGGGTCCCAGCCCAGGTCTCAGTCAGGATGGGACAGGCCAGGCTAAGGGGTGGAAGGCCAGGGTCTGAGAGTAGATGAACTCACAAGCAAGCCAAGTGACTAGTAATGGGGTGGGCTGTAGATGGGTGGGGTGTCCAGGGTTAGTGGTGCCTGGGAGGAGGCAGCAGGACCCCAGTCACAGACTCTGGCAACCAGGGTGTGGCTGTTGGGGGCTGGAAAAGGGAAGGTTGAGGAAAAATAATACTGGACAGTAGTGCCAGCACCTCTGGAATACTGGACAAGGAAGGAAAGTAGCAACTCCAGCATGGGAGCCAGGAAAGAGACTCCATCCTTGGAACCAATTGCTTACCCTCTGCACAGGCACACGGCCAAGGTACAAGGGACAGGGAAGAAACTGGGTAAAGAAGAAGTGGCAGAAGGTCAGGAGGAGCAGGGGCAAGCCTAGCGATGCTGAGTTGTACCTTCTCCTCCTGACTTGGGATGGCCAGTGTACCTCCCTTTGGTGGGCTGAGCCGAAGGGAATGGTGGTAGTGAGGCAGATGGTGCTGAGGAAATAGCCCTGTGTCTCATGCCTCTTTCCCTCAACAAGGAATCTTTGAATGACAATAATTTCTTGCCCGGGTCTATCACAAGCCACAGCTGACTTCAAAGCAGGACTCTTGATAGTATGTGGCTTCCTTGGCTCATAGAAGACCTTGTGAAGAAGGAATGGGTCACACCTTCTGTATCAAGAAGATTTATCAGAAACAGAACCAAATTTCTTCTCCAGTAAACCTGTTTTTGCTCATAAGGCCTCCAATTGATTAGATGAGGCCCACACATGTGGTCAAAGGCCCCCTTACTCAAAGCTAACTGATTTTAGATGCTAACCGTATCCACAAAACTCCTTCACAGCAACATCTAATTTAATGTTTGATGAAATGACTGGGTGATACAACCTAGCCAAACTGACACAGAACTAAGCATCACACCCCTGACTAGGTCCAGTCCTGTGGTTGCAGAATGCCAGTGCCTTCAAAGGGGTGTGTGTTTGCCTGTGTGTCTCTACACATAGATGTTCATTTGGTGTCCAGTGGGAACAGGAATATACTCTCTCTCTTGCCTCTACCCTGATTAAGGTCCTGGTCACCCAATGACTGGACCGTTGCCACAGTCTCCTAACTGTCCCTTCCAGCCTTTTTTTTTTTTTTTTAAACTACAGTTGTTTTTCTCTGCTGCACCTACTCTTTAATAGAAAATAACCTATCAATTCAAACCTTTATACTATGTTTAGGGGCTACTATCACCTTTTTTACAGCAATCTCTGCTCTAACACAAAATGATATCAAAAAAGTCATAGCATTCTCCACCTCAAGCCAGCTGGGCCTTGTAATGGTCTCAATTGGCATTAATCAGCCACACCTAGCACTCCTTCACATCTGCACCCATGCCTTTTTTTAAAGCTATACTATTAAAGCCAGAGAGATCTTTGTAAAACGCAAATCTAATAGATTACTCTCTGTCTCCCTGTTTAAAGTACTTTGGTTGCCTGTTTTAGCACAACTTCTATCTGTAGGAACTACTCATGCTTCCTGAAAGATCCAGGCTGTATGATGTCTCTGAGCCTTTACTCATGCCTCAAATGCTTTCTGTTCATGCCTACTATTCTGTTCATGTCTTTTGTCCTGTTTATCACCTACTGCCTGTCCCACAAACATGCACATGTACACGCACACACAGTCCACACACAAGTGTGCCTGGTATAAGATCTAGACTTCCTCTATGAAGTCCTTTCTTGCCCCTGTCTGTACATTTTTATCTTTCCTCCCCTCTCACTTCCTCACTCTGCAGTCTGTACATCCTTCCACACAGTGCCTGGTACATTTACTACACTTCCTGATAACTTTCCTTCTTAGTTCCCCTCAGACAATCTGAAACTTAAATTAGAATAGTGAGTCACCCTTAGAATGGATGGGGTCCCTTCAAGGTTGATCAGCATCAGGGGATGAGAAAATCAAAGCAACAGCCTGCACTGATCAAGTACTTACTCCATGACAAGCTTTCTATGACTATTTTGCTGAATCTTCACAACTCTGAGGGGTCAGTACTTTTATTTTACCCATTTTGTAGGTGAGAAAACTGAGGCTCAGAAATGGTCACAGTGACACAGTAAGGCATTAGAGCCAGCACTTGAACTCAGGCCTCCTGATTCCTAGGCCCAGCCACCACAAGGTACTCAGTGTAGTTGAACAGTTTGGCTGAAAGCACTTTGTTTAGATTAAATGGCTTCAAATCATGATTTGCTTAAAAACGAATATTTCCACTTTTATCTTTATATGTAATGTTGACACATGAGCTTTTTCTAATTTGTTTTCTACTGAGCTACAATTTACATATCATAAATTCATCCTTTTAAAATGTACAACTCAGTGGTTTTTAGTATATTCATAAAGCTGTGCAACTATCACTGTTATATAATTTTAGAGCATTTCATCACCCCCAAAAGAAGCCTGTACACATTAACAGTCATTCCCTCTTCTTCCTTGCCCTACTCCCTGGCAATCACCAATCTACTTTCTGTCTGTATGGATTTGCTTATTCTGGACATTTCATATAAATGGAATAATTCATTGTGTGGTTTTTTGTGTCACTTCTTTCACTCTGCATGATGTTTCAGGGTTTATCCAAGTCATAGCATATATCAGCATGTCATTCCTTTTCATGACTGAGTAATATCCCACTGTACACTATAGGCTGACTAGCAGCCCCCAAAGATATCCATATCCTTATCCCTGGAACCTGTGATGTTACCTTATAGGGCAAAAGGAACCTAATCTTGCATATGTGATCAAGTAAGAATTTTGAGACGGGAAGATGTGCCTGGAGTATTCAGGTGGGTCCTAATGTAATCACAAGTATAAGAAAAAGGCAGAAGATGATTTGACTACGGAAGAGAAGAAGGCAATGCGATGATAGAAACAAAATTAGACTGATGGTGCTTCAAAGATGAAGGAAGAGGCACCAGCCAAGAAATGCAGTTACTAGAAGCTGAAAATGGCAAGGAAACAGAATCTCCCCTCTGAGCCTCCGGAAGGAACAAGCCCTGCTGACACCTTGACTTGAGCCAGTGAAACCAGTGAAGGACTTCTGACCTTCAGAACTGTAAGAGAGTAAAGGTGTGTTGTTTCAGGCCACTACGTTTCTGGTAATTTGCTACAGTGTTAACAGGGGATGAGTAATATGGACATCCCACGTTCTGTTTATCCATTCATCCACTGATGGACATTTGGATGGCTTCCATTATTTGGCTATTGCGAAGAATGCTGCTATGAACGTTTATGTACAAGTTCTTGTGCAGATATATTTTCCATTCTCTTGGGTATATACAGGAGTGTATATACAGTATATACAGGAGTGGAATTACTGAGTAATATGGTAACTCTAACTTGATGAAGTTTGTTCTGCAGACTTTTGTGGCATAGGTTTCAAAGAAGGCGGGCTGATGCTTGGGCAGGATGAAGAAGTTTTTGTGCAGGAGCTCTGGGGATGGAAGGCAGCCTTAAAGTTCCAAAGAGCTTTTTGGGAATTTAAGCTGCAATTTTACACATATGCAGCACTTTCAGCGTGCCAAAGAAATTGGGGCTGCAATTACATTTTTTTGTGTGTATTTGTTTGAAAATAGAAGCGGATGTGCTCTTTCCTAAAGCTGATACTGAAACGGTGTAGATATGAGTAATTTGGTAAAAATAAACTGACAGGAATTTCAAAGGACAGTCACAACAGAAACTGGTAAGGGAAGTGTTCATCAAACGGATTCAGACATAACAAATATGGCCTGAGTCATTTGTGATCTAGAGCCAGGCACTGGAATGGGCTCTTTCATATACGTTTTTAAATTTAATTATTACCAGTCCCTTATTAGGGAAACATCATTTCCTAAGTGTGTTAAAGCCGAGGGTGTCATGGTGGCTACCGAGTGTTTGCCGAAGTCTCGGAGATGCTATGTGATAGTCACAATTCAAACCAGATCAGTCTGAATGGGAATTACTTTTATTTCATTGAAAAAGAGAACATTTTCTTCAAGTTATTTGTTTGGGTTTAGCATTACATATACTGAGAGGTCTCCGGCAATTAACTTTGTCTAGAACATCTCTGGTTCACTTTTTAGTGGGAAGTCCTTGTAAATGAAATGAGGTAGAGACAAAAGTCTCATACCTCTCCATAGAAACTAGGAGGACAGAGGCATGTAGTGTCTTGTGGTGGTTTTTGTTTAGTGGGTTTGCATTTTTGTTTCTTGAGTACCTGCCAGATGCGAGGCTTCTCACTTGGTCCTCGTAGTATCCTGCTGAGGTAGTTATTATGATCTCCACTTTACAGATTAGGGGAAAGGTGTTTAGAAAGGTTGTAACCCTAAAATGACATGACTGGTAAATATTAGAGCCAGGATCTGAGCCTGGGTTTTCTGATTTGAAGTCCCTTGTTATTTTCACCACACAATCATGTCCCTTTTTGGTTTGGAATCTAAAACACAGAAAGAAATAGGATTATTCTGGAAAACATTAGGTAATGTTTGGGTAATGTCCATGGTGAGAGATTCAAGTGAACATCTCAGAAGCCTGCGTTGGGAGGCAGGATCTAGATGTGCCAGGCTGGGATGGATCCGAGAGGCTCATCTGGTCCAATAGTGAAGCTCAGGTCCAGGGAAGGAGCACAGCCCGGGGCCACTGTGGGGATGTGGAAAAGCATGAGGCTGGGATGAAATCCTGCTCCACCACTTACTGTCAGGAGACTTGGGCAAGTGGTTTAATCAGAGGCTTATTTCCCATTTAAAATGGGGATAAGCAGGGTCCTGTGGAAATGAGAGAGAAAAGAAAGTCTCCTGGCAGTAGGGATTCTGCAGGCCCTGGCTTTCCCAGGCTAGACATCTCTAGAGGGTGAAGCAAGTGTCACCTCCTGGCCTGGGCATCCTCAGGCTGTTCTGAGGCTTATGAGGGTGCTCAGATGCTGGCACTCTCCTTCCAGTCACTGCTGAGGGCTGGGTCCCCACGGTCAGGGTCATTCGCTCCCTTAGCTCACTGACAGCAGGGCCTTCAGGGGAGAGGACATTTGGGCAAAGAGCTTTACAGAATCTGGAAATCCAGCTCAGCGTTTCCTCGGCCTGCAACCCCAGGAGACTTGAGTCACAAAGATACTGCAGTCCCACTGGTGGCTGCTTCCTTGTTGCTAAGCAACCAAATATTTGCTATTAAGTTCCCGTTGATGAAGCTAATTGCAAAGGTTAATTGTCCTCTGAGATGAAAAACGCTCCAGGAATGTATTTAGGAGTTGTTCTCTGTGAACTTCTGAGAGAACATGATTTCTTGAAAAAGCCTGTTTTTCAGATGGCGATGGCATCAGCACTTTGTTCTTCCTGCTTTGTTCATCCCTTAGTGTGGAAGTTTTTCAAACTTAGTTAGCAAAGGAACTTTTTGTTCAAAGGGAGTCCTACATGGAACCTCAATCAGTGTATGGGGAGAGATGATGGATAGCTAACCCGGAGGGGTGGGGTGGAGCTGGAGCCCCGCCCACACATAGCCCCGCCCACTGGTAGCCCTTCATTCACTGGCTTAGGGATAGTGCTTGTTACATCCTGTTATGAGACTGCGAGGTCCCTGAGAGGTAAAACTGCTTGGTCTACCCTCTGCGTAGTATCCAGCATACAGCTGGATGCAGGGCAAGTAAACAGCTAATGCATTTCAAATAAGTGACACCCTATTTGTCATGAACCCAGCCAGGTCAGGTGGATACAGTTGAAATACTTCGATTCCAAGATCAAAAAATCGAGTTCCAACACTGTTCCAGTGACTGGTCATGGGTCCCTGGCGAAGTAGGTCAGGGACATGAGAAAAGAGGAAATAATGGGTTTCCATCTCACCTCCAAAATTGAACATGCTGTGTGACCTTGGGCGGGTGTCTACACCCCCAAGACGCTCAGTTCCTCGTCTGTACATGGAGATGATAAAGCCTACCTTGCTTCTCAGAGCGAAGTACATGGCACAGTCCCTGGCACAGAGCAGGAGCTCAATTAATGGTGGCTATTTTCTGCATTGTTTTCCAACAAGAGGCTAAAGTGGTCACTTTGGAACATCCTGCCTCAGGCAGAAAGGCAAATTCTGATTCGATGCATTGGAGGTTCCAAGGAAAGGCATAGAAACAAGGCTGGGGTCAGGAAACAGTGGGCAAAAAAGGAGGTGGGAAAGGCCCTCTGAACCATCTCTAGCAACTTTTCCATTTCACAAGTGAGGATTTAAGAGGGGTTTTCTTAAGATGATGGTCCTCTGTTTTAGGAGGCTGTGAGAGGTGCTGGGGTGATAATGTGGAGAGCTGATACAAGCTCTGTCTCATAGTCACCTGTGGGGACCCCTACACAATCGGCAGCATCACAGAGCTGAGGGGCTTCTAAGAATCTGGATGGAGCTCAAAACCCTGACACCTGGGCCCCTGAGGCAATTGTTCCTTGAGAAGTGGCGTCCATTCAAGTCTGCCACATTTTCACTCATTTCTTTACTTGGGACTTTTATTTATTTTTTATTATTATTATTATTATTATTATTATTATTATTATTATTATTATT